>NC_138774.1:161674603-161998051 GCF_965119305.1 Pelophylax lessonae | reverse complement strand
GTTTGAGGGTGCTGCCTGTTCCATACTCCCCCTACTCCTAGCCTTTTAGGGGTACAAACAATAGTAATTGGGGCCTAGTGTGGTTGTGTACGTGTGATATACATACACTTTTTTGGGATCATATTTTCTATTCCGCTATTTAATCAAAAACCTTTGGGGATCAGTTAAATTGGGGGATAGTCTGTGTTGGTACGTGTGAGAGAGATCCACCTTTCCAAGTTGTTGGGGTTCATCTCATACTTCTGAAGGTTTGAGGGTGCTGCCTGTTCCATACTCCCCCTACTCCTAGCCTTTTAGGGGTACAAACAATAGTAATTGGGGCCTAGTGTGGTTGTGTACGTGTGATATACATACACTTTTTTGGGATCATATTTTCTATTCCGCTATTTAATCAAAACCTTTGGGGATCAGTTAAATTGGGGGATAGTCTGTGTTGGTACGTGTGAGAGAGATCCACCTTTCCAAGTTGTTGGGGTTCATCTCATACTTCTGAAGGTTTGAGGGTGCTGCCTGTTCCATACTCCCCCTACTCCTAGCCTTTTAGGGGTACAAACAATAGTAATTGGGGCCTAGTGTGGTTGTGTACGTGTGATATACATACACTTTTTTGGGATCATATTTTCTATTCCGCTATTTAATCAAAAACCTTTGGGGATCAGTTAAATTGGGGGATAGTCTGTGTTGGTACGTGTGAGAGAGATCCACCTTTCCAAGTTGTTGGGGTTCATCTCATACTTCTGAAGGTTTGAGGGTGCTGCCTGTTCCATACTCCCCCTACTCCTAGCCTTTTAGGGGTACAAACAATAGTAATTGGGGCCTAGTGTGGTTGTGTACGTGTGATATACATACACTTTTTTGGGATCATATTTTCTATTCCGCTATTTAATCAAAAACCTTTGGGGATCAGTTAAATTGGGGGATAGTCTGTGTTGGTACGTGTGAGAGAGATCCACCTTTCCAAGTTGTTGGGGTTCATCTCATACTTCTGAAGGTTTGAGGGTGCTGCCTGTTCCATACTCCCCCTACTCCTAGCCTTTTAGGGGTACAAACAATAGTAATTGGGGCCTAGTGTGGTTGTGTACGTGTGATATACATACACTTTTTTGGGATCATATTTTCTATTCCGCTATTTAATCAAAAACCTTTGGGGATCAGTTAAATTGGGGGATAGTCTGTGTTGGTACGTGTGAGAGAGATCCACCTTTCCAAGTTGTTGGGGTTCATCTCATACTTCTGAAGGTTTGAGGGTGCTGCCTGTTCCATACTCCCCCTACTCCTAGCCTTTTAGGGGTACAAACAATAGTAATTGGGGCCTAGTGTGGTTGTGTACGTGTGATATACATACACTTTTTTGGGATCATATTTTCTATTCCGCTATTTAATCAAAAACCTTTGGGGATCAGTTAAATTGGGGGATAGTCTGTGTTGGTACGTGTGAGAGAGATCCACCTTTCCAAGTTGTTGGGGTTCATCTCATACTTCTGAAGGTTTGAGGGTGCTGCCTGTTCCATACTCCCCCTACTCCTAGCCTTTTAGGGGTACAAACAATAGTAATTGGGGCCTAGTGTGGTTGTGTACGTGTGATATACATACACTTTTTTGGGATCATATTTTCTATTCCGCTATTTAATCAAAACCTTTGGGGATCAGTTAAATTGGGGGATAGTCTGTGTTGGTACGTGTGAGAGAGATCCACCTTTCCAAGTTGTTGGGGTTCATCTCATACTTCTGAAGGTTTGAGGGTGCTGCCTGTTCCATACTCCCCCTACTCCTAGCCTTTTAGGGGTACAAACAATAGTAATTGGGGCCTAGTGTGGTTGTGTACGTGTGATATACATACACTTTTTTGGGATCATATTTTCTATTCCGCTATTTAATCAAAAACCTTTGGGATCAGTTAAATTGGGGGATAGTCTGTGTTGGTACGTGTGAGAGAGATCCACCTTTCCAAGTTGTTGGGGTTCATCTCATACTTCTGAAGGTTTGAGGGTGCTGCCTGTTCCATACTCCCCCTACTCCTAGCCTTTTAGGGGTACAAACAATAGTAATTGGGGCCTAGTGTGGTTGTGTACGTGTGATATACATACACTTTTTTGGGATCATATTTTCTATTCCGCTATTTAATCAAAAACCTTTGGGGATCAGTTAAATTGGGGATAGTCTGTGTTGGTACGTGTGAGAGAGATCCACCTTTCCAAGTTGTTGGGGTTCATCTCATACTTCTGAAGGTTTGAGGGTGCTGCCTGTTCCATACTCCCCCTACTCCTAGCCTTTTAGGGGTACAAACAATAGTAATTGGGGCCTAGTGTGGTTGTGTACGTGTGATATACATACACTTTTTTGGGATCATATTTTCTATTCCGCTATTTAATCAAAAACCTTTGGGGATCAGTTAAATTGGGGGATAGTCTGTGTTGGTACGTGTGAGAGAGATCCACCTTTCCAAGTTGTTGGGGTTCATCTCATACTTCTGAAGGTTTGAGGGTGCTGCCTGTTCCATACTCCCCCTACTCCTAGCCTTTTAGGGGTACAAACAATAGTAATTGGGGCCTAGTGTGGTTGTGTACGTGTGATATACATACACTTTTTTGGGATCATATTTTCTATTCCGCTATTTAATCAAAAACCTTTGGGGATCAGTTAAATTGGGGGATAGTCTGTGTTGGTACGTGTGAGAGAGATCCACCTTTCCAAGTTGTTGGGGTTCATCTCATACTTCTGAAGGTTTGAGGGTGCTGCCTGTTCCATACTCCCCCTACTCCTAGCCTTTTAGGGGTACAAACAATAGTAATTGGGGCCTAGTGTGGTTGTGTACGTGTGATATACATACACTTTTTTGGGATCATATTTTCTATTCCGCTATTTAATCAAAAACCTTTGGGGATCAGTTAAATTGGGGGATAGTCTGTGTTGGTACGTGTGAGAGAGATCCACCTTTCCAAGTTGTTGGGGTTCATCTCATACTTCTGAAGGTTTGAGGGTGCTGCCTGTTCCATACTCCCCCTACTCCTAGCCTTTTAGGGGTACAAACAATAGTAATTGGGGCCTAGTGTGGTTGTGTACGTGTGATATACATACACTTTTTTTGGGATCATATTTTCTATTCCGCTATTTAATCAAAAACCTTTGGGGATCAGTTAAATTGGGGGATAGTCTGTGTTGGTACGTGTGAGAGAGATCCACCTTTCCAAGTTGTTGGGGTTCATCTCATACTTCTGAAGGTTTGAGGGTGCTGCCTGTTCCATACTCCCCCTACTCCTAGCCTTTTAGGGGTACAAACAATAGTAATTGGGGCCTAGTGTGGTTGTGTACGTGTGATATACATACACTTTTTTGGGATCATATTTTCTATTCCGCTATTTAATCAAAAACCTTTGGGGATCAGTTAAATTGGGGGATAGTCTGTGTTGGTACGTGTGAGAGAGATCCACCTTTCCAAGTTGTTGGGGTTCATCTCATACTTCTGAAGGTTTGAGGGTGCTGCCTGTTCCATACTCCCCCTACTCCTAGCCTTTTAGGGGTACAAACAATAGTAATTGGGGCCTAGTGTGGTTGTGTACGTGTGATATACATACACTTTTTTGGGATCATATTTTCTATTCCGCTATTTAATCAAAAACCTTTGGGGATCAGTTAAATTGGGGGATAGTCTGTGTTGGTACGTGTGAGAGAGATCCACCTTTCCAAGTTGTTGGGGTTCATCTCATACTTCTGAAGGTTTGAGGGTGCTGCCTGTTCCATACTCCCCCTACTCCTAGCCTTTTAGGGGTACAAACAATAGTAATTGGGGCCTAGTGTGGTTGTGTACGTGTGATATACATACACTTTTTTGGGATCATATTTTCTATTCCGCTATTTAATCAAAAACCTTTGGGGATCAGTTAAATTGGGGGATAGTCTGTGTTGGTACGTGTGAGAGAGATCCACCTTTCCAAGTTGTTGGGGTTCATCTCATACTTCTGAAGGTTTGAGGGTGCTGCCTGTTCCATACTCCCCCTACTCCTAGCCTTTTAGGGGTACAAACAATAGTAATTGGGGCCTAGTGTGGTTGTGTACGTGTGATATACATACACTTTTTTGGGATCATATTTTCTATTCCGCTATTTAATCAAAAACCTTTGGGGATCAGTTAAATTGGGGGATAGTCTGTGTTGGTACGTGTGAGAGAGATCCACCTTTCCAAGTTGTTGGGGTTCATCTCATACTTCTGAAGGTTTGAGGGTGCTGCCTGTTCCATACTCCCCCTACTCCTAGCCTTTTAGGGGTACAAACAATAGTAATTGGGGCCTAGTGTGGTTGTGTACGTGTGATATACATACACTTTTTTGGGATCATATTTTCTATTCCGCTATTTAATCAAAAACCTTTGGGGATCAGTTAAATTGGGGGATAGTCTGTGTTGGTACGTGTGAGAGAGATCCACCTTTCCAAGTTGTTGGGGTTCATCTCATACTTCTGAAGGTTTGAGGGTGCTGCCTGTTCCATACTCCCCCTACTCCTAGCCTTTTAGGGGTACAAACAATAGTAATTGGGGCCTAGTGTGGTTGTGTACGTGTGATATACATACACTTTTTTGGATCATATTTTCTATTCCGCTATTTAATCAAAAACCTTTGGGGATCAGTTAAATTGGGGGATAGTCTGTGTTGGTACGTGTGAGAGAGATCCACCTTTCCAAGTTGTTGGGGTTCATCTCATACTTCTGAAGGTTTGAGGGTGCTGCCTGTTCCATACTCCCCCTACTCCTAGCCTTTTAGGGGTACAAACAATAGTAATTGGGGCCTAGTGTGGTTGTGTACGTGTGATATACATACACTTTTTTGGGATCATATTTTCTATTCCGCTATTTAATCAAAAACCTTTGGGGATCAGTTAAATTGGGGGATAGTCTGTGTTGGTACGTGTGAGAGAGATCCACCTTTCCAAGTTGTTGGGGTTCATCTCATACTTCTGAAGGTTTGAGGGTGCTGCCTGTTCCATACTCCCCCTACTCCTAGCCTTTTAGGGGTACAAACAATAGTAATTGGGGCCTAGTGTGGTTGTGTACGTGTGATATACATACACTTTTTTGGGATCATATTTTCTATTCCGCTATTTAATCAAAAACCTTTGGGGATCAGTTAAATTGGGGGATAGTCTGTGTTGGTACGTGTGAGAGAGATCCACCTTTCCAAGTTGTTGGGGTTCATCTCATACTTCTGAAGGTTTGAGGGTGCTGCCTGTTCCATACTCCCCCTACTCCTAGCCTTTTAGGGGTACAAACAATAGTAATTGGGGCCTAGTGTGGTTGTGTACGTGTGATATACATACACTTTTTTGGGATCATATTTTCTATTCCGCTATTTAATCAAAAACCTTTGGGGATCAGTTAAATTGGGGGATAGTCTGTGTTGGTACGTGTGAGAGAGATCCACCTTTCCAAGTTGTTGGGGTTCATCTCATACTTCTGAAGGTTTGAGGGTGCTGCCTGTTCCATACTCCCCCTACTCCTAGCCTTTTAGGGGTACAAACAATAGTAATTGGGGCCTAGTGTGGTTGTGTACGTGTGATATACATACACTTTTTTGGGATCATATTTTCTATTCCGCTATTTAATCAAAAACCTTTGGGGATCAGTTAAATTGGGGGATAGTCTGTGTTGGTACGTGTGAGAGAGATCCACCTTTCCAAGTTGTTGGGGTTCATCTCATACTTCTGAAGGTTTGAGGGTGCTGCCTGTTCCATACTCCCCCTACTCCTAGCCTTTTAGGGGTACAAACAATAGTAATTGGGGCCTAGTGTGGTTGTGTACGTGTGATATACATACACTTTTTTGGGATCATATTTTCTATTCCGCTATTTAATCAAAAACCTTTGGGGATCAGTTAAATTGGGGGATAGTCTGTGTTGGTACGTGTGAGAGAGATCCACCTTTCCAAGTTGTTGGGGTTCATCTCATACTTCTGAAGGTTTGAGGGTGCTGCCTGTTCCATACTCCCCCTACTCCTAGCCTTTTAGGGGTACAAACAATAGTAATTGGGGCCTAGTGTGGTTGTGTACGTGTGATATACATACACTTTTTTGGGATCATATTTTCTATTCCGCTATTTAATCAAAAACCTTTGGGGATCAGTTAAATTGGGGGATAGTCTGTGTTGGTACGTGTGAGAGAGATCCACCTTTCCAAGTTGTTGGGGTTCATCTCATACTTCTGAAGGTTTGAGGGTGCTGCCTGTTCCATACTCCCCCTACTCCTAGCCTTTTAGGGGTACAAACAATAGTAATTGGGGCCTAGTGTGGTTGTGTACGTGTGATATACATACACTTTTTTTGGGATCATATTTTCTATTCCGCTATTTAATCAAAAACCTTTGGGGATCAGTTAAATTGGGGGATAGTCTGTGTTGGTACGTGTGAGAGAGATCCACCTTTCCAAGTTGTTGGGGTTCATCTCATACTTCTGAAGGTTTGAGGGTGCTGCCTGTTCCATACTCCCCCTACTCCTAGCCTTTTAGGGGTACAAACAATAGTAATTGGGGCCTAGTGTGGTTGTGTACGTGTGATATACATACACTTTTTTGGGATCATATTTTCTATTCCGCTATTTAATCAAAAACCTTTGGGGATCAGTTAAATTGGGGGATAGTCTGTGTTGGTACGTGTGAGAGAGATCCACCTTTCCAAGTTGTTGGGGTTCATCTCATACTTCTGAAGGTTTGAGGGTGCTGCCTGTTCCATACTCCCCCTACTCCTAGCCTTTTAGGGGTACAAACAATAGTAATTGGGGCCTAGTGTGGTTGTGTACGTGTGATATACATACACTTTTTTGGGATCATATTTTCTATTCCGCTATTTAATCAAAAACCTTTGGGGATCAGTTAAATTGGGGGATAGTCTGTGTTGGTACGTGTGAGAGAGATCCACCTTTCCAAGTTGTTGGGGTTCATCTCATACTTCTGAAGGTTTGAGGGTGCTGCCTGTTCCATACTCCCCCTACTCCTAGCCTTTTAGGGGTACAAACAATAGTAATTGGGGCCTAGTGTGGTTGTGTACGTGTGATATACATACACTTTTTTTGGGATCATATTTTCTATTCTGCTATTTAATC
The DNA here is from genome assembly GCF_965119305.1 of Pelophylax lessonae. Classification (NCBI taxonomy): domain Eukaryota; kingdom Metazoa; phylum Chordata; class Amphibia; order Anura; family Ranidae; genus Pelophylax; species Pelophylax lessonae. Next base: position 161,990,964 of record NC_138774.1, on the reverse strand, counting down.
AAAAACCTTTGGGGATCAGTTAAATTGGGGGATAGTCTGTGTTGGTACGTGTGAGAGAGATCCACCTTTCCAAGTTGTTGGGGTTCATCTCATACTTCTGAAGGTTTGAGGGTGCTGCCTGTTCCATACTCCCCCTACTCCTAGCCTTTTAGGGGTACAAACAATAGTAATTGGGGCCTAGTGTGGTTGTGTACGTGTGATATACATACACTTTTTTGGGATCATATTTTCTATTCCGCTATTTAATCAAAAACCTTTGGGGATCAGTTAAATTGGGGGATAGTCTGTGTTGGTACGTGTGAGAGAGATCCACCTTTCCAAGTTGTTGGGGTTCATCTCATACTTCTGAAGGTTTGAGGGTGCTGCCTGTTCCATACTCCCCCTACTCCTAGCCTTTTAGGGGTACAAACAATAGTAATTGGGGCCTAGTGTGGTTGTGTACGTGTGATATACATACACTTTTTTGGGATCATATTTTCTATTCCGCTATTTAATCAAAAACCTTTGGGGATCAGTTAAATTGGGGGATAGTCTGTGTTGGTACGTGTGAGAGAGATCCACCTTTCCAAGTTGTTGGGGTTCATCTCATACTTCTGAAGGTTTGAGGGTGCTGCCTGTTCCATACTCCCCCTACTCCTAGCCTTTTAGGGGTACAAACAATAGTAATTGGGGCCTAGTGTGGTTGTGTACGTGTGATATACATACACTTTTTTGGGATCATATTTTCTATTCCGCTATTTAATCAAAAACCTTTGGGGATCAGTTAAATTGGGGGATAGTCTGTGTTGGTACGTGTGAGAGAGATCCACCTTTCCAAGTTGTTGGGGTTCATCTCATACTTCTGAAGGTTTGAGGGTGCTGCCTGTTCCATACTCCCCCTACTCCTAGCCTTTTAGGGGTACAAACAATAGTAATTGGGGCCTAGTGTGGTTGTGTACGTGTGATATACATACACTTTTTTGGGATCATATTTTCTATTCCGCTATTTAATCAAAAACCTTTGGGGATCAGTTAAATTGGGGGATAGTCTGTGTTGGTACGTGTGAGAGAGATCCACCTTTCCAAGTTGTTGGGGTTCATCTCATACTTCTGAAGGTTTGAGGGTGCTGCCTGTTCCATACTCCCCCTACTCCTAGCCTTTTAGGGGTACAAACAATAGTAATTGGGGCCTAGTGTGGTTGTGTACGTGTGATATACATACACTTTTTTGGGATCATATTTTCTATTCCGCTATTTAATCAAAAACCTTTGGGGATCAGTTAAATTGGGGGATAGTCTGTGTTGGTACGTGTGAGAGAGATCCACCTTTCCAAGTTGTTGGGGTTCATCTCATACTTCTGAAGGTTTGAGGGTGCTGCCTGTTCCATACTCCCCCTACTCCTAGCCTTTTAGGGGTACAAACAATAGTAATTGGGGCCTAGTGTGGTTGTGTACGTGTGATATACATACACTTTTTTTGGATCATATTTTCTATTCCGCTATTTAATCAAAAACCTTTGGGGATCAGTTAAATTGGGGGATAGTCTGTGTTGGTACGTGTGAGAGAGATCCACCTTTCCAAGTTGTTGGGGTTCATCTCATACTTCTGAAGGTTTGAGGGTGCTGCCTGTTCCATACTCCCCCTACTCCTAGCCTTTTAGGGGTACAAACAATAGTAATTGGGGCCTAGTGTGGTTGTGTACGTGTGATATACATACACTTTTTTGGGATCATATTTTCTATTCCGCTATTTAATCAAAAACCTTTGGGGATCAGTTAAATTGGGGGATAGTCTGTGTTGGTACGTGTGAGAGAGATCCACCTTTCCAAGTTGTTGGGGTTCATCTCATACTTCTGAAGGTTTGAGGGTGCTGCCTGTTCCATACTCCCCCTACTCCTAGCCTTTTAGGGGTACAAACAATAGTAATTGGGGCCTAGTGTGGTTGTGTACGTGTGATATACATACACTTTTTTGGGATCATATTTTCTATTCCGCTATTTAATCAAAAACCTTTGGGGATCAGTTAAATTGGGGGATAGTCTGTGTTGGTACGTGTGAGAGAGATCCACCTTTCCAAGTTGTTGGGGTTCATCTCATACTTCTGAAGGTTTGAGGGTGCTGCCTGTTCCATACTCCCCCTACTCCTAGCCTTTTAGGGGTACAAACAATAGTAATTGGGGCCTAGTGTGGTTGTGTACGTGTGATATACATACACTTTTTTGGGATCATATTTTCTATTCCGCTATTTAATCAAAAACCTTTGGGGATCAGTTAAATTGGGGGATAGTCTGTGTTGGTACGTGTGAGAGAGATCCACCTTTCCAAGTTGTTGGGGTTCATCTCATACTTCTGAAGGTTTGAGGGTGCTGCCTGTTCCATACTCCCCCCTACTCCTAGCCTTTTAGGGGTACAAACAATAGTAATTGGGGCCTAGTGTGGTTGTGTACGTGTGATATACATACACTTTTTTGGGATCATATTTTCTATTCCGCTATTTAATCAAAAACCTTTGGGGATCAGTTAAATTGGGGGATAGTCTGTGTTGGTACGTGTGAGAGAGATCCACCTTTCCAAGTTGTTGGGGTTCATCTCATACTTCTGAAGGTTTGAGGGTGCTGCCTGTTCCATACCCCCCTACTCCTCATCTAGCCTTTTAGGGGTACAAACAATAGTAATTGGGGCCTAGTGTGGTTGTGTACGTGCGAGATACATACACTTTTTTTGATCATATTTCCTATTCCGCTATTCAATAAAAACCTTTGAGGATCAATTGAATTGCGGGATAGTCTGTGTCGGTACGTGTGAGAGAGATCCACCTTTCCAAGTTGTTGGGGTTCATCTCATACTTCTGAAGGTTTGAGGGTGCTGCCTGTTCCATACTCCCCCTACTCCTCATCTAGCCTTTTAGGGGTACAAACAATAGTAATTGGGGCCTAGTGTGGTTGTGTACGTGCGAGATACATACACTTTTTTTGATCATATTTCCTATTCCGCTATTCAATAAAAACCTTTGAGGATCAATTGAATTGCGGGATAGTCTGTGTCGGTACGTGTGAGAGAGATCCACCTTTCCAAGTTGTTGGGGTTCATCTCATACTTCTGAAGGTTTGAGGGTGCTGCCTGTTCCATACTCCCCCTACTCCTCATCTAGCCTTTTAGGGGTACAAACAATAGTAATTGGGGCCTAGTGTGGTTGTGTACGTGTGATATACATACAATTTTTTTGGATCATATTTTCTATTCCGCTATTTAATCAAAAACCTTTGGGGATCAGTTAAATTGGGGGATAGTCTGTGTTGGTACGTGTGAGAGAGATCCACCTTTCCAAGTTGTTGGGGTTCATCTCATACTTCTGAAGGTTTGAGGGTGCTGCCTGTTCCATACCCCCCCTACTCCTCATCTAGCCTTTTAGGGGTACAAACAATAGTAATTGGGGCCTAGTGTGGTTGTGTACGTGCGAGATACATACACTTTTTTTGATCATATTTCCTATTCCGCTATTCAATAAAAACCTTTGAGGATCAATTGAATTGCGGGATAGTCTGTGTCGGTACGTGTGAGAGAGATCCACCTTTCCAAGTTGTTGGGGTTCATCTCATACTTCTGAAGGTTTGAGGGTGCTGCCTGTTCCATACTCCCCCTACTCCTCATCTAGCCTTTTAGGGGTACAAACAATAGTAATTGGGGCCTAGTGTGGTTGTGTACGTGCGAGATACATACACTTTTTTTGATCATATTTCCTATTCCGCTATTCAATAAAAACCTTTGAGGATCAATTGAATTGCGGGATAGTCTGTGTCGGTACGTGTGAGAGAGATCCACCTTTCCAAGTTGTTGGGGTTCATCTCATACTTCTGAAGGTTTGAGGGTGCTGCCTGTTCCATACTCCCCCTACTCCTCATCTAGCCTTTTAGGGGTACAAACAATAGTAATTGGGGCCTAGTGTGGTTGTGTACGTGTGATATACATACACTTTTTTTGGATCATATTTTCTATTCTGCTATTTAATCAAAAACCTTTGGGGATCAGTTAAATTGGGGGATAGTCTGTGTTGGTACGTGTGAGAGAGATCCACCTTTCCAAGTTGTTGGGGTTCATCTCATACTTCTGAAGGTTTGAGGGTGCTGCCTGTTCCATACCCCCCCTACTCCTCATCTAGCCTTTTAGGGGTACAAACAATAGTAATTGGGGCCTAGTGTGGTTGTGTACGTGCGAGATACATACACTTTTTTTGATCATATTTCCTATTCCGCTATTCAATAAAAACCTTTGAGGATCAATTGAATTGCGGGATAGTCTGTGTCGGTACGTGTGAGAGAGATCCACCTTTCCAAGTTGTTGGGGTTCATCTCATACTTCTGAAGGTTTGAGGGTGCTGCCTGTTCCATACCCCCCCTACTCCTCATCTAGCCTTTTAGGGGTACAAACAATAGTAATTGGGGCCTAGTGTGGTTGTGTACGTGCGAGATACATACACTTTTTTTGATCATATTTCCTATTCCGCTATTCAATAAAAACCTTTGAGGATCAATTGAATTGCGGGATAGTCTGTGTCGGTACGTGTGAGAGAGATCCACCTTTCCAAGTTGTTGGGGTTCATCTCATACTTCTGAAGGTTTGAGGGTGCTGCCTGTTCCATACTCCCCCTACTCCTCATCTAGCCTTTTAGGGGTACAAACAATAGTAATTGGGGCCTAGTGTGGTTGTGTACGTGTGATATACATACACTTTTTTTGGATCATATTTTCTATTCCGCTATTCAATAAAAACCTTTCTAGGGCAAGATCTTAAATTACAGAAATATGAGGAGACCGTCAAATAAGGGCCGTGGCCTGGGTCGTGGTGCTGCTGGTAGAGCTCCTGTTGCAAGGAGAGGACATGGTCGATCTGTGCCAGCTACACGCACAAGTGAAACACCTTCCTCAAGTGTGAGTAGGCGACAGAACCTGCATCAGTATTTGGTAGGGCATCAAACGCCCCTAGAAGTGATGAGGCCAGAACAAGTTGAGGCGATAGTAGATTGGTTTGCTGCTGACAGTGCCTCCAGTTCCTTCACATTGTCTCCCACCCAGTCTACTGCAGAAAGGTCAGAGTTGGCACCTGCAGCCAATGTCCAACCGTCTTTCACCTCACCCCCTTGCAAATCAGGCCAGCAGTCTGAGCCCCAAGCCATACAGCAGTCTCTTATTCTTTTTGAGGACTCTGTCAGCAGGGTTTCCCAGGGCCATCCACCTAGCCCTGCCCCAGAAGTGGAAGAGATTGAGTGCAGCGATGCCCAACCACTTATTTCTCAAGATGAGTACATGCAAGGATCATCGCAGCACGTCTCCGATGATGACGAAACGCAGGTGCCAACTGCTGCGGCGTTCAGCATTGTGGAGACCGACAAGGAGGGCAGGGGTGAAGACTGGGTGGAAGATGATGTGGAGGACGATGAGGTCCTCGACCCCACATGGAATGAACGTCATGCAGGTGACCTGAGTAGTTTGGAGGAAGAGGCGGTGGTCGCACAGAGCCACCAGCACAGCAGAAGAGGGAGCAGGGTGCAGAAGCGGAGCGGCCGTGCCCTAGACACTACGCCCGCTACTGCCCAACGCAGCAAGGGAACGAGCGCACCAAAGTCAGCTCAAAGGAGTTCTCTAGCGTGGAAGTTCTTTAGAAAATGTGCTGATGACAGGACACGAGTGGTTTGCACCCTGTGCAATCAGAGCTTGAAGCGAGGCATGAACCTTCTCAACCTGAGCACAACCTGCATGATCAGGCATCTAAGTGCAAAGCACGAGCTGCAGTGGAGTACACACCTTCAAAACCAAGAAACGTCTCTGGCTCATCCTGCTTCCTCTTCTGCTGCAGTCTCGGCCGCTCCAGCCACATCTGTAGTGATACCGGCACCTGCCACCCCGCAAACAGACGATCTGTCAGCAACACCACCACCTGGGTCACCAACAACCATCTCCACAATGTCCCGTGGAAGCGTTCAGCTTTCCATCTCCCAAACACTTGAGAGGAAGAGGAAGTACCCCCCTACCCACCCGCGATCCCTGGCCCTGAATGCCAGCATTTCAAAATTATTGGCCTTTGAAATGCTGTCATTCCGTCTGGTGGAGACGCACAGTTTTAAAAACCTTATGTCGGTGGCTGTCCCACAGTACGTCGTGCCCAGCCGCCACTACTTTTCCAGGCAAGCCATCCCTTCCCTGCACAACCAAGTGGGGGAAAATATCAGGTGTGCACTGCGCAACGCCATCTGTGCCAAGGTCCACCTAACTACGGATACGTGGACCAGTAAGCACGGTCAGGGGCGTTATATCTCCCTAACGGCACACTGGGTAAATGCAGTGGCGGATGGGCCTGAGGCGGATAGCAATTTGGCGCATGTCCTTCCACCACCGAGGATTGCAGGGCGCTTCAGTTTGCCTCCTGTTCGTAACTCCTCCTACTCCGCTTCCTCATCCTCTACCGCCTCCTCATCCGGACAGCGTAACACCTTCACCACCAACTTCAGCACGGCCAGGGGTAAACGACAGCAGGCAGTTTTACAACTTGCCTGTTTGGGGGACAAACCACACACCGCGCAGGAGTTGTGGAGGAGCATGGAACAGCAGACAATTGAGTGGTTGCTGCCAGCGAGCCTCAAGCCCAGCCTGGTGGTGTGTGATAACGGGCGAAATCTCATAGCAGCTCTGGGCCTAGCCGGTTTGACGCACATCCCTTGCCTGGCGCATGTGCTGAATTTGGTGGTGCAGAGGTTCCTTAAAAACTACCCCGATATGTCAGAGCTGCTGCAGAAAGTGCGGGCCGTTTGTGCGCACTTTCGGCGTTCTCACCCTGCTGCTGCTCGCCTGGCAGCGCTGCAGCGTAACTTCGGCCTTCCCGCTCACCGCCTCATATGTGACGTGCCCACAAGGTGGAACTCCACCTTGCACATGCTGGAAAGACTGTGCGAGCAGCAGCAGGCCATAGTGGAGTTTCAGCTGCAGCACGCACGCGTGAGTCGCTCTGCGGAACAGCACCACTTCACCACCAATAACTGGGCCTCCATGCGAGACCTGTGTGCCTTGTTGCGCTGTTTTGAGTACTCCACCAACATGGCCAGTGGCAATGACGCCGTTCTCAGCTTAACTATCCCACTTCTATGCCTCCTTGAAAAAACAATTCGGGCGATGATGGAAGAGGATGTGGCACAGGATGAGGAGGAGGAGGAGGATGAAGAGGTAACATTTCCAAGGCTTTCAGGGCAGTCATTCGCAAGGGGCTCCGAGGGTGGGTTCCTGCACACGCAAACGCCAGGGACGCAATTGTCCAGCAGGGGCACAGTTCTGGAGGATGAGGAGGATGAGGAGGAGGAGGAGCTGGAGGAGGAGATGGAACCATGTTCACAGCAGGGTGGCACCCAGGCCAGCTCATGGCCATCACTGGTGCGTGGCTGGGGGGATACAGAGGACACGGACGATACACCTCCCACAGAGGACAGCCTTTCGTCGCCTCTGGGCAGCCTGGCACACATGAGCGATTACATGCTGCAGTGTCTCCACAACGACCGCCGAGTTGCCCACATTCTAACTTGTGCTGATTACTGGGTGGCCACGCTGCTGGATCCCCGTTACAAGGACAACGTACCGTCCTTAATTCACTCACTGGAGCGCGATCGCAAGATGCGCGAGTACAAGCGCACGCTGGTAGACGCCATGCTGCTGGCATTCCCATCTGACAGCGGGGCCACAGTGGAAGCACAAGGCAGAGGAGGAGGAGGAGGAGGTCGCCAACGCAACCAGGGCACCGCCAGCACCTCAGAAGGCAGGGTTAGCATGGCCGAAATGTGGAAAAGCTTTGTCAGCACGCCACAACAAACAGCAGCACCAGCAGCTCAGATGGAACGTCTTAGCAGGAGGCAGCATTTTACCAACATGGTGGAGCAGTATGTGTGCACACGCCTACATGTAGTGAATGACGGGTCTGCCCCCTTCAACTTCTGGGTCTCCAAATTGGGCACATGGCCTGAGCTTGCCCTTTACGCCTTGGAGGTGCTGGCGTGCCCTGCAGCCAGTGTATTATCTGAACGGGTATTTAGCACGGCTGGGGGCGTTATAACAGACAAGCGCAGCCGCCTGTCCAGAGACAATGTGGACAAGCTCACGTTCATTAAAATGAACCAGGCATGGATCCCACGGGACTTTTCCGTACCTTATGCAGAATAGCAATGGATACCGACCTTACCCACCCATTGTTCCATTTTTGCTCTTTCTCACTCTTTTGGGGTGTACCCTCATTTAAAATTTTTGAAAAGAAGCAGTGTTGGCTACCTCGTCCTCCTCCTCAGGGCCAGATTAATGTAGGGGCTATTGGAGCTGCAGCTCCAGGCCCCTACCTTTTATATAGGCCCCGGGTTGGCCATATTCACTGTTACCGCTCTTCTGTCACTTGTAAACACAGAAGTCTGGCTTCTATGCTCGCTTCCCCAGGCAGCACCCTCAGAACCTCCCCACACAGCGTGAAGGCCGGACAAGGAGGGACAGTTGGCGATGCATGGATGTGTTTATGGGCTTCAGAGACAGCATCCCATGTTGAATTAGGCATGCATGGCTGCACCCTTCCTCCTCTGGGTGCATGGCAAGGCACGGCCCTTAAGGCCCTTCAAAATCCTCAGCACCAAGCCCATGATGCTGTTAATCCGGCCCTGGTCCTCCTCCACCGCCGCTTCCACCTACACCGCCCATAGGTGTGCGCAGCCTATTGCATTAAGGTGTGCACCCCAAAGTTGAAATACACATGCATGTGTTTGCCAGCAGGGAGAGTAATGTATCGGGGCCATGTACCTGTAGGCAAGGAGAAATAGAGCAGAGCAGGTCCCAGGGAGATCTTTCCCATCTCCTCACTGGCAATGCTATGTGCCCTAGGTGATTAGGGTGTGCCCAGGCACACCCAGCACACCCTGTGCGCACGCCTATGTCACCGCCACATCCACCACCACCTCAACCTCCCTCCTACTCCATATGGGCCTCGTCCTTCAGAGATGAAGAAGAACATTGTTTTATTTTTCTGTTTTTTTTTTGTTGTTTTAAGTTATTTCCCTATCCACATTTGTTTGCAGAGCACTTGCCATGCTCTTAATTACGTTTTGCTGCCATTTGCAGCACTCTAGCCCTTTCCTTTGGTGTTTTAGAGCCATTTTAGTGCCTTAAAGTTCGGGTCCCCATTGACTTCAATGGGGTTCGGTGTCCGGGAAAAGTTCGGTAAAAGTCCGGGACACGGACCCGGACTTTTTTTTAAAGTTCGGCCGAACCCGTCGAACACGGACATCTAGGTGTTCGCTCAACCCTAATTAGGAACACTTAATTAAGTATGACATCGAGCTTAAAATACAGTGTCACAAAATCCAACAGGGAGCAAGTCTCCACTAAGAAATTGTGACTGTTAGAGGCAGAAGGATGATAAAATGTTATATAAAGAAGCAAGAAAAGTAAATGTTTTTGACGCCATTGTTCTACATCAATAATGATGTAAAAATGGCCATTTCTGTACTAAAAGATTTCATTGTGAACCATCTACATAGATATCATACATCAACATTTCAATAGGAATGTAAATGCAGAATGATGACACATATCCTATCTGAATGAAAACTGAACTAAACACTTGTATTCTTTAAAGCCAAGGTTGCTATTTTATGGGATATACACAGTATACAATCGTCTTTAGATTTTTTCCTTTAGATTTACCAAAACCATATAATATGAGGTCAAATCTAAGCACTTTCAATTTATATCCAATCAGGCAGGCCCTTGCACTACATAGTTGAAGGTAAATCTAAAGGAAATCTAACAACAAAAGTTGTATAGTGTGTATCCAGCTTCAACCTCTGTTTTATCTGCAGTTTCTATGGTGCTGCACATGTGATTAGTCATGAAACCAGCCATTTGTAGGTTGGACGGTTCAATGTAGAACACAAGCAGATGTTACAGTTATCGTTCATGACATGTTTTGACTGTAATTGTTTTAGTTAACAGTTTCATTGTTGGGTTTAGTTGCCCTTTGCTGGCTTTGAGGACGATTTTTTGCTTAGTATATGGCATATGAGCAAATTGTGCACTAGTGCTTTGGCTCAATACACACTAGGAAACACTATCTGCAACATCTGTCCTGTACTAAATGCTGTGAACCAAGTGTAGCAGGCAGCACACCATTTTAAAACCAAGCAGTAAATAGTCCAAAGCTATGAAGATATTTCAGTATGCTGAACTTAGAAAAGAGGCCATACCAGTGGTTATAGAGTCCAGGAAGATAGCACATGCAGCAGTTCCATGCTTTGAAATATGCCTACATTGACTTTTTAACTATTTCAATGCCGGGCACTTTCACCCCCTTCCTGCCCAGGCCAATTTTTAGCTTTCAGCGCTGTCACACTTTGAATGACAATTGCGCGGTCATGCAAAACTTTACCTAAATTAATTTTTTTTTTTTTTCACACAAATAGAGCTTTCTTTTGGTAGTATTTAATCACTGATAGTTTTTTATGTTTTTGCTAAAAAATGAAAAAATCCTAAACATTAAAAAAAAAGTATTTCTTAGTTTCTGTCAGTAAATTTTGTAAATATTTTTTTTCCTTTACTGATGTGTGCTGATGAGGTGGCACTGATGGGCACTGATAGGATGCACTGATGAGGTGGCACTGATTAGGTGGCACTAATATGCCACACTGATGGGCACTGATAGGTGGCACTGATGGGCACTGATAGGGGCACTGATCGACGACAATGATAAGCATGGATAGGCAGCCCTGACTGGCATCACTAATGGGCACTGATTGGTATCACTGATGGGCACTAATTCATGTCACTGATGGGCACTTCTGGGGCTGTACTGTAATCAGAGCACTGATAATCAGTGCCCTAACTATCTGTACAGGTCCCCCCTGTAAGGAGATGGCACTAGTCGGCTCTTCTCGCCTCACACTGACAGAGTGTGAAGGGAAGAGAACCGATAAATGGCACTTCCCTGTTTACATGTCCAATCACAGCCTGTCACATGGGTAAAGAGCCACTTCATGTGAGAGCAGCGCGAATATTGGGCGCCGTCATATGACATTGTCCCAGAACGAGAGCTGCACCGTTCCGCTGTCATTTTACAATACAGCGGGCAGGAAGTGGTTAAGCTTTGCAGAAACAATTTCCTTTTTTAAACTGTCTTTGAGTCCTGGCATTGCTAAAGGGTTCAAGCACTGAGAAAGGGGGTTTGTACAAGCCCCTCCAAAAAAAAATGATTTCTGCATTCTATTACCACAGGTGTGACACACTTGCTGCGTTCTGCATATTTTTATCTTCCACAAGCCACCCTCCCCTGTTCAGGGGTATTCTGGTTGTGTGGGAGTAGCCTTACTGAAGCAATACAGCCAAATAGTGAAGGAGACGGTCATTCATAGTTCATGACATTAGCTTAGCAAACACATTAACCGTTGCCGACCACCCGCCACGTTTTTACTGCAGCAGGGTGGGTAGGTAGACCTACGTCGGTCACGCGCGGGCAGCTAGGAGGCGAGCGCACGTGACCGGCAGCATGCTTACACCCCCACTCGGCAGTGGGGAAGCTGATGCACACGTCAAGTGGCTCTGATTGCCACCTGACATCTGCGATCGCTCCCCGCTGAGAGAGAATAACGGTCAGCTGTTGTAAACACAGCTGACCGTTCTTCTCCCTGGAATGATCACAGAGCCCATGTGATCCTTCTATATAGGATCACAGGTCTCTATGATAATTTCACAAGCCACGCCCCCCCCACAGTTACAATCACTCCCCTAGGCTCACATTTAACCCCTTGATCACACACAATGTTAACCCCTGACCCTTCCCAGTGTCATTATTACAGTAACAGTGCATATTTTTAGCACTGATTACTGCATTAATGTCACTGGTCCCCCCAAAAGTGTCAAAAATGTTAGTTAGGGGTCTGATCTGTCCACCGCAATGTCTCAGTCCCGCTAAAAATCGCAGATTGCCGCCATTACTAGTAAAAAAAAACACAATAAAAATGACAAATCTTTCCCGTAGTTAGTAGATGTGATAACTTTTGCGCAAACCAATCAAAATATGCTTATTGTGATTTTTTTTTTTTTACCAAAAATATGTAGCAGAAAACAAATTGGCCTAAAATGTTAAAAAATTTTGATTTTTACATTTTTATTTTTTGAGAATGTTATATAGCAGAATGTGAAAAATATTGTTTTTTTTTTTTTTAGAATTGTCACTCATTTTTGTTTATAGCGCAAAAAAAATAAAAATTGCACAGGTGATAAAATACCACCAAAAGAAAGCTCTATTTGTGGGGAAAAAAGGAACATCAATTTTATTTGAGTACAGCGTCGCACGACCGCGCAATTGTCCATTAAAGTAACGCAGTGCTGAATCGCAAAATATGGCTTTAGTCATTAAGGGGGGAAATCTTTAGGTCCAGAAATGGTTAAAGGTACTTCTTTGCACTCCAATGTGTACACAGCTATTACATATTAAGGTTTGTCTCTTACAACGTTTTTTAGAGCGGGGAAACGTTAAAACCCCTGTAAAGTTTTACTGTTGTGTATATACCACTCAGGAGATTAAACCTTTCTATCATCCTTGTAACCTGTGTAACTATAAAAAGAAAGTCCTTTGAAACCTTCTAATACAGACACCCTTTGTGGTGCCAAAAAAAAAAGTTTTCCCTCACTCTCTGCAAAAAAAAAAAAGTTTAGTGCGTTATATAAGTCTGCTTTCTATTTTTGTTGAAGACATGTTATTAACATGGCCCATGGAGTGTAATAGTTATTTCTTTACCAGCTTAAAGTGGTTGTAAACTCATTTTTATGTTTTTTACTTGTACCTACAGGAAAGCCTAAATTAAGGCTTACCTGTAGACAGTGCTGCTGTTAGAAATCGCGGGGCCCCGTATAGACTACCTGGCAGCCCCCCCCCCCCAAGAAAATATTAAATATATATTTAGCTAAAATTACAACAAAATCACTATTATCAGACACAAATATAAAATAACTGGCATAATTCCTGAAAAATCTTTAAAAAAAAAACTATGTTAAATAAAAAAGATGAGATGAGAAAAATATACAGGCTGGGCAGTTGGAGCTCAGTGATCAGAGAGACAGAGAGAGAGAAACAAAGTTACAATTTACAAATAAACTCCTGAGCAGAGATAAGTGCTGGGAGGGGGGCCAACACAAGGGAGGGGAATTAGTGAGGGACAACTGTCTCTTTCTCAACAGATAAAAGCTGATAGCAGAGAGAGGGACAGATCAGATTCAGGTGCTGGAGAAAGATTTCTGTATTTGTTGTCCATCACTAATCCCCCTCTCTAGTTGGGCCCCCCTGTGTGCTCGGGCCCCCTACAAGAGGGCTGGCGGTCCCCCCCTATCAGCGGCCCTGCCTGTAGGTACAGTGAATATCTCCTAAATCTGCACGGTTTAGGAGATATTCACACTGCATTCAGCCAGTGACATCAACGTTGCATGAGCTCTAAAGGTCCAGCGTACTATGGCGGACCTTCAGAGTTCATGCCATAAATGAGGGCTCCTGCATACTAGCAAACTAGCACATATGCATTTGCCTTACAGGGAAAAGTTTTTTTTCTTTGCATCGGTTTACTACCACTTTAACTCAACACTTGCATTGTGTGCAGCTCTTGCACTTTGTATAGATTGCCTTTCTTAGATTTTCACCTGGTTCCCCTGACTGATAGTCTGGTTTTTGGTTCTAAGGTGGTTCTTGCAGGGTCCTGCTGAAGTCATCCTATTATATTAAAGATATTATGTTATGTGCACTCACAGGTTGGTGTGAGGATGGTGCCTGCACATACATTCACAGGCAGCCTAAGATTGAAAGTGGCCCCAAATAACTGCAAGTGCACGTCTTCTGAGGCTAGGGATGATGGGACATGTAGTTTTAAGGGGGTCATGTTACTTTGGCTGTTTATTCCCTAACAGGTGGTTTAGAGAAGGGGAGTAGGGTAAGCAGGAGGCTGTGGCTGTGACAGGGTCTCAGGAAAAGTGTTTATGGACCATTTTCAAGTATATATACTTATTCTCCTGGGCTACATTTATATGAACGCCAATATGTTTATGGAAAAAGGCTTTAATAATACTTTAAAATATGTGCCACAGAGTGTGCTAGGCAGCACCTGGGTCGAAGAGGTTATTTTTATAATTGTTCATTATCCCACACAAAATTGTTCTCTTTTCTAACAAAAAGATTAGGAGATAAATGTTTTTTTTCTTTTTTTTAAATATTCATTTTGCTTTGTGTGAGGCTGGTCAAAAGCAGCTATAATTCCAGTTGTTTATTTCCAGTTTTAGGGCAGTAGGCAAAGCTATGTAAATAATTTCTTTATGCCCTTTGGCTAACTATGCATTCAAAAAAGGATGATGCACAGCACAGACACAGTCTAATTATGCAGTAATCTATTCCCTCTTGCATACACTATCTTAGGCTGTTTGGCCCTAATTAGTTCAAGGTATGGAACACATAATTCAGCGATGTATCCCCCCACCACCTATTTTCACATTTTAGGAGGAACAAGCATAAAAATCAAGAATAATATTTTACACATGTATTCATAAGCAAAGAACAGAAAATGAATTAAACAAAGCTAACCTAAAACACGCATCTACTAAATTAAGGAAAAAAAAAAAAGAGTGGATCGTTCTTCCCAAGCAAAATTATTATAAGCAGCTCAATGAAACTACCACTTCCATTTCCACTTTAAAATCACTCTCATCATTACTTGGAGTCCTATGGCCTATTCAGTTGACAAAATATATTCATTTCCTGAAGAAAAACACCATTAGTAGTTACAATATAGCACGCAAGTATTCAACTCCAGTGTCACCATTAGTAGTTGTCATATCCAGGGGGGTACAGGCAGCCCTGCCATACTGGGCCTAGGGCTACCGGATCTCCAACAGTGGTCCTGCACACAGCAGCATCTACCTTGAAGTTCTGGGCAGTGATAGTGCTCAGTGGTGCAGAGGCAGCAGAAAGAGCTGCATGGTGTCAACACAGGGGACAACTGGTGGAAGTCAATCACAAATCCCTGCAGCAAGTGCCCAGGGAGGACTCAAATATTCATTGTAAACCTAAGCAGTTTACATGTTTTGAGTATTGTTAACATATTTTTATATTGTATAAATATCAAGACTCTTAGTTTCAGAGCTTCAGTCATATTCAGGTTGTCAGTAAAATTGCACTGTTAATTAATTTTCTATGTTTTATCAGTAAAAAAGTTTTGGTGGGTTAGCAGCCCTGGAGTGGGCAGTGGATATTTCTCTCATGAAGGGGAGGCTGTGTCAGGTAGGCTGTACAGGGCCCTGGGATATGTTCTAATGGCGGCCCTGGTCATATACTTTGCACCGGCGAAAAGGTTTCCAGTGAGGGTTACTGATCTTTGAATAAAGGCAGCTATAGCTATGCACAGCCTGTGTGATCTATGAGAGTGTCATCCGCTATAGAGTTGCATTATTCAACAGGTAAAATGAGCAATTAACACAGTCCCACCAGTATAGGGGGACCCATCAGCTCACTTCTTTGAGCTGACTACCAATATATAAAGCTATTAAGGTGAACATAATATGATACACCTTGTCATATCTGTAGGTGGCCTACTCTGCTCTAATTCCTTTCACAGTACTGTCACCACTCGTAACTCATTGGTAGTCTGTTCAATAAGGCTGGGGCTACACCAGCATTTTTAATCTCTTGTTACTAGAATAACCCCCTTGTTGGCATTTAAAACAATTGCTATACATTACTTAAGGATTATTACTTTAGAATTACAAATTTTTGTTGAATAATGCTGATAGGGATTGTAATTGTTAAAGTGGTTGTAAAGGCATTTTTAACTAAAAAAAAAAAAAAAAGTTATACTTACCTGCTCTGTTCAATGGTATTGCACAGAAAGGCTCCTTTCCTCCTCTTCTGGAGTCCCCCACACGTGCACTCTGCTCCTCTTTCCCTGTGGGTGCCCCCTCAGCAAGCCATGAGCTGGGGAGCACCTATGTGGGTGCTTTCCTGAGCTAGGTCTATAGAGACACACAATGTGGCTCAACCACACCCCATTCTCTCTCCTCACAGAATTTAAATGTCAGCAGCAAGGGCCAATGGCTTCCACTGCTCTCTGAGTCTCCTGTGAGAAGAGGAAGATAGAGCAATGGCACTGTGAATGAGCACAGAGCTATATTAAGATGGGGGGAGAGGTATTCGAAGGTTGTTTTTACCTTAATGTATTAGGTAAAAATCCTTTTAAATGTTTCACCCCTTTAAATATGTTTTATAAATCATATATTGTAATACTGTGACCAGTAACACAGAACACATCGTTTACCAGGAGCTCCCGTGGAGGTAGTGCTACATGTGTAACATACACCCAACGTTTTTAGTATATTGCTTTTATTTTTTTGACTACTGAAAAAACGTATCTACCTCAAAAGATTTTATTTTATACAAATGTAATGTAAGACCGTTACTGTTAAACAATACATTAATAATCCTCCCACTTTTGCACTCTCTACCAAGAGATCTAGACACCTGGACGAATTGCACTTTCTCTTGGTTCGGGAATGTAATATCTTAAAAATTAATGTTATGTCCTGGCTTACTTCAGACATTACCGGGGCAAGTTTCAAGTGCCTCCTTCTATTCCATAAACCCAGAATTCTTCAGATTTATCTGGCGAGGTAAAGCAACCCGCATTGGCTGGGACATTCTGATTAGGCCTAAAGTGAAGGGAAAAGTAGGACTGCCAGATCCAGCATAGTATTGCACTGTTGTACATATGGCATGACTGATAGACTGGTGCAGATACAGTAAGTTCAACTTGTGGGTAACCCCCCAGAACAGAATTTTATTCCTGTCCTGTTACCAGGGCTCTTGTGGACAAGACAACAGACACCAAGATCATTGCTTAAACACTCTTTAATAGGCCCAACGCTTCATGCAATCAACAGGTACTTCTCCCCACCTAATATTAGTAGTTTTCCTTCTCCTATTGTTGGGCACCCTGAGTTCCTTCCAGGTTAGTCAGATTTGGCTTTCCATACCTAGATTGAGTGAGGGGTACTGAGATCATCAAAGTTTAGGTCAATGCAAAAGTGGAATACTTTTTCCACAATGCAGCTTTCAATGTCCCTGTGCTTTGCTCCTGATACCAACATTATGTATCACATTCTCTGCATTTCCTACCTAAACCTCAGTTTCCTGAGGGATCTGACACCCTTTGAAGAGATCTTCAGAATGTCAGGGCCATGCATTTCTCTTTATCATTTTCATACCAACACTTGGGTGATCCTGGATTTCTTACCAAATGGTAGAACGACTTACAGTGTAGCTTTTCAGGGAACCAAAAGGATGGAAAACTTGTATTTGCCCACAAAGTCTCCATCTGTAAGAAATACTGGAGGGTTTTTCTTACTGATGGAGGACCTACAGTCGTGTCAATAAATATTGGGACATCGACACAATTCTAATCTTTTTGGCTCTATACATCACCATAATGGATTTAAAATGAAACAAACAAGATGTGCTTTAACTGCAGACTTTCAGCTTTAATTTGAGGGTATTTACATCCTAATCAGGTTAACGGTGTAGGAATTACAACAGTTTGTATATGTGCCTCCCACTTTTTAAGGGACCAAAAGTAATGGGACAATTGGCTGTTCAGCTGTTCCATGGCGAGGTGTGTGTTTTCCCTCATTATCCCATTTACAAGGAGCAGATAAAAGGTCCAGAGTTAATTTCAAGTGTGCTATTTGCATTTGGAATGTCAACTCTCAATATGAGATCCAAAGAGCTGTTGCTATCAGTGAAGCAAGCCATCACAAGGCTGAAAAAAACCCAAAACAAACCCATCAGAGAGATAGCAAAAACATTAGGTGTGGATAAATCAACTGTTTGGAACATCCTTAAAAAGAAAGAACGCACCGGTGAGCTCAGCAACACCAAAATACCCGGAAGACCACGGAAAACAACTGTGGTGAATGACCGAATAATTCTTTCCCTGGTGAAGAAAACACCCTTCACAACAGTTAGCCAGATCAAGAACACTCTCCAGGAGGTAGGTGTATGTGTGTCAAAGTCAACAATCAAGAGAAGACTTCACCAGAGTGAATACAGAGGATTCACCACAAGATGTAAACCATTGGTGAGCCTCAAAAACAGGAAGGCCAGATTAGAGTTTGCTAAACAACATCTAAAAAAGCCTTCACAGTTCTGGAACAACATCCTATGGACATATGAGACCAAGATCAACTTTTACCAGAGTGATAAGAAGGGAAGAGTATGGAGAAGGAAAGGAACTGTTCATAATCCAAAGCATACCACCTCATCAGTGAAGCATGGTGGTGGTAGTGTCATGGCGTGGGCATGTATGGCTGCCAATGGAACTGGTTCTCTTGTATTTATTGATGATGTGACTGCTGACAAAAGCAGCAGGATGAATTCTGAAGTGTTTTGGGCAATATTATCTGCTCATATTCAGCCAAATTCTTCAGAACTCATTGGACGGTGCTTCACAGTGCAGATGTACAATGACCCGAAGCATACTGTGAAAGCAACCAAAGAGTTTTTTAAGGGAAAGAAGTGGAATGTTATGCAGTGGCCAAGTCAATCACCTGACCTGAATCCGATTGAGCATGCATTTCACTTGCTGAAGACAAAACTGAAGGGAAAATGCCCCAAGAACAAGCAAGAACAGCTGAACAGCCAATTGTCCCATTACTTTTGGTCCCTTAAAAAGTGGGAGGCACATCTACAAACTACACCGTTCACCTGATTTGGATGTAAATACCCTCAAATTAAAGCTTAAAGTTTGCAGTTAAAGCACATCTTGTTTGTTTTATTTCAAATCCATTGTGGTGGTGTATAGAGCCAAAAAGATTTGAATTGTATCTATGTCCCAATATTAATGGACCTGACTGTATGTCCTATGACTAAATGGTATAGGACCCCACTGGTTCTTGTCAAACTTCCTCCACAGCAGAGCCCTAATTGTTAACCATTTTCTTTTGGCACTGTCCTGTATTATGACCCTTTTGGCAACAAGTTACAGTGATTATAAAGTAAATTATAGGATTATCTCTGACTGATAACCTTGCTGCCATCATTCTCAATCTTAAACTCATGTCACAGAAGAGATGCAAGAAATCATTACTAATTAATTTAATAAACACCACCAAGGCTTGTATCCCTAGTGATTATGCTGTGTGGTTTACCATGCGTTTGCAAATGTACAGGTGTAAAGAGAGCCTCATTGTTCTTGTGTAAATACACCAATTTCCCTTCTGGGCACCATTAATATAACTTTAGGTAAAATTCTACAATTTGCACATGGTGTACGTTGTATGACAATAATAAATTGAACATTAGAAGTCAGACAAAAATAATAATTATTTTCTTTTTGAGGAACAGCCTCTCTCATCATCAAGAGCTCATCTGGAATAGTAAAATCCTACGAAATGACTGGCCATAGAAGGAGGTCGGGGATCCCTTGGTTAAAAAATATCCATGTTTTTTCCCATTTTTGTATTTGTTGAATAAAGAGTGCTCATCAAAGAAATGTAGGTGTGAGATCTTGTGTAATAGCTTTCACAAAGGCTGAAAATAATTAACACTGTATAGCTTTTTTTCTACTTCTCAGGAGAGGGAGAGAATGCCGTTCCCTTTGGGACTTAAAGGGATTGTGAAGGCAGAAGGTTTTTTATGTTAATGCATTCTATGCATCAGGATAAAAAAAACTTCTGTCTGCAGCAGCCCCTCCCCCCCCCACTACTTACCTGAGCCCATCTTTATTCAGCGATCTTGCAGGAGGTTCTCAGCTGCCCGGACTCCTCTCCTCATTGGCAGAGACAGCAGCACGGAGCAGTTGGCTTCCGCTGCTATCAAAGTCAGTCAGCCAATCAGGAGAGAGTGGGGGTGGGGTTGGGTTGTGTCTCCGTGTTTGAATGTACACAGGGAGCATTGACTTGGCTCAGGTGCCCCCATAGCAAGCTGCTTTCTGTGGGGGCATTCAAAAGGAGGGAGGGGCCAGAAGCACAGAAGAGGGATCTGGGCCACTCTGTGCAAAACCAACTGCACAAAGCAGGTAATTCTGACATGTTTATTATTATTTTTTTAAACAAGACTTTAATGCTGAACTCTAAGGGCCGGTTCACATTCCTGCGAGTGCGCCGATCGCATGTAATTCGGAGCGCACTGCTCCTTCATTACATGTGATCGGAGGTGCGGATGTGAATTCAGCCATACACTTTGTATGGCTGAATTCGCACTGTATCCGCACCAAACACGCACATGACCCTTTTTTCCAGCCGCATCAGGATCGAATCGCACAGTGGTTCACACTTGTGCGATCCGATCCTGTGCGAACTGTCAGATCGCACTGCGATATGCGATCAAACTGGGGGTGTCGTTAACATTTCATTGACACCCCCTGCGTATAGAATATGGCAGTGTGAACTGCCAGGGGTGCATTTGCGATGCGGGAACAGGCTGCGAATTCGCAGCCTTCCCGCATCGCACAAGTGTGAACCGGGACTAAGGGAGATATACCTGGGAAGACATTATCTCTGTCATTGAAATGTACATTGGTTATTATCACTGGTGTTCCTGTGTGTTTTTGTTGGTGAGACAGTGTACTGGTTGCTTCCAGCAAGTCCCTACACCTGCAGCAGGGAATGTAAGAATTTGTTTTTAGGTATACTGATGCACATATCTATGACTTCTAATCTTGTTAGAGTGAAATTATAGCTGGCCAGTAAAATAAGGTAGGAAAAGCAACACATGGTTAACCTGCTAGAGATGGAGGAAGTACAGTATAAATGTCCTGGACATTCCTACAGGTTATTTCTGTTCAGAACTGGCCTTCAGATTGTACAGTTAAGAAACTTTTTGACTGTCATCATGGAAAACTTTGATAATTTTGTATGTAGGTATTATCTGGTGGTTCTGTTTTCTCCAGTGCTCCTGTGCAGTTAGTGTTATTTTGATCAGGCCTGTGCAATTCAAACATCATGGTGGATCAGGCAGAAGGACGTTAAGACAGCATCATTAAAATTTCAAAGGCAGTGGGGCTTTTTAAGCATTATTATCTGAATTTGTGCAGTGGAAATAATGTGTGTTGAGTACATCAAAGTACAAATTGAATACACAGGGAAAAAAACAATTATATGTTTCCTACTTTGTGATGCTCACCCGTAGAGATAAAAGGGTTTTATCATTATGTTTTAAGTGCTATTTTTTTAATAAAGACTATTTCCCCTGTTATGTGTGTACAGCACATTGCTGTAAATATCTTGTTCCAGAAGGATCTCTGCTAAACTTTAATCTTAAAAAACAAAACAAAAAAAAAAGAATACTATTGCAATCTGTTATATTGATTGCAAGGATTAGCTGTGTGATTTTTAAAGGCACAAATAAAAAAAAAAGTGAGAAGTAATAAACTGAGCTGATATTCAGAACAAGTTTATCCTGTGACAGAAATAATTAGAGCTTTACATGTTACTCCATGGTAAATATATCCTGCATATCAGAAGCTGGTTCATAAATGAAGTTGATAGATATCACACTTAAAAGAAATCTGTCAACAAAAAAGATCTGCTTTTATCACTACATTTAGTATAACCTGAATAGCCTTCCATAGAACAGCGGATTACTGTTTGCCTAATATAGGGGATCTATGGGATCGGTGTATGTCTAATTTAAACAATCAATTCATGCCTAATATAATGGATCACTGTATACCTAATACAAAGGATCACAGTATGGATTATGCTTAAAAATAAAAAAAACAAAATTACACAAATCAACTGTTTGTGCTTCCAGTGTAGTACATGAGAATGAAAAACAATCTGATCAGTTGTTTGGGGAGCCACAAACATATCTTTATTTTAGTGTTCTATTTCAGAAAAATTATGTTGTGTATTTATAATGACATGTTCAGATGTGTGTAAATTGCCTGGATACATGAACTAAGGATTAGAACCCCTGTAGAGTTTTTACACTTGAACTTGAGGCTTCATGCAAGAGATTTTCCTTCTTTTCTTGTCCTGGTGATAACAGTTTTACCAGAAAGAAAGTGAGAGCAAATTTGTGATAGCAACAAAGTGATACATTTTGTTATCTTTTATTGCCATCTATGCTCCTGCTGCAGATTTTTTCCTCACTTCCTGTATGGTCAAATAGTTGTTTCTGAGACGGAAGTGAAAATCTCTCCAGCAAAGTCCTGGATAGCAGTAAAAACCAATCATTGAATATAACCCTTCTTACGCTAAGCAAAACTGAACAAATGGCAGTACATCGAAAAAATTGGTGTTAAGCACCAATAGTATCCGCGCAACGGGAAATGAATAATTAGTGAAAACACTCAAAATGTGTTATATAGATGTGCAAAAAAAAAATTATTAGATGTGCAAAAAAATTATTATTAGTGTATATAAATATATATATATATATATTGATAAGGTTCAATGAACCTAAGTGGGAGCCGCAACAAAACCGTGGAAAATGTGATAAATGATAAAAATTATACAGTGATGTATAAATAAGCTGCGCTCACCAAATTATGTGCACTGAAACCTCTTATTCAAAGAGTAAAGATTATTACAGTTCAAATAAATATGTGCAAATCTGGTATAGGTTATTAATATAATCAACAAATAAATGAATAAATCCAGGAGGGAAGTGAAACAGTGCAGGTAGTGGTGAAAGTGACAATCAAAACATAAGTCCCAATGACACCATCCAAAACGATAATGAATAAATAAAGAGTCTCTGAAGGAAAACAGTACAAATGCACTTTATCTTCAATCCCTCCACCAAGACAGGACCACCCGGTGTGCACAGAAATGCTTACCGGAATGAATGGACCCCTTAGTTATAGGGGGTCAATTCAAGCAGGGGTTATACAGGGTACAGTATACAGCATCCAGTAAGTGTCTGCACTCAACAGAAAACATCCACTTGATGTCCACCTGATATAGTCCTCACAGCCAAGCTCCGTGTTCCTCAGTGGTTGTGCACACCGGGTGGTCCTGTCTTAGTGGAGGGATTGAAGATAAAGTGCATTTGGACTGTTTTCCATCAGAGACTCTTTATTTATTCATTATCGTTTTGGATGGTGTCATTGTGACTTATGTTTTGATTGTCACTTTCACCACTACCTGCACTGTTTCACTTCCCTCCTGGATTTATTCATTTATTTGTTTATTATATTAATGCATATACCAGATTTGCACATATTTATTTGAACTTTAATGATCTTTACTCTTTGAATAGGAGGTTTCAGTGCACATAATTAGGTGAGCGCAGCTTATTTATACATCACTGTATCATTTTTATCAAATGGCAGTACATACAGTATATTTTAACCAAATGTCTTCCAATCTATATATTCTAATGTTTACATGTCAGAAGCTTGCCCCATGATCTAACACATAGCTAGTTTCATAATGTAACATAGGAAAAGGTAAAGGTTTAGAACCTTTTTTAGGTTCAATTTTCTGTCTTGGTTGCAAATGGAGAAATTCCACCTCCCTGGCTACTGCTGATCATGGGACAGGAGTGAGAAGAAATATCTTCATTGGGCATTAAAAATATCTTTACTAAAAAGTAGAACGGTAACCTATGCCATACTATTTTATTGCTGACTGTGCCCCTGTAATTAATTATCTGCATTGATGGAAGGTGATCAATTGCATAGGAAGCAAGGGGATATCTCCCTAATGCCTACACAGACAGCAAAAAAATAATCTAACCCTTTTTCATTGCATATACAGAATCTCACAAAAAAGAGTATACCCCTTACATTTTATAAATATTTTATTATATCTTTTTATGTGACAACACTGAAGAAATGACTCTTTGCTACAATGTAAAGTAGTGAGAGTGCAGCTTTTATAACCATGGGAATTTGTCATCTCCTCAAAATAACTCAACACACAACTATTAATGTCTAAACTGCTGGCAACAAAAGTGAGTACACCCCTAAGGCAAATGTTCAAATTGGGCCCAAAGTGTCAATATTTTGTGTGACCATTATTTTCCAGCACTGCCTTAAACCCTCTTGGGCATGGAGTTCACCAGAGCATCACAGGTTGCCACTGGAGTCCTCTTCCACTCCTCCATGAAGACATCACAGAGCTGGTGGATGTTAGAGATCTTGTGCTCCTCCACCTTCCATCTGAGGATGCCCCACAGATGCTCAATAGAGTTTAGATCTGGAGACATGCTTGGTCAGTCCATCACCTTTACCTTTAGCTTATTTAGCAAGGCAGTGATCGTCTTGGGGGATGTTTGGGGTCGTTATCATGTTGGAATACTGCCCTGTGGCCCAGTCTCCAAAGGGAGGGGAACATGCTCTGCTTCAGTATGTCACAGTACATGTTGGCATTCATAGTTCCCTCAATGAACCGTAGCTCCCCGTTGCCAACAGCACCCATGCAGCCTCAGACCATGACACTCCCACCACCATGCTTGACTGTAGGCAAGACAATCTTGTCTTTGCTCTCCTCACCTGGTTGCCACCACACATGCTTAACACCATTTGGACCAAAAACATTTATCTTGGTCTCATCAGACCACAGGACATGGTTCCAGTAATCCATGTCCTTAGTCTGCTTGTCTTCAGCAAACTGTTTGTGGGCTTTCTTGAGCATCATCTTAAGAAGAGGCTTCCTTCTGGGACGGCAGCCATGCAGACCAATTTGATGCAGTATGCAACTTACGGTCTGAGCACTGACAGGCTGACCCCCCACCCCTTCAACCTTCAAGCACTCATACGTCCATTTCCCAAAGACAACCTTTGGATATGATGCTGAGCACATGCACTTAGCTTCTTTGGTCGACCATGGCGAGGCCTGTTTTGAGTGGAACCAGTCCTGTTAAACTGCTGTATGGTCTTGCCCACTGTGCTGCAGCTCAGTTTCAGGCTCTTGGCAATCTTCTTATAGCCTAGGCCAACTTTATGTAGAGCATCAATTCTTTTTTTCAACTCCTCAGAGAGTTCTTTGCCATGAGGTACCATGTTGAACTTCCAGTGACCAGTATGAGAGAGTGAGAGTGATAACACCAAATTTAACACACCTGCTCCCCATTCACACCTGAGACCTTGTAACACTAACGAGTCACATGACACCGGGGAGGGAAAATGGCTAATTGGGCCCAATTTGGACGTTTTCACTCAGGGGTATACTCACTTTGTTGCCAGTGGTTTGGACATTAATGGCTGTGTTGAGTTATTTTGAGGGAACAGCAATTTTTTACTGTTATACAAGCTATACACTCCCTAATTTACATTGAAGCAAAGTGTCATTCTTCAGTGTAATCACATAAAAAGATATAATACAATATTTACTAAAATTTAAAATTCCCTATCATGTTTATTGCCAACTGTTAATTTGTGGAAGTTAGTAAATGCTCTTTTGGGCTTAATGAAAATTCAAGACACAGAACAAAACACATCCATATGCCTAGGCATTATACCATTATATACCATTATATATAATAGGCAATCTTCTATTGGCCCATAGAGGCACTAGAATGGCAAGAGCATCTAGTTAACATGAGACAAGGAATCCATAGCAGATATTCTGAACTGTGAAACAAATTACAACTTTGAATTTGCTAGATAATCTGTGAAATGAATCTTAATTACTTTAACCTAATAGTTCCTTTTGACCTGTTATATATACCATTAAAAGTGATTTGTTATATCTGTTTAAGAATCTATTAACACTTTACCACCTGGTCTATAGCAGATTGACAGCTGGACAGGATTATTTGTGCTTCTGAGTAGACATCATTTGACGTCCTCTCAGAAGGGGCCGCTCGCCGGGCCACACAACAGCACGGTCTGTCACCAGCTGTGTCCACCAGGCACAACCAATGATTGATCAGTGTATCGGCTCACTGCAGGTACCATGTGACTGTTGTGACCAATCACAGCAGGTCACATGACAGTTGTAAATAATGGATGGCTTCTTTTCATGCCATCTATTGTGTACAAATGTGTTGCTAGCTGTCATTGGTCAATGTGATCACATGGTAAGGACAGGGCCAATCACAGTCCATCTGTACCATGTGATTAGCTCTGGCCAACATAGCTAATCACAACAAAACAAACTGAATTAATCCTTTTCATTCAGTAAAATGCTTGCTTGTAACAACATAATTAACTGCTATAAGCAATCATAATGTTTAAGAAATAAAAAAATAAAAATAAAAAAAATCTTGATCACTTTCCTAGAGTAGATGTTACTATGGTGACATTATATTGCTCTAGTCACAGTGTGTTAAAAAAAATTGTAAAAAAAGGAAAAAAAAATGTATGAGTGTTCTCATTCTAGGACTGGAAGTGTGTTATTGACAGAATCACCAGTAAAAAATGAAGGGAAAAAGCTTGAAAAAAAAAAAAAAAAAAACTACAGCAGCCACCACCTCTTTTTGTTTGCTTTTAGATTCTTTTTACATTTTTATACTTCATAGTACTTGTTTTTCTGCATAATTGTGAGCATTGTCTTTCAGTGAATGGTGAGATTTAAATATGAAAACAGACTGAGCTTCAAAAAATAATAATATTGTGTTCTGTTTTATACTTTTTTAAATAAAATGTTTGACTGTAAACTGAGTATAGTAAATTTCACTTTATGACACTCAATAGCAAACAGTTTTGATTTGTTTTAAAATAAGTATTAAAAACTGTACTTTTTCAGTGTAAAGGTCATTTGTAAATTATTTTCATTCCAAGAATTATTGATTTGTAACAGGTATGTAAATTATATGATAGTGTAATTATTCCAGCATTTATAGTTTTACATTGAAGATGAGAACCGCTGTGCAAAGATGCATTTTCCACAATATTAATATTAATAGCACTGACTCTGCCATTTGTTTTTATTAACAGTGCTGTCAATCCATAACTCTTCAAGTAATGCATGATGTCTCTGAGCACCGGACTGCAGGAAGCATAGATTGGATTATATAAAAATAAAATTGTGTGACTTATGAAGGACATGAAGCTTGAGCTGTTTTGACCTTACCAAAGTTGTGTCTAGAAGGTCTCAGAACCCCAGGGTGACACCAACATCTATGCGCTATACTTCAATAAGAATGTCATTTATGTCTTACTTTTTCTCTTTTTGCACAGAAGAATAGAGCTGCATAGAAGCTTTCTGACAAGAAAACTCATCTTCCATTTAAAATGTTACAGTAATAAAGCAATACATGATTAAAGAAAAATTCTATTGTACTCATTTTGTATTAACATAACATAATGCATGATCTTGTACAATTTTATACACATTATATTCTTTCTTTCCTAAAAAAAAATATACATTTTTCTAAAACGGCAGAAAAAAACAGTAGCATTGTGGCAGATTTCATTTTTTATAACAAAGCAAAAACTTGTTTCTAATTTTTTTTTTGTAATTGTCTTTTTATTTAAATTTTGAAACAGAGAAAATATGCCACACAAAACGTAAAGTGTGACAAAAGGTACATCATGCAGTTTACTCATAGAAGTAAAACAGAAAAAGTAAGTAGCAAGTGACCTGCCATCACAAAGTAATATTCAAGTTTGGGTACAAGGTCAATACAATCACATAGGTCAAAGTGTTATGTACTGGATGTGGCTAAATGTCATTACTGAACAACACATCAATGCTGACAATATGGTTCAGGTAGTCAATGATTCAATACAAAGCAGGTAGAGATCATTAGAAATAAGAAAAACATATAAAAAAAAACAAGGGAAACAGAGGACTCAATCAGGTCATCTGTAATAAATTAACATATATATTTACACCATTGCTTGAGGTTGTAGTTATAAAGGATCCAGATAATGTGAGAAAGAGGAGACTGTGTGCGGAGAGGGAGGTGTCAGAGCCCCGCTGCTCTCTATGGGGAATCGGATGAGAGCAGAGCATCTGTCCGCTCTCACTCGATCCCATCCAATCCGATCCCCTGGACGGATGGAAAATAGGGTTTCCATCTGTCCTGATTTCAGAGACAGGATCGGATGCGGATGGCAGCGGGTGTCAGCGGACATGTCACCTCTGACATCCGCTGCCCCCTAGGGATGCATGGAGGATCCAATCAGATCTGCCTAAAAAACTGACAGGCAGATCTGATCGGACCGCCAGTGTGAAAGGACCCTAAGAAAGCCCAAAAGAGTTGGAGGGTCTGGCCATCTCCAGTAAAGCAGAGTGAATGATAAAAAACTGACAGCTCAGGTTGGAGCTGTTGTACTAACAATTCGATGTTAGCACAGGGAAGGCCCCCTGTCAGAACACTATAGTGTGCCATTGGCTGAGAGCATTGATCAGCAGGCCTCTACAGTCATGACCTTCAACAAAAACTGGCTGAACAGCTGGCTTCTGTCACAGCGACAGCCATACACACAGGCCAAATGTTGGCTGGTTTTCATTGAACCGGCTGATGCCACCCGGCATTCGGCCCATGTGTACTAGGCTTAAGCTGGAAAAGATTAGTGTGAGCAAAGGGAAACATTTGCAAGGGAGACATGCTATCAGATAGTTCTGGGTTATATATGACGTTAGCTAGGCAAGACGCTTGGCTTTTTAAGGGGTTGGTCTTGCGTTACCATAGTCATAACATAAAAGCCATTTATATGTGCTTAAAAATGGCAGCTAGTTAAACATTGTCTGTCTATTGGAAGATGGGCTGGGGCTACACATCCCTGTTCTATTTCTGTCCAAGACTTATGGGCTATCTGGGTAGATCAGGAAGTTAACTGACGAATGTGAGTCATGTACAGGGCCCTTAATAAGGCAGTACAGCCAGCCCTCTTATACTGGGCCCAGGCTTCAACAGTTCAAAAGGAGAGGCCCAGGGATCTGCTAAACAGGAGGGCTTGCTGTACCGTCTTATTGCAGACACCGATCCTCTCCTGCCTCCCCCTGCTGGTGTACTGCAGGGGGACTGGTCCTAGCACATTCACCTCTGCCATTTGCTGTCCATGCCCCTTTGCCCCTCAGGGCTTCCAGCATACCCCCTCTCCCACCGTCCGCTTCAGTTTATTATGCTTCAATTTGTGAATGAGCAGAAAGCCTCAGAGCATTTACTATTCATTTATCTGTGCTGCTGAGGCTGCAGAGAGAGGGGGACTGATAAATCTATGTCCTCAGTCACT
This sequence comes from Pelophylax lessonae, assembly GCF_965119305.1. Classification (NCBI taxonomy): domain Eukaryota; kingdom Metazoa; phylum Chordata; class Amphibia; order Anura; family Ranidae; genus Pelophylax; species Pelophylax lessonae. The sequence continues at coordinate 161,961,814 of NC_138774.1, read as the reverse complement.
TTCGATTGGGGGGTCCTGTCAGGTAGGCTTTATGGGGCCCCGTGAGTTCTAACAGCAGCCCTGGTCACATAATAGTATTTAAGTAAATTAGGAGCTTGAAGACCTCTGTTTGTCTTTAAAGAGTATAATATTAATTTTAAATGTGTTGCTTTGTTATTAGGCATCACGCGTTGTTTTAAATTATTATTTATGGCATTTTATGTTACTGAGAAATAAAACTTCAATGTGAAATGAATGTTATAATAGGGATAAGGGGAATGTACCTGGGTTCGGTTTGAGACAGGTTCACAGAACAAGGGTTAAGTTCAGGTAGTTAATCTAAACTCTATTGAAGTCAATGGGAGTTGACTGTTACAAATAACACAATGGCCATTTTCTAGGATTGCCAAACAAATGGCATGGGAGCGCTGGGAACTGCTCTGTGGAACATTTCCAAAATTAAATTTATTTTAAAAAATGTTATGAGTGGGCAGTAATGATTTTTATAATTCTTAGAAGGAAACATTAAATATGCAAAATTCCTTTAAATAACATGCTTGGGGGGGGGGGGGGGGGGGCTGCAATTGACCGGCCTATGAAGTGGCACATCTGTAGGATCTATACAACCTCCTACTGCAAGACTGGTATTAACAAAGAAAAAAATTATGTTAAAATTGCTGGCAAAAGACAGCTTCAACTCCTTAATTTCTGTTTGTAATCTAACAGCTGGGAATTTCCTTCATCTTTACATACCAGACCCTTATCCTAGATGAGTGTCTAATATAAATGTTAATGGGGGACTCTGCATAAAAATGGTACCGTATGTGCTTTCCTCTAAAAATACATAACAGACACTTATCCTTGATATCTGATCAATGTCATTGCCCAAAAATGGCCATGTGGAAATATTTGGACACGCTATCTCTACCCCTTTGTTTATATGGCCTCAAGCCAGTAGTCTCAAGCCAGTAAAAGAATGAACCTTGTTATTTCAACAAGGTGAAACGGCTGTGGTAATATCAGACATTCATTTTATGCCCACCTCCAAACAAATTGTTGTCTTTTTTTTGGGGAGAGAGGTTAGAGACGCTGTCAGGTTATATTGCCATTTGTGTGCTCTGAGTGGGGGGATTTCTTTATCATGACAGGAAGAAATGGGGAATATCTCAAATGTGAACAAAGACAAAAACATATTGTGACAACTCTAGGCCCTAACTCTGTGTTGGATAAGAGGGCACACAGAGTTGTCAAAGTTGCAGATTGAGGGGCTCGGGAAAATAATTTCTGAGTTGAGAAGACTAGCTTTTCAGTTTTCTCTGGGTTTTGTAATTCCCAGACTGGGCTCTGGAGTCTAAAGGCTTTAAAGAATCTTGTGTGAGGCAAAGCCTTTAACTCCTGTATGTACACTCTTTAACCACTTTAAGACCGGAAGATTTGACCCCCTTCTTGACCAGGCCCTATCTTGCGATTCGGCACTGCATTAGTTTAACAGACAATTGCGCGGTCGTGCAATGCTGTACCAAAATAAAATTTACATCCTTTTTTTCCCAAAAATAGTGCTATCTTTTGGTGGTATTTGATCACCTGTGTGATTTTAAATTTTTGCTCTATAAACAAAAAAAGAGCGACAATTTTGAAATAAAAAAAAACACAATATTTTTCACATTCTGCTATATAACATTCCCAAAAATAAAAATGTAAATATCAAGTTTTGTTAACATTTTAGGCCAATTTGTTTTCTGCTACATATTTTTGGTAGAAAAATCACAATAAGCGTATTTTGATTGGTTTGCACAAAAGTTATCGTGTTTACTAACTACGGGAAAGATTTATGTCATCTTTATTTTTTTATTTTTCTTTACTAGTAATGGCGGTGATCTGGGATTTTTTGCGGGACTGCGACATTGCGGCGGACAGATCGGACCCGTAACTGGCATTTTTGACACTTTTGGGGGGACCAGTGACATTACTACAGTAATCAGTGCTATAATTATGCACTGTTACTGTAATAATGACACTGGCAGGGAAGGGGTTAACCCTATGGGTGATCAAAGGGTTAAATGTGAGCCTCATGCTTACTGACGTGTGTGTGTGTGTGTGGGGGGGGGGGGTTCTGTGACACAGACAGAGATCGCAGGTTCAGCTATGCTAAATCCTGTGATCTCCCCCTGTCTGTCACTTAGATGATCTGCCTGCTTTGTTTACATAAGCAGGCGGGTCTTCTCACACTTTCCCCAACGATCGCAAAGTGATGTTGGAGACCACTGGGGAAGTAAGTTTCGTCTCACTGCAACTTATTAATTTCCTTTAGATAAAAGTTGGTCAACAAACTCTAAACTTTACTTCTCAGCTGGAGTGGACCTAATTAAAACCACTACACTTGAGTGCTTCCCCCCATGTATATAACTATACAGTATATTTAAAAGATTAGAACAACTGATAGTGATTCTATTGCTGCCTGTAACTTTCTGTCCCAGTAGCCCCCATTATCTGTATAAGGGTCACAAGGACAGGAAGTGAGGGAAAATGTTAACTGTTTCCCTCTCTATCAAAAAAATGGCTTAAAGTAGAGCTATAGGCAAAACTTTTTTTTGCATTTTGGATATAGTAAAGGAAGTTTATAACCCCTGTCAGTTTATTTTTTGCCATCTGTGTCCCATTAGGAGGGATTTACCTTAATTTCCTGTCCCATAGCCAAAACAGGATGTGGGAAGAAATCCCTGCAAATCAGGGGAATCCCTTGGGGATCCCCAGGTCAGCAGAACTAGTGTCTCTACTGGAAGATCTCCTCTCTTACTTTTCTGGAACAACCCAAAATGTGGGATTTTCTTTTCCTTTTGCTTTCAATGATACTGGTAAACAGGACAAATGTAGAGGGTGAATCCCCCCTAACGGAGGGCACAAAAAGCAATAAAAACTGACAGGTATTGTGAACCAGCTCTACTCTGCAAACCTTAAAAAAACATTTTGGCCTTAGTAGTACTATAAGTTAGGCCAAAATTCATCTATGAAAAATACATAGACGCCTGAAAATACATATAACCTGTTGTAGATATTTAAGGGTTGAAGCTATAAAACATTGTTTTTTTAAATACTTTTATTTTAGAGCCGTTTATTAATACTGTTATTAGCAATGTATTATAATGTGGAGGCAGTTACTCCACCCCTACCGGCAATGATAGTCACCCTGCCTTTCCAAATAAAGCAACCTGAGCCTAGTGCAGCCTTTTTCAACCATTGCCTTGGCAAAATGGCTAAAAATGAATCAAAAATTGTTTACAAATCAGCAGGTGGATCAAGCCTGCCTTTTAGTTACCCAAAGCCCCAGGTTTTCATTATGCACCATTATGACTAGACGCTGGCATCCTAACAACCAATGACATCATCAGTTGATGAGGAAGATGTCTGTTTCCTCCACAGCATCCATGTTTGACACGCCTGTGTCCCTCTTCCTCAGCACTGTGGTCACATTAGCTGACTGATGGAAAGAAATTGAGGGAGAAGAGAAACATTGAAATACTAGTCCCAATTTGCAAAAAGTGTATTTGCTTTGGAAGAATAAATCACATCTAATGCTGGGTGTCCTATGTGTGTTGATGCTGCTGCATTATGTGAATTAGAATAGTTTTTTACATTTTACAATGGGATGCCTCGAGACTGTCCGTCATTTTAAAGGTTGCCTTAACTGAAAAAAGGTTGAGAAACACTGGCTTAGTGTATGAACTCCTGTGATGTGTTAAGCTGGCCATACATGAGTCAGTTTTTCTTTTTTTTTTTATTCCTTCAGCCAGCGCTTTAAACGAAAAAAGCGGACTGGATTCCCACTTCCATGCATTTAATGTGGATGAGGGAACCCTCCTGTGTTATTGTATTCTGACAGTGGGACCCCCGCCATTAGAATACACTGATCAGTGCTGCAGGTGCTGATCAAACAAAATGTTTTTAACAGGACTGTTCATAAGAAATTGATCCATAGATTGACTTTTCATGAACATGAATGACTATAGATGTTGAACCGGCCAAATTTTGATCAATGTATGGCTAGCTTTAGTCAGGTGAGTATAAAAAGGAAGGCAGAGAGGGTCTGGTTAAACACACTAGAATTTTCAATTAATTAACTACAACTTTTTCTGCAAAAATGTTATAGACATTTAACATAGAAAATCATTTTCTCTTTAAACTTGCATGCATATCTTATATGAAACTTCCCCAATTTATTTGGAAATAGCATATATTAGGGTATTAGGTACAGTGGGTTTTGTCTTATGTATCTGCAATGGTCATTGTTGAGTATGCATTTGTTATCATACACAGGCAATTTCCCAAATGGCACCTTTGTGGAACGATCCCAAGAAAGACTAATTATTAAGTGACAAAGTGACTCAATTGGAATTACTCTGTCATTTCGGAGGTATTCCCTTTAGGAGAGAGTGGGCCAGTTTACACATGCTCAGCCCACACCGGAGATTAGCAGAGGATTTCAACAACTCTCCTAATGCAATTACTGAGCATCATTATAAGGTTTACCAATGCTAACAACCTGTCAGTCTCCAAGCTCACCACAGAAATGATTATTGACTTGTCAGGAGCAAGGTTCTATGGCGCCCACACAAATGTGACAAAGCTATTGGTTCTGTAGTAATCACATTTCTTGTCTAGTGCAATGCATTTTATTACAGCTAAGCTTGTCTTCACAATAAAAAGAAATGATTGAATTTGGACAGATTGCTCATATGGACAACATAGTCATTGAAAGAGATAAAATAAAAATTAAAGATATCTTCAGAAGGGCAAGAGTAACACATTTCTATTGTATTAAAAACGTACAGAGCTATATTATGTATTTCAGTAACATATGCAGCTTTTGTTTTATGAGGTTAAATTTACATTCATTTCATAGCTTATTTGGATTTCTTATCTCCCCATACCTGATATTTAATACTTTTTATGTTAGCCATTCTGCGCTGTCCATCAATGATTGGTATTGAAAAAAATAAACATACATACACACCTAGGTATATGCAACATCAGTCTCATGCTGCATATGTCCCCTACCTCCTCTAAGACTAAGAACTGAGTGTATAAAGATCACTGATGGCTCAGTTCTTGGGCTTCAGTGAGCAGAGAGCCAGTGACTGTCAGTTCACTGGAGTATTGGGGTGGGAGAGGCTGGCTCCAGCTCTCAACAGCTCCCTGAGAGGCTGGGCCAGTTGCTGGTTAGGCACCTGGGTGGATCCCAACAATAAAGTCAGGATCTCAACAGAGTGCGGGCTGGCTGAGTAACGTCAGCCGACAACACACTTTTTCCCGCTGTCGGCTGAAAACAGATCAAAGGAGTGCAGAACAAAGTGCACTTCTGTGATCCACAGGAGTAGGGCCGAAAGGGCTTTCGACCTACTTCTCCTTTAAATTAGCCTTTGTGTATTTTGCTTGTCAAATGTTTCTGCTCATGCGTTTATTTTGACATTTTTCTGCCCCAGATACACAAGAATGGTGACATCCTTGTATACAGATTCTACCTCATTTGTGAAAAAGAAATAAACCCCACTTACCTTTGATTCCAAATAGTAAATAGTAAATGGTGATATTTCCTGCTGAAGCACTCTCATTTTCTAGTGAGACAATGGAGTTGATTTGAGAAAACTGAAGAATGAAAAATCTTGTGCAGCTCTGCATAGATACCAATCAGCTTCCATTTTTTTTTTTGCTTTATTGAATAAGCTGAAGTTAGAAGCGTATTGGCTACCAAGCACAGCTGGGCCAGATTTTGCAGTTTTAGTAAATCAACCCCAGTGGGTGGGTGGGACTTACCTTTGGAGGTGCAGCATAACTTTGTAATCAAAAGTTTTTTGCACCAGAAGCAATGCTCTTTCAAGCCCCTGCTGTTGCCTTTGCAAAATAAGGGAATTAATTACCGTTTGTCCTTCCCTTTTTACCTGACTTTTCCATACCAAGGAAAATACTATTCCTTTTCTATATTTTTAGATGGTGAGTCTCTAATTAAATGGTTGGGATTTATTTAAATTTTGCCCCCAGCATTACCAAGATCCCACACCTCGTTCACTTCTGGCAGAGGCAGAGCAGAATCTGAGCTTCCAGTTTCTTCCCTTTGGCGCTCTGCAAGGAACATGACTTTTTTGCTTTTTTTGCTTTTACTTTACTGCAGTCATCTTTGGGGACAAGTTTTTCTTCCCCTTTTTTTGCTTTAGGGTCCCCTGATTGTTTAATGTTTGACTATTGAGTATTGTTTTTTTGATAAGTTTACATAGTTACATAGTTAGTGAGGTTGAAAAAAGACATCAGTCCATCCAGTTCAACCTATGATGTGTGTGTGTGTGTTTGCTTTTAACCGTACATTGTATACCCCTGTATGTTGTGGACTCTAAGGTGCCCATCTAATAGTTTTGACATGTTTGCTTTTCAGTTCAATATCCTAGCTATTCACTTAAGCCTGCTGTTTTGAACGTTTTCTGACTGAGCCCCTTGTGAGGATTGTTCATTTTGCCCACTGACTCAGTGAGTTGTTTTTACTTTTTAGAAAATATTTTATAGGATTTATAGCTAAAGTCAATATGCTAAACCTGTGAATGAGTGTGTTCATAGCTCAGGCTGTTTTTGTGAGTCCGGCACCCTACGCTGGCTCCATACACCGTAACCTATCCCCCGTGGAAATGGGCACAGACATTTCAGACCATGATGAGGGTCTTGTTGGTTTTCAGAGAAGGTGGCAAATGTATTGCCATGATTTGACAAGTCTATTATTCTTTGACATGCTTGGTGGTAAATCTTTTTAGTACTTTTCCTCTTTCCTTCAGATACAATGGCGCTGCCCCAACTTTGGATCCTTTTATGATTGTGTCGGGGACCAGACAAGGCTGTCTGCTGTCCTCTATTTGTAATAGCTATTGAGACATTTTGATCTGTCATAATGCAGATATCTTAAGTGTAACAATTGGGGACCATCTCCATAAATGTGCATTATTTGCCGATGATATGTTACTTTTTATCACATCTCATCTCATCTCCCCATAGGACTTTGCTCAATCTGTTTTCAGTACTGACACAGTTCAGGAACATTTTGGAGCTAGTAGTAAATTGGGCAAAATTTGAAGTCATGAACATTAACCTGGCAGACTCTGTGGCACAAAGCCTGAAGTCCCAATACTCCTATTTCTTGGCAGCAGACATCCGGCCCTTTTTTCCAAATTACTTGAGGATGTGCGGATGTGGACTGATTTATCACTCTCGTGGATAGGGAAGATAGCTTCTGTGAAAATGATGGTCTTGCCCAAACTGTTGTATTATTTTCAAGCTCTCCGTCCCTCTGGAGGCACTCCATAATTTTCAATCAAAAGTTCCTACATTTATTTGGGGCAATAAGGGCAGTTTAATGGTGTGTGCCACGCTCTATGATCCTAGGGAAAGCAGAGGTTTGGGAGTTCTAGATTCTCGGAAATATTATTTAGCAGCACAGTTAACTCAGTCATGCCAATTGCACTTGTCATATTAGCGATCAGACTGGGTATCCCTGCTCCCTCATACCTACTGATCTGATTCTAAGGCTTCCCTCAAAATGCTTTCTCATTCTCTTAGCCTTTGGGTCTCCTCCTGTAAATGGTGCCCCCTTTGTTCCACTCAATTTCTTGTAGCCCCTCTGTTTAATAATATACTGTTCCCCCAAGCCTACAATCCCATCAATTTAGGTGGTGGTTGAGTTAGGGTCTATACTGAATCAGAAACTTTTATGATCATGAACCTGATAATGAGGACTGGTGTACCTAGACTGCCTGTATTCCTAAGGACATCATGAATATTGCTCTGGTTGAGGCAAGCAATAAAGTCTATGCTAGATGGTACATAATGCCAGAGAACCTCTCACACATGTAGCCAGGCTCCTCATCTTTATGCTTTAGAGGTTGTGGGCAGGTGGGAACTTTAATTTATTTCATGTTTTACAGTTAAGATGGCTATCGCTACAGCTTGGAAAAGCCCAGTGATTGACCAGTTTTACTGAAGCACAAGGTAACCTGGATCATGCTTAACCAAAAGATTGTAAGTGTATTAAGGGATAAACAAGTATTTTTTAAAAGGTCTTGAGACCCTGACTTACTTATTTACAGGTGCCAGACACCCGAAGGCAGAGGTCTGATTGAGTGGCACACTATTCCTGGATGGGAAAACTTTTTCTCGTTTTTTCTTCCCTTTCACACCCCCCCCCCTTTTTTATATTCTTACTGTTGTTGTATTTTCTTTTCTTTAGTTTAGATTTGATATTGTACTATGGCTAACTGGTTTAAAATGAAATGTACTCCAGTCTCAAAGTACTTATGGGTGCTACTCAAAGAGAGTGGCCACTGTGCTTTGGGTCTTCTTTAGTGAACATCTGTAATGTTCTAGCTGCTTGCACTCTGTTACCATTTGTCTATTGGTTCCTATGCTATTAATAGGCTTGTTCTTCCAATGGCTGGACATTTCCACTTACCTTGATCTGGGAAGCTATTGTATGTCTTTAATGCCAGGGCAGCTGTTATTTTAGCTACCACTTTGTACTTTGTTGGAACTGTATTGCCATGGTCTGTTTGGCTCTGTATTTTGCAATTATTTATTTTTGAAATAATATTGAAAATTATTGACACAGAAATGTTTTTTTGTAGAATAGCAATGATTACACTGATACTTTATTGTGCTCTTTCCTAAACAGCATTTATTTTTTTTAAATCCTTTAAAAAAAGTGTTGTTTTGACATTTGTGATATCAGACACAGTGGTGGTATCCTTATACAATTGTAAGAATAATTCATAACTAATTGAACCTAGGTTAAGGTGTTCCTCTCAGTGATAAATCAGTTTGGATGGGTTCATTAAGTTACCTACCTGTGCAAATGCTGCATGGATGATTAAACAGAACATGAAACACCTGTGCTATTCCCATTTTCTAATTAAATACCATGATGAGCTGTAGCTTCCCTTCTTAGTGGGCCACTTGACCTAGAGCATGAATATAGGTCATTGGTACTTTCAAAAATGTTTCATGAAGGTCAGTGCATTTATTTTTCTTATGATGGTTCCCTTTAAAAAAAAATGCCTAATTATTGCACACATGTAAATTTGATTGTATGCTTATTCACAGAAGAAGCATTAACTCGTGTGAAAAGGTAAAAACACCTTATCAACTGATTTTTCTTTTTGATCAAGGATCTTACAAAGAATAATTTATTAAAGTAGAACTATAGGCAACACCTTTCCTTTTTTTTTTTTTTTTTCCATTTTGGTTAGAGCAAGAGATGTTTATAACCCCCTTGTGGAGATTTCCCTTCACTTCCTGTCCCATAGCCAAACAGGAAGTAAGCAGAAATCCCTGTAAATGAAGGGAATTCCTTGGGGACCCCCAGGTCACCAGAACTAGAGTCCCCAGTGGAAGATTTCCCCTCTATTACTTTTCTGGGGACAACCCAAGATTTGGTATTTTCTTTTACCTTCACTTTCACTGATAATAGTAAACAGGACAAAGAGAGAGGGTAAATCTCCTTAATAAGGGCACAGACAGCAATACAAACTGACAAGCATCCTTACCCATCTCCACTCTAACCAAAACTTGAAAAAAAAGAAGTTTTAACTACTTTAAATAGGATACAAATAGATAGGGTTCAAATCTCCAAGGTGACTTTCTGTATCCTTTCTATTTCAATGCAATATCATTCAAATCATGACATTAATTGTTTTATGAACTTGTTTATGCACTTATTTTTTATGTTTATAGAATTCATCATTCATTTTTTTTAGTTCAAGCCTTGAAATATTTTTTATATACTCCTTATTACCATCATATGTGTAAAATACGCTGTTTAGAAAAGGTTGCTGGTTACACTGGCATTTTGGTAAGGGAGAAAATGTGATCATAGCAGTCATTACAGTGTCACTGTGCAATATAGTGCCCTGGAAAATGTATGACTAAACAGGATCTTCTCCACCCCCACTTTTAGTCTCTATAACAGAACCATAGTTACTCTGTTAATATAAGTTTGTAGTTTGAAATTGTATTGACAAAGCTTTGACTTTTTTATATTTCATCCCTAACTGGAAGCACATTCTATGCTCCAGTATCTGGTCTTCTCTCTTATACAGGTTTGTTATACAGCCAATCAATGGCCATTATCACCTCAGCCAACCCATGCGCTGGCTCTTTCTTAAAGGGCCAGAACACACGATGCTTGGCATTAAAGAAACAAGTCCAATCGCTAGCAGGCACACCCCCTTGTTACCTAGTAAATTGTTCTGTGATTCTCAGTGCCTACTAGCATTGCCTTAGTGATCCAAGAATTTTCCAGTGCTGTTTGTGCCTCCAGTGATCCTTGTGTGCTCGCCCTGCTTCCTGCTGTTGTGATCCCAATGCAATCCAGCCAGTACCTTGATCCTGGAACCCCGGTGTACTTCAGACTGTATTTAGCGCCTGTAATTCTTTGCACTTCAGTGTGTATCCTGCCTCTGTCACCCTGTGTACCCCAGACAACATCTAGTCTTTCTTCACCTCTGTGACTCCCAGCCAGCAACCTGCATTCTAACAGCTGTGCGATTCTTTAACCACTTAAGCCCCGGAAGATTTTACCCCCATTTCGACCAGGGTTTTTTTTGCGATTCGGCACTGCGTGACTTTAACGGACAATTGCGCGGTCGTGCGACGCTGTACCTAAACTAATTTGATGTCCTTTTTTTCCCCACAGAACTTTCTTTTGGTGGTATTTGATCACCTGTGCAATTTTAACTTTTTGCGCTATAAACAAAAAAGAGCGTAAATTTTGCAAAAATAACAATATTTTTCACATTTTTTTATATGAAATTCCCCCAAAAAAATGTAAAAATCAAAATTTTTAAATATTTTTGGCCAATTTGTTTTCTGCTACATATGTTTGGTAAAAAAAATTGCAAAAAGCGTATTTTGATTGGTTTGCGCAAAAGTTATTGCGTTTACTAATTAGGGGAAAGATTTCTTTCATTTTTGGTGTTTTTTTTAACGCGTACTGAGGCGATCTGCGATTTTTTTGCGGTACTGCGACATTGCGGCAGACAGATCGGACCCTTGACTGACATTTTTGACACTTTTGGGGTTACCAGTGACATTACTGCAGTAATCAGTGCTATACATATGCACTGTTAATGCAAAATTACACTGGCAGGGAAGGGGTTAACTTTATTGGGGAAGGAGGGGTTAAGTGTGTCCCTAGGGGCGTGATTCTTACTGTGATTGGACAGGCTACTGGTGTAGGAACAGTGATCAACGGTCCTACATAGTAGAACCGTATGATCACCATTCCTACACAGGGGAGAATGACAGGCGGCTTGTTTACATCAGCCGCCTGCCTTTCTCCCTTCACGGCGGATGATCGCGAGTGACCGGCGGACATCGGGTCCGCCGGTCACACGCACGGACATCCCAGGAAACGAGCTGGGGCAGGCGCTCGCACGCTATTGGCCCACAAGGAAGTGACAGGCTAGTGACGTACTGGTACGACACTTTGCCTGGCTGGCGCTGACCGCCGCAGTATATGTACTTGCGGCAGTCGGCAACCGGTTAAGCACTCCAGCTGGCATCCTGCCTCTCTATAGGTGTGTGTTTCCTGCACTCTCCAGATGTACTCCTTGAGCTTAGTATCTCAGTGTTACAAGGGACTTGTTACTATTTCTCCAAGTTTGCCCAGCACCTCAGTGCTTCAGGAGAGTCAATCCTTCATACCTGCACTCAATTCCAAGATGCCTGCTCAGGTGAGTCAGAAGGCCACAACCTAAGAGTTGTCAGCAGTGAAACCCCCTCACACATTGCAGGGTTCTCTGGTGAAAACACTGGATTCTGCTCCTCTGTCCTTGTAAGGGCACTCATCTATGCTGAACAATCAACCATGCCAAGTCCTTTTTCTTTGGTGCCACCAGGTATCATGCCCTTCCAAGACTCTGTTAGTGCTCTTTGTCTCCTCTGTGGCCAACGTCACTACCTAGCCCAAGCTGCTATCATGAAATCTAGGTTAGCCTGCTTGGTGCATCGACAAAAAATGATCTAACTTCATAAGGGAAAATAATACTGCAGAAGGAATTTTTTAAATGATTTTACATGACAGCTTTCCTGTCTGAGCTTTTTATCATAACAAGTGGGTGGATTTATAAACTGTTGTGTTAACAAGTGCTTATTCCTTATACTGATGGGGAAAAAAGTAAAAAACAAATACATTTGATCTAAATTCTCAAGACCATCTGTTTGCATGGCATGATTCTTTGAAAAAGAGCTAGTCACACCTTGTTTTATAGTTCTGTTGCCAGTATATAATGAGTTTATTTAAGCAACCAATGTAGTTTTGCAAATGATGTCTGTGTAGTAGAAGGGCATTTATGTTTGCCAGTAATTAAACTTTTGCCTAACATATTTGTTTATTCTTTTTCACACCTGTTGACTTTTCAGTGCCAAAATTGCCATTATAAGTAGTCATAGAAACAACAACAAAAAAAAAAAAAATCAAAACAGATTAGATGTCTCTGTATGACAAAGGCACCTGCTAAAAATATGGGTACAATTCATTGAATTATTGAGCATCTATTATTAGGCTACAGTAATTCATTGTATTCTTTGTAGGTGTTAATGTACAGTACATACAGCAAACACTGTATTGAAGTAATTTTAGGTAATCAACATGAAGCATAAGATGCAGTTGTAAATCAATATGACACATCTAATAATAAGGCATGGATAACCATATGCTGACTATTATATTTGTAAAAGCGGCAAATTAAACCAGTCTTCGGTAATTTTGTCTACAACCCTGCATTTTATTTGTGGTCAGTAGGTATTTTACAGGGGTTACCTTAGATTAAGTCTACTTATATTGTACACAACAGATAAAGATAACTATGTCCTGGTAAATTATTCCCTTTTTAACCACTTTAACCACTTAAGCCCCGGAGGATTTGGCTGCTAAACGACCAGAGGGTATTTTGCGATTCGGCACTGCGTGACTTTAACGGACAATTGCGCGGTCGTGCGACGCTGTACCTAAACGAATTTGGCGTCCTTTTTTTCCCACAAACAGAGCTTTCTTTTGGCGGTATTTGATCACCTGTGCGATTTTTTGATCACGCGCTATAAACAAAAAAAGAGCGTCAATTTTGCAAAAATAGCAATATTTTTCCCTTTTTTTTATATGAAATTCCCCCCAAAAAAAATGTAAAAATCAAAATTTTTTAATATTTTCGGCCAATTTGTTTTATGCTACCTATGTTTGGTAAAAAAAATCGCAAAAAGCGTATTTTGATTGGTTTGCGCAAAAGTTATTGCGTTTACTAACAAAGGGAAAGATTTTTGTCATTTTTGTTGTTTTTTTTTTAACGCGTAATGGCGGCGATCTGCGATTTTTTTTGCGGTACTGCGACATTGCGGCGGAAAGATCGGACCCTTGACTGACATTTTTGACACTTTTGGGGTTACCAGTGACATTTCTACAGTAATCAGTGCTATATATATGCACTGTTACTGTAAAAATACACTGGTAGTGAAGGGGTTAACTTTATTTGAGAGGGAGGGGCTGTGTGTGTCCCTAGGGGCGTGATTCTAACTGTGATTGGCTGTGGCTTCAACTGTATGCAGAGTGATCAATGGATCTACATAGTAGATCCATGTGATCAGCTCTCATACAGAGAGGAGAATGACAGGCAGCTTGTTTACACAAGCTGCCTGACTTTCTCCCTCTCCCCCGCCGATCGCAGAGTGGCCGGCGGCGATCGGGTCCGCCGGTCACACGCGCGGGGGGGTCCGTGACCACGCGGGAGCGGGAGCGCGCCTAAACCCTCACAGGCGAGCGACGTAGACCTACGTCACTTTGCCTGTGAGGGGCTGACCGCCGCCGTAGATAGTCGTAGGCGGTCGGCAAGTGGTTAAGACTGGAGGATTTTGCTGCTTAATGACCAGGCCACTTTTTTCAACTTGGCACTGCATGACTTTAACTAACAACTGCGTGGTCCTGCGACGATGTACTGTAAAAGTTACGTCCTTTTTTTCCCACCAACAGAGCTTTCTTTTGGTGGTATTTGATCACCTCTTTGCTTTTTATTTTTTGCGATAATAATAAAAAAAGAGCTAAAATTTTGCAAAAAATTGACATTTTCTACTTTGACAGTTAAAAAATATCCAATATATTAAATTTTTGTCAACTATTTAGGCCAAAATGTATTTAGCTACATGTCTTTGACAAAAAAATTCTAAATGAGCGTATGTTTATACACTTTAAGACCGGAAGATTTTACCCCCTTCCTGACCAGGCCATATTTTGCGATTTGACACTGCGTTATTTTAATGGACAATTGCGTAATCGTGTGGTGACGAGGAAGTGGCTGTGTGATCAGGGTGTTCTGGGGTGATGGCATCATACAAAAAGGTACCGCCTCTGAATCCTGGGAACGCACTCTGGGTCCCCTATACATATTGATCTGACCGAGATCTATCAGGTGTTTTGTCTGGTGGATGTCGCTTTCCTGTGGAGATCGGACGATCGATTTTCAGCCGGAGATTGGCTTATGTTGTGGGCTCGTTTTGACCAGATTTCTGGTGAGTGGATTTCCTTGAGGGTGAGCACCTTGGTGAGGTGGAGGGTCCGGTGTGGTGAACATCAAAAGCATTTCCTGTTCATGTAGGACTGTCGTCAGTGGACACCATTTGGGCACTGTGCATGAACTGTATTGACTTTATTCCCTATCCCAGTGGATTGCATTGTATTTGAGCACTGCTAGTGTGTTTAGTCTGCTACATTTGATGATTGCAAGCTTTATATGCACCTTTATTTATATTTCTTTTGGTGGTATTTGATCACCTGTGCAATTTTTAATTTTTGAAAAAAAGAGAGACAATTTTGAAAAAAAAAACAATATTTTTCACATTCTAATATATAACATTCCCCCCAAAAAATTAAAAAATCTAAATTTATTAACATCACAATAAACGTATTTTGATTGGTTTGCGCAAAAGTTATCGCAGCTACTAACTAAGGAAAATTTATGTCATTTTTATGTTTTTTTTAACTAGTAATGGCGGCGATCTGCGATTTTTTTTGCGGGACTGCGACATTGCGGCGGACAGATCGGACCCTTGACTGACATTTTTTACACTTTTGGGGGTACCAGTGACATTACTACAGTAATCAGTGCTATAAATATGCACTGTTACTGTAAAAATGACACTGGCAGGGAAGGTGTTAATTTTTATTGGTGATCAAGGGGTTAATGTATGCCTGGTGCTTACTGACATGTGTGGGGGGAGGGGACTATGTGACACAGGGACAGATCGCAGGTTCAGCTATGCTGAATCCTGCAATCTGACCCTGCCTGTCACTTAGGAGATTGTGTAAACAAAGCGGGCGGATCTTCACACTCGATCCCCGACGATCGGGGAAGAGCAGCGGTGATCACCACCGCTCCTCCCCTGGCCCTACTCCCGCTGTGACTGAATACAGCAGGAGCGAGCCTCTGGCGGCGTGCGCGCGACGCCGAGAGGGGGGAGTGTCTGGTGACGTAGACCTACGTCGCCAGACGATAACGAGCCACTGTGCCGCAGTAGCAGCACAGTGAGCAGCGTTAAAGTGGTTAAAGTGGTTAAAACTATAAATAAACAAACTGGAGTTCGGCTTACAGGATTTTATGTCCGAATGGATGCAACATTTTCAAAACCCTGTGACATTAGCTAACACTGAAGACCAGTATAGTCAAAGGAGCTAGTCTTTAAAAAAAAATATATATATATAATATTTTATTTTTCATCACTTGGAGCATTGGAGATATGGCCTTGTGCACTAAAAAGGGATATGTACCTTACTACCAAAAATTGCAGGTCTTTATTGTTATCTCTATGTTCCTGAAAAAGTCATATTTTTCCTGATTGTCATTTAGCAATAAGTCACTACTACTGATGTCTAAAGCCGTACCTATTGGCACTTGCCATTCCTATACAGTGCTTTATTCTTTGCATTGTACTTGACTAGAGCCAACCATTGCACCCCCCCCCCCCCCCCAGCATAATATAGAAGTTACTTTCACCATCCTTTTACTCGTACAGCTGGACCAGTGGAAAACCACTAGCAGCATACCAATAAATTATCCTTCAAGAAATGTAACAGGTCCTACTTTCTAATTTAAAAGAAATAATTGTTGAAAAGTCTACTGATACTAATTAATGCAAGCGTTCATAAAGATAAGCTTCCCAGTACAGGAAAATTATGCACAATTTGCTGAACATGTTTAAAAATATAAATTTTAATAATTAATTTGGGTTACATTCATTTCTGAAAGGACACTTGAAGCATTCAAATGAAATAGGATATTGCTCGGTTCATTCTAATTTAAAACAGCATAATGTTCTACAGATAAAATGTTGCTTATTTTGGTTCTTACAGAGGTTTGTAAATTTTAATATAAACTTTGCAAAGAAAGTTTGTGTAGTATTTATCCTCTCCTACAAAAAAATGTACATAGATATTTTACTGAAATTCAATCAAATACAGTATTTTTTTTTTTTTTTTACAGCTCACAATTTACAATTTGCTTGTTGTTAAGGAGAAATATAGCGCTCATTCAGCTTCTTCAATATTTTCAGTCATGTACTTTGAACATGCCTTCAGTAAAAATGTGACACATAAAGTTTGCAGTTGCTGACTTCTGATAATATGGGACAAGCAATCATAAAAGAAATTCTGACTTTTATCTGGGTTTGTACATTTTTTCTATGTCAATGACATACTGGTATTAATACTTTTCAAACCACCGATCCACCAAAGAAGTCAGGAAAGACAGGATTATTTTTCTTATGCTTGCACTAAGAGTCAGTAGCTAAACTGTAATTGGACGGTAATTGGTTTGCTAAAGAAATGTGTTTTGTAAACAACTTTTTTTTTTCTTTTTTACAAAAATTTAGTATTCACCTTTTTAACCATTCAGTGCTGCTGATCTTCTGCAGCATCTTTACAGTCACTGCCTGTCTACATGCACTACAGCGATAGCTGAGTGTTAATTCTCAGGGTGATCTCCTGATGGTGGTGAACAGGGGATAGTGTCTGTGCAGCATGTGCTGGAACACCCATTTATATTCTCAGTTGTTATAGGGTGATAATGCAGGAAAGCAATATGGATTCAGGGACACAGCACTGCCACCCTATAACAGGAATTGACATTAATATGTAAAAATAATATTCTATTTTACTTTCAATCTTTTCTATTAAAGAAAGTCAGCATACAATGTTTTGGGGAAAAAAAAGACATAAGCCAGAATTCTGACCATAGCCATACAAACAACAAATAAACAAGTAAACACCAAAACTTTCTGAGTGGCCAGAAAGGCCATCACAGCCTACTGACAGGGTTCACATATGGAGAGTAAAATGGGGGTCTAGCTCCAAATATCAGAAAAAAAAATGGAAGATTAAGAAAGTATAAGACAAAGAGGAGAGAGAGAGAGAGAGAGGGGACCTAGCTGGAAAACAAAAAAGTAGATCCCAGAGAGAAGAAAAAGAGAGAGGGAACAGGGAGGGGAAAATCCCAGAGAATGATCTTGCAAAGTCATCAAGAAAGAGCGATTCCTGAATAAGATAGGAAGAATCCCAAAAGTTCTATACTGATGTAGCTAGTCCATGGCTCCCATACCTTCCTGAACCTCGGTGTGGAATCATTAAGCTTGCTTGCAAGGTGCTCATTGAGCATAATTTAAGACTTGTGTCTGAACACAATAATATGAACTGAGGGGTTCCTGCAGGACAATGCATGAAGGTAAAAAAAAACTCTCAGCCTTTATAACCTCTTTAAATGTAACTGCTTTGGCAAACATTCAAATCAATTGGTTTATTTCCACTTTAACTTCATGATCTTAGTGGATTCCATGACTAAAAGTCCTAAGCAGGTACACATTTCAATATTAAATTAGTTACAATTAACCACTTTCCCACCGGAGGATTTTGCTGTCTTACGTCCAGGCCACTTTTTGCGATTCGGCACTGTGCGAATTTAACTGACAATTGCGCGGTAGTGCGACACTGAGCCCAAACGAAATTTACATATTTTTTTCCCCACAAACAGAGCTTTCTTTTGGTGGTATTTGATCACCTGTGCGATTTTTACTTTTTGGGCTTTAAACAAAAAAAGAGCGTAAATTTTGAAAAAATAATATTTTTCACATTTTTTTTATATGAAATTCCCCCCCCAAAAAATGTAAAAATCAAAATTTTTTTTAAATTTTTGGCCAATTTGTTTTCTGCTACCTATGTTTGGTAAAAAAAAATCACAATAAGCGTATTTTGATTGGTTTGCGCAAAAGTTATTGCGTTTACTAACTAAGGGAAAGATTTCTGTCATTTTTGGTGTTTTTTTTTTTAAAGAGTAATGGCGGCGATCTGCGATTTTTTTTGTGGGACTGCGACATTGCGGCGGACAGATTGGACCCTTGACTGACATTTTTGACACTTTTGGGGGTACCAGTGACATTACTACAGTAATCAGTGCTATAAATATGCACTGTTACTGTAAAAATGACACTGGCAGGGAAGGGGTTAATTTTATTGGAGAGGGAGGGGTAAATGTATGCCTGGTGCTTACTGACGTGTGGGGGGAGGTGACTGAGTGACACAAGGACAGATCGCAGGTTCAGCTATGCTGAACCCTGCAATCTGACCCTGCCTGTCACTTAGGAGATCCGCCCGCTTTGTTTCCACTCAAATCCTCGACGATCGGGGAAGAGCGGCGGCGATCGCCGCTGCTCCTCCCCTGGCCCAACTCCCGCTGTGACTGAATACAGCAGGAGCGAGCCTCCGGCGGCGCGCGCACCGCCCACAAGGGGAGGAGTCCAGCGACGTAGGTGTACGTCGCTGGACGATAACGAGCCACATTGCCGCAGTAGCAGCAATGTGAGCGGTCGTTATGTGGTTAAAGGATACAGAAACACAGGTACAAACATTTATTATACAGTTACATTTTACTGGTTCTTAGATATAGTTGCTGAATTATTATTCATTTTTCCTGAAATTCCACTTAAAAGGAAACATCAAACAAAACAGCTTGTTTTCGAACAGCCAAACATTCACCTAAACTGTGCCCACAGATAAAGGTGCTTGAAAATATGACACTATCATTAACTAAATGAACAAAACTGCAGATTTGTCATATGGAATAAGTAAGTACAACCCTACATTTATTAATGATTCAAATTCACAAAATTAGAATGTAATGTTCCAGATTAGGTGCCAATGTTTAGGGCCTTTTTAGTGAGTTTGCAGGTGGAACCTGTTTTATTTGAATGTAGCTAGGTGGTTGACAAAGGATAGATAGTGAGAGTATACTCTGGTTGCATCTGCTCTCTCTAGCTGCTGCCTTGCGGTGCTTAACTGGTTAAAAGATATATCAGCAAGAGGAGGAAGCTGCTGAGCAGAACATGTTCAATAGACTGAGTCAAGCAGTGGGACCTGTAGTGTAGAGGTGAGAGAATCAACTGTAGTCAGGAGCTTATGAACTGCATTTCTTAGAGAGGGATTGCCAGGAGGAGGGGAAAGAGTTGCATTTTTTTCAGGCTGTACATGACACAGCTTCCTCTTGCCATGAGGGAGACCAGAAAGTGCACACCGCTATCCAGTGTACACCATCACTGCTGCTTATTTGTGGCTTAAACAGGACTTGGAGTGTGAAGAGTAGACTAATTACTGTGAGTGACTGGATAATGAGCTGCAATATCACTGGGACTGGTGAGCTTCTGGTGTGGGGATTTACTGCTGTTAGAGAGAATGAGCCCTTTAGGAACTGACCATCTATCCATCTAGTAGCCTTATCCTTGCCTGCAGGCTTGAATGGGACTGTTCTCGTGTGCATCAACATTACAACTGGGCCCCAACACTAGCCACTTGAACAGTTAAGTCCCTTATGCTTATTATTATTCACATTGCAGGTAAAGTTTATAAGGACTGTTTATTGCTGACTTTGCTGATTCATTAGCTAATCCCAGTCTAGTGGTACAGAACTTTTTATTTTAAATTACCTTGGCATAGTGAATATTATATCTAGTGGACTGTGTCTGAACTTATATTCTGCGTGTTCATTTATGCTCAAACCACCATTTATTCCAACCCGAACCAATAAACTGTCTTATGGTTGTTTCCTTCTGCTTCTTTACAGCCGAGAGAAAATAAGTTCTGTTTTCTCAGATTTGGTTTGGAGGCTTTGTAGTTTATTAGGTGGGATAAAGCCCTAAAGCTCAACTCCAGGAATTAAAAAAAATACACTTTCACTGCCATTACTAGAGGATGAGGAAAAGGTGAAATACTTAGCTTATTCCTCACTCCAAAAGGTGCCCTTGATCTGTGCAATCAGCCCCGCGAAGCTTCCCATATAAGATGGTCCAGGCTTTTGATCACATGATAAAAAATGGTAAAATACAATCAGCGCAAACGATCAACCACTGATACAATTAAAATTGCAAGCTGAACACTAAAGGGTGCATCACCTAGCCCAATCTACAAATACAAAAGAAACACAGTGCAGTACAATATACTTACTAAAAATGTATCCAAATAGGATGTAAATATATGTAATTAAAACCCCAAAGTAGAGCCCAAAAGTCCCTTAATGAGAAAACGAGTTCCACACGGCCAGTGAAAGAAAAATTGAAAAACGATACTTCAGGTGATATATTTGTTCACCCACAGAAACACACCACACTCACCTCAATCCAATGACCTCTGTGTTACCAGCAGGTAATAAGCGCTAGTACCATAAAGGGAATCGGGATATATGTATCAGTGGTGGTTCAACGAACCTCAGCTCATTCCAATCCTCTCACATAACAGATCCCTGTATAGCCAAACAGATGATAACTCCTGTCTTGCTCAGGGGGATGTTACAAAAGATATCAGGGACTCCTGGACATCCACTCAATAATAAACACATGCAAAGGAATAATAGATCTAAGTTCTCTCTGCTTATTCAAAATATGCACATTTAATAAAGTAAAACACTCACAAACTGATCCTCTTGGTTAGCACCATAATCAATGTTACAGAATGCCGATCACATGCCGGCAGGACAGGATAGCAGCGGGTGATGTCATAAGATGTGGCTCCTTCTCCCATACATGTTACGTCCTATGAGACTTCGTCAGCAGGGTGGAGCCACATAGTCACTCTTTCCCTCATATACCAAGCGAGCAACAATGGTAACCCTGGACCTCGTTGCAGCCAATACGACCTCTACTGGTGAAATATAGGTATAGAACAGACTTCTATATCCACAATGCCCTCTAATGGTTATATCAAAACTAACAACAAATACATTCTCGCTATAAAACTAGCTTAAAGGACCCTTAGGTACCAGCCCAAAAGGGAAAAATGTATATGTATATATATAAATGATAGATAGATAGATAGATAGATAGATAGATAGATAGATAGATAGATAGATAGATAGATAGATAGATAGATAGATAGATAGATAGATAGATAGATAGATAGACATATATATCTATATATATATCCTTTAGGAGGTATAAAACCTATTCAGGTTCATATGGTTCCAAACAATGCCCACACAAAAATGAAGAAACATAGAATCCGACACAAATATTCAAATTCTCTAATGATGATAAAAATGCAAAGAACTAAAAAAATAAAAAAAATATATAAAAAAAGCCAGATCCTGTATCGGAAACAGTTTAGGTCAAACTCTACATTTATTCTTAAGAGTACGGGCACCCCAGTCTCCTAGATCTAGAATGATTTCCTTTGACTGAGTTGCCTGATAAACTTACCCCCTCTCCAGTGTCTATTAACTCTCTCTATTCCCCAGAAACTCAATCCTCTGGGGTCCCTATTATGATGATACCTAAAATGTTTGGAAACACTATGGGTTTTAAGAACTTTTTTAATATTATTAACATGTTCCCTTATACATAGTATGCAGACCACTCCCTGCGTACTGCAGGTAATAAGGTCCTTATTTTATAATTTCTACTTGTAATGGAAGCAGAGAATTCTTTACGTTTTTTAATGTTACATTTAGAATGTCTATAAGCAGAACACCTTTCACAGGCGAAAAATCCTGATACAAAGGAAAATAACCTATTTTCATTCTGAATAGGGGGATCTACAACCTCTGGAACAATTTTATTCCTCAAGGTAGGGGCCCGTCTATATATATATATGGGTTGGCAATGCAGGAACCAAAACTCCATCCCTTAGCAAAATACCCCAGTGTTTAGACATGATCCTTTCAACGTTCTTAAACTGAATATTGTAATCTAAGACAATTTTAAATTCATGCCTACTCTCCCTTTCTTTTTTGGGGGGCCCTAAACCAAAACACTCCTATCCAGATGCTGCACTTTCTTTATCTCTTCCTGCAAAATTTATTTCTAATATCCCTTCTGTAGAAATCTATCAGTAAGGATATAGATATGTAAATTTGCTTCCGAAGAGCAATTTCTTCTCAGACAGACAAATTGTCTTCTGGCAATGCTGCATACCAATGATCTTTGGTGGCATCTGTCCAAGGGGATACAGCCATTCCTATCCATTGGCTTAAAATAATTTTGGGTCCTAAAACAACCTCCCTCCTTAAATATCTCCAAATCCAAGAATACCATCCTATCCATATCAATGTTCCATGTAGGAACTATACTTACGATTTAATTTATCCATAAAGGGTTGTAGGCTAACTTGGTTCCCTCCCCAAACCATAAAAAGATCATCAATGTATCTCTGGTAACAAGTGAGCTGCTCTGGGGGATGTTGGAAAACTGTCTCCTCCTCCCAATGAGCCATAAAAAGATTGGGCACATTGGGGGGGGGGGGGGGAAGCAGCACATAATGCAACTCCTTTCACCTGGAGGTAAAATTGACGATTGTACCAGAAATAATTTATGTTAAGACAGAAATATAAACATTGAAGTAAGTATCTCCTATGTTTTCTGGACAAATCAGACCTACCCAGGGCCCACTGCCCCCGACGAGAGGGCATCCTGGTGGCCTATAATGGTGTAAAGGGAGCTGACATTCGCAGTCACCAATATACGACTAGGCTGACATAACAGGCCCTCCAAAATTTGAATAATGTGCTTGGTATCCCTTAAATAGGCCTTAGTCTCGGCAACCAAAGGTTTGAGAAAGTAGTCAATGTATTGTCCCAAGCGTGCAGACACCAACCCGATACCGTTCACAATGGGCCTTCCTGGGGGACGAAGAACAACCTTGTGAACTTTCGGAAGGAAATAAAATGATAAGTGTCCAACATGCAATGGGATCCAGATACAAAGCTTCCTTCTTATTCAAAATATTTAAACCTTTTTCTTTTTCAACTAAAGGATATAATTTCCTTTTTAAATTCAAACAACTGATCACTTTTTAATAATTTATAAGTGTCTCCATCACTAAGTAGCCATCCCATTTCCTCCTTATAATACGTTTTATTCATAACAACTAGCTCTCCTCCTTTATCTCCAGGAAGGATAATGATGTCCCATTTATTCTCATTGGAAGGGATACCTCTTTGAATGTATATGGGGTCCTGTACCTTTTTGATATTTAACCCCTCTTTATCCTTCAGGACCATGTTCCTAAATACCTCCAAATGTTTGTTATCTCTTTTAGGGGGTTAAAAACGGATTTGTTGGATAAATTAGAGTGTACCCCTAGCGGAGGCTGGCTATTCCTTTCCGCAAGTTTTGACAAAAAAATATTTTTTCATGTTCAGCCTTCTTATATATTTTTGAACATTATTGTAAGTTTGAAATGTGTTAAGATTTCTTACTGGAGAAAATGTTAGCCCTCTATCAAGAACCTTAGGTTCATCGCCAGTTAGATCGATACCACCAAGGTTATAGATCCCTCCTCCTACCGGAATTTTATTTCTTTTGAACTCTTCTTTCTGATCACCTTCTTCTTGTTCTCTTCTTTTTCCTCTGGGCGTATACTGTATACAGTAGGTCCCCCCCCTCTGGGGGAGCAGAGTCCCTAAAAAAAACCCTCTCCTGTTGGCACTCATCCCTATGGGAGGGATACATGGGAGTCCCATAATTATTTGTTTCTCTTTGGTGGTGGACAAAAGGCATATTACTCCTAAGATGTTGAGGACCCCCTTGTCCGTTACTCCACTCTCTATGTTGATAGCCATGAGAAGAGGGGAAATGAGAGACATTCCCTCTCCCCTACCCCTACCCCCACCTCCTTGTGATCTCCCCCCTCATTTTCCATGTGGGGGAGTAGAATGAGAACTAACCTTATGCCAATGGTGAGATGGGCCCTCTGGGGGATCACTGTTAGGTCCAGTGGAGCAGGTCAGTTTGGGGATAGTAGTAGTAACAGGATCAGGAGAGACATGATTATCAGGTCTCCTACTAGGAACATTCGTCTGCCACCTGTACACTTCCCTATGTGCAAAATCTCCAGAATCCCTACCAAATCTTTCTCTTTTTCTATCTGAGACTTTATTTATCCCATTTGATAAGCTTACTTTTTAACTCACTAGATAGTTTTAAAAATTCAGCAGTTTCTTTAAAAGGTTCTATTTTTTTGTATTTTTTTAATTTGGGTTTCCAATACCCTATTTTTTCTTGGTTTCCGCTTTAAGAGAAATTCAAGCACCTTTAAATCCTTGTTATTAAAAAAATCGTACCATTCCTGTAATGATTCCTCATCTAACAGGTCATCATTAGGTGGGATATCCCATCTAAGTTGCCTCGGGACTAACTTAGAAGAAATATACTGCTCAAAAGAGGCTATATCCCACCAGGCTTTGACTTTTTTTATCAAACACATATCCAAGCCTCTTAAAAGACTGGTTCAGACCCTCAGAGCCACTGGTTGGCCTGGAATTGGAGAGGGTGGTATATGAGGGAGAGGGTAACTATGTGGCTCCACCTCACGTAACACATACGGGAGGAGTAGCCACATCACACCTGCTGCTATTCTGTCCTGCTGGCATGAGATTGGCATTCTGTTACATTGATTTATGCTGCTAACCAAGAGGATCTGTTTGAGAGTGTTTTACTTTATTAAATGTTCATATTTTGAACAAGCAGAGAACACCTAGATCTATTATTTCTTCACATGTGTTTATTCTTGAGTGGATGTTCAGGAGTCCCTGATATCTTTTGTAACATCTCCCTAAGCAAGACAGGATTAATCATCTGTTTGGCTGTATAGGGATCTATTATGTGAGAGGCTTGGAATGAGCTGAGGTTCGTTAGACAACCATTGCTACATATACCCTGATTTCCTTTATGTGACTAGCGCTTAAGACCTGCTGGTAACACAGAGGTAATTGGATTGAGATGAGCGTGGTGTGTTTCTGTGGGTGAAGGGATGTTTTACCTGAAGTATAGTTTTTCAATTTTTCTTTCACAAACTGTGTGGAACTCGTTTTCTCATTAAGGGACTTTTGGGCTCTACTATGGACTTTTAATTACATATATATTACATCCTATTTGGATAAATTTGTAATAAGTATATTGTACTGCACTATGTTCCTTTTGTATGTGGTCACATGATGATGTCCCACTGCAAAGTTCGTTTTTTTTTTTTGCAATTCCTGGAGTTGTGCTTTAAGTCCTGTTAGCCAGTCATCATTAATTAGTCAGCTGTACACAGGGCTTTATAGATTTGAGCTGACCTAAGCTTAATGCCTTTCTTTCTCTCTGCTGTACGAGCTTGCTGCTGGGTGAAAGGCCAAAAAAGAAAGACAGAACACTAAAAAGATACATGTGCTGTTTGTGCTAGGTAGTTATTAAGGAGAACCTGGTTAGGGACCGACATAAGTTTAGTTGGTGACTTGAACAAGTATGTGTTTGGTTTGTTTTATGCTATGGACTTTCCCTCATGCATTGAACTATGTTTGTTTATTTCCTTGCTGAATAAAAGTACAGGACAAACTGTTCCTTGGTGTCCTTGTCTCGTTCTGACAAAATATACTGTATATACACTGGTAAATTATATTCTTACATTACAACATTGTCAGTAAATTGTACAATCAGATTGAAACATTTATAGTCAAAGCTTTTGTTCAGGAGTGGGCTTTGTAAAGGGAACTCCAGAGAAGAGAAGCAGCTTAATAATAAGTATCACTAGCACAGAAATTCAAGTACACACTCTCTGGTGATGAGGTCACTGGTAGAGGTAATTGTATGTTTTAGTAGAGAGAGACAGTTCTGAATATGAGATGGGACGACAGCTAATTGAATGCACACGCTGGCTGGTGATGAGGTCATCGGCAAAGGCAATTAACTTTTTAGCGCAGAAAGATCATTTTGAATATGAGATAGATAGACAGCTGATTGAATGGTGAGCAGCTGAGTCTTTACAAAGTCAATCGTCAAGCATCTTTGGTTTTCAGTTTTGATAGAGAACGGACATTTCAATGTCTACCCCTTTCAGTCTGGAAGACACTTATCTTCTCTAATTCAAAGCACTAACGTGGTGTGCTCTGAGTTGATGCAGTGTAAACTTTATAATTTTCATCCTGGGTGATAGAGGTCCTGGCACTGGTAGACAGTTACTCATCTTTACAGGATTGCTACATATCTGTATATAGGAAACACTGTTTAAAACTATATCACCATTTATTCTACATTAATGTGGTTTTTAAATGTTTATAAGCCCTTATTCCTATATGTCATTAAAAATTATTTTTTGTAAACCAATATTTAAAGTGTTACTGCCCCTCCGAGATTAATAAGAATCAGACATAGCCAGGCACCATTTTACAAGGAATCCAGTAATAGACATCGGCATATTTCTGTCATAACAGGTAAGCATACAGTTATATTAAAATGATTAAATAAATGCATCCAAAATGTAAACTTTGAGTAAAAGTCAACAGGTTACATTTTTTGCTGACTTCTTATAGAAGAACCTAACCGTGATATTTCAGTATCTGTTTCCTGTATGTTCACACATGCTGGAGAAGCTGAAGCTGATTTATAAAAAAATGGAGCAAAGAAAAATGGATTAAGCCTAGGATCAAACTTGTGCAGGTCGGGAAACCTTGAAAAACATGCTACTCTTTAGCATACACAGGGGGGTGCCATTATTCCTTAATGGTAACCCCACGCATTAAAAAATAAACTGAGTTTTTGCACATGCCAAATCACAAGGTGTTGCTGCACCATGCAGGGTGCCATGAAAAGAGGCAGGGAGTTTTTCCCATGTGTCTTGCTGGTAGAACAGCTCATTAAGTGTAAATGCGCTGCACATATGTGAACCTAGGTTAAAAGTATAGCTGTTACTTATAGCATCTAGATTTCTTTTTTTTATATTAGAGATTTAAAAAAAAAATGACCAACTGTAAATGTGTCTCAGTTTTACAAAGAATGCATTAGAGATAGCAAGATTTATTTTTATGGCAGCAGGAGGAGTAAGACTCCATAGCAAGGGATATAGATATACCAGGAACTCTGCTGAGGAAATCTCACATTTAAAGAAGGCTAGTATTAGATCCCATACACCAGCATTCAAGAGTAAATGAAATATCAGTGTTGCCTGCTTTGATGTTGAAAACTCACTAAACATTGATTTTTTTTGTTCTCGGTTTCATCTTATTGACTGAATTATTAAAATATATTGTGTTGTATATATTACTTTATATGCTATTTAATGTCTTATTAAATAAAGTTTTTTTTGTTTGTTTGTTTTTTTTTTTTTTGCCAGTGCAGCACAAAGGTTTTCTAAACAAGCTTTTAGATTTGTCATCATACTGATTCAATGAAGTGTAAGCCAAGCCATAGGTTGGATGAGAAGTCAAGGGGTGCCTCTCAAATTTCTCTTGCTGGGAAAAGAGGCTCAATTGTTAATCCCGTAAAAAGCAACTCTTACATAAGCACTGCTGTTTCATGTGTATGATGCCGTGTGTGCCTGGGCTGCGAGCACTGAAGGACATGACCTCAGTTAACTGGGATTAGAGGAAAGCCAAACCTAAAATACAATTGGCATTATATAGGAAACATTCACAAGTACACATGTCAAAGTTCTTTACACATGTTGTTGTATCAAAGATATGTTTTTCTGGCTTTGTAACAAAGTTACCAAAAGCAAGAAATTTTCTCTGTGCTCACCTACTAGTGGATGTGGAAGGGCACCTAAAAGGTACCCGCCAATCAAAATTGAGATTTAAACCTTGAACGTACTACTCCACAAACACCATCACATTTGACTCCCTCTAGCTGAAAGACTTAACTTCTAAACTCTCTACTTAAAGCAACCCTGTCAGTAGCATAAAAAAAATCAAACTGGCAGTTCCTTCAAATAAAATAGCTAATATACTCAATTCGGTGGTAGCAGCCAAATGTATACCATCTTCCCACATTTCAAGCACTGTAGCTGAATTTGGACTGTTCAGCAATGAATGCATCTGTCCCCTGCTGTGTAGTTTTGTTTCCTCCTCCAACCATTACCTTACTACAGGACTCAGCAGTGATATAGGGGTCAGCAAATAGACCACAGAGCATGGAAGGGGAGAATCCAACATTCCCAGAGACTGTAACACTGGAATTGAGAGGAGCTAGGAGACAAAGGATGATGGAGAGATGTGTTTCTTAGCTTTTCTATTGCAGAGACCAAACAGTTAAGATTTTTTTTAGGAGACTGGCATGGCTGCTATTACCCTGACCCCCTCTCCTTAAATAACCTCTAATCAAACTAAATTCTTACCCAACCCCTAACATTTGTCCTGGCAGATTAAGAAATGTACACCGAATGCGGCTCTGTAATTACTCATACATACACGTACCTGAATTTGACTTAATATTAACATCTTACAGTCATTAAATATCAGGGCCCAGTAAGAGAAAATGAGAAGGATCATAAGGAGCCAATCTACTTTGCTGCAGTGCAAGATCCATGTTGATAGAAGGATAAAACAATATGACAGAGAAATTATCTCATTATTCTGCTGATTTTCCTATTATTCTCCAGTTAAAGGTTGGTTTGGGATAAGACCTTTAAGGCCTCATGCATGTTATCCTATGTTAGGGATATGCAAACTGTGGCCCTCCAGATGTTGCGGAACCACAAGTCCCACTAGGCATAGCAAGACTCTGCCACAAGCATGACACCCAGAGGCAGAGGCATGATGGGACTTGTAGTTTTGCAAAAGCTGGAGGGCCACAGTTTGCACGTCTGTCCTATGTGTTCATGCACACACAGGCTGTTATCAGCAGTTTTTTGCAGGGACATTTTCTGGCTGGAAAATAAACCCAGAACTTGTGGGTTTTAGGAGGAGTTTTTGAGCCGTAAAAATGCTCTACCGTAGCTCTGATAAAAGCTGATTAAAGCTGAAAATCACTGAAAAACATGGTTATTCTGCATTTATTATAGTTTTTGAGCCATAAGCTTTTGTGGGAGTAAAGCTTTGCTAAAAAAGCTACAAAAACACTAAAGCTAAAAAAACCCTGCAAAACTCTACAGCTAATGCTACTAGCATTTTTATAATGTTCTGTGTGCATGTGTCAATTAGCCGCAGCAGAGAGAAATATGGTCTTCTGCCCTGCCGGACAAGGCTATCCTATGTGACAGAACTGTGTAAATCTCAGGATTAGAAGAACACACAGTATCTCACAAAAGTGAGTACACCCCTTACATTTTTGTAAATATTTTATTATATATTTTCGTTTGACAACCTTGAAGAAATTACACTTTGCTACAATGTAAAGTAGTGAGTGTACAGCTTGTATAACAGTGTAAATTTGCTGTCCCCTCAAAATAACTCTACAAACAGCCATTTATGTCTAAATCACTGGCAACAAAAGTGAGTATACCCCTATGTGAAAAAGTCCAAATTGGGCCCAATTAGCCATTCTCCCTGCCCGGTGTCATGTGACTCGTTAGTGTTACACGGTCTCAGGTGTGAATGGGGAGCAGGTGTGTTAAATTTGGTGTTATCGCTCTCACTCTCTCATACTGGTCACCGGAAGTTCAACATGGCACCTCATGGTAAAGAACTCTCTGAGGATCTGCTCTACATAAAGCCTAGGCTATAAGAAGATTGCCAAGACCCTGAAACTGAGCTGCAGCACAGTGGCCAAGACCATACAGCGGTTTAACAGGACAGGTTCCACTTAGAACAGGCCCCGCCATGGTCGACCAAAGAAGTTGAGTGCACGTGCTCTGCGTCATATCCAGAGGTTGTCTTTGGGAAATAGACATATGAGTGCTGCCAGCATTGCTGCAGAGGTTGAAGGGGTGGGGGGGTCAGTCTGTTGGCACTTCGACCATATGCCGCACACTGCATCAAACTGGTCAGCATGGCTGTTGTCCCAGAAGGAAGCCTCTTCTAAAGATGATGCAGAAGAAAGCCCGTAAAAACAGTTTGCTGAAGACAAGCAGACTAAGGACATGGATTACTTGAACCATGTCCTGTGGTCTGATTAGACCAAGCTAAACTTATTTGGTTCAGATGGTGTTAAGCGTGTGTGGCAGCAACCAGTTGAGGAGTACAAAGACAAGTGTGTCTTGCCTACAGTCAAGCATGGTGGTGGGAGTGTCATGGCCTGGGGCTGCATGAGTGCTGCCGGCACTGGGGAGCTACTTTTCATTGAGGGAACCATGAATGCTAACATGTACTGTGACATGCTGAAGCAGGGCATGATCCCCTCCCTTCAGAGACTTCACCACAGGGCAGTATTCCAACATGATAACAACAGCAAACACACCTCCAAGAAGACCACTGCCTTGCTAAAGAAGCTGAGGGTAAAGGTGATGGACTGGCCAAGCATGTATCCA
The DNA here is from genome assembly GCF_965119305.1 of Pelophylax lessonae. Classification (NCBI taxonomy): domain Eukaryota; kingdom Metazoa; phylum Chordata; class Amphibia; order Anura; family Ranidae; genus Pelophylax; species Pelophylax lessonae. The sequence goes on along the minus strand of NC_138774.1, from coordinate 161,931,075 downwards.
GACCTAAACCCTATTGAGCATCTGTGGGGCATCCTCAAATGGAAGGGGGGAGCGCAGTGCTGGGAAAATAATGGTGGCCACACAAAATTTTGACACTTTGGGCTCAATTTGGGCATTTTAACTTAGGGGTGTACTCACTTTTGTTGCCAGCGGTTTAGACATTAATGACTGTGTTTTGAGTTTTTTGGAGGGGAAAGCAAATTTAGACTGTTATACAAACTGTACACTCACTACTTTAAAATGTAGCAAAGTGTCATTTCTTCAGTGTTGTCACATGAAAAGATATAATAAAATATTTACAAAAAGGTGAGGTGTGTACTCACTTTTGTGAGATACTGTATATACAGTCCATTATTAATTGATTCAATGTCTGTGAAAAAAAGTGCAGTCCCATACACCAGAAACACTTCAGTAATTGCCTCTGATCACCACTGTGCCCTTCACCCCAACTATGGGTGTCTTCTAACCTGTTTGAATGGACCTCACTAATTAAAGGAGGTCTATATTGCAGTGTTATAAGTGGCACTGCTCCTACTGGCTGTTCATTCCAAATTTGTGGCTCTCAGCAGCTCCCAGCATGGTGTCAATCATATAGGAGGCAAGAGGAAATAACCATAGTGCAAATCAGAAGTAAAAATTAGGCATTTCACAATACAATCCTCTGCATACACAGCTCCACCTAGTCCCAGCCTGATTATGTCACCACCCACCTCAAGCGTAGGGCCCAACGGGCTTTCTCAAGGGTTCAGGCTAAATTATTGATATGGTTGACGGCACATAACTTTTCTATACAATAGCACTAAGAAAAAGACCCATATGTTAAAGGATTTTCCAATGTGGGATTTTCCAATAAATCTGCTTGGTGACCATGTGGCTTTCTTACAAAAGATACTTGATAGATGGAGTTCAAAATATTTTGCCCACTTGTTGTCCATGATTAAGCACTGTTAGCATACAAAATATGTGCTATAAAGCAGGGCACATTTTGGAGCTGCCTCTTTTTTTTACAGTTTAGACAGGCAGCTCTATCTGTTGAGAAGCACAGGAACTAACGTTCAGAAAAAGCCACCTTTTTGCATGAATTGAAAGAGCAGATTTTTCTGAACAAGATATATTACTGAAAAAATTAAAAAGAATGGAGCTGCCCCCTTTTTGCAGTGAAGCCTTTAAATATTGTAAAGAGCAAAGATCACATCCACAGCTTGTATCCTGCAACAAACAACCAGGTTAATCAACTAAGTGACCCTACTGATGCTGGCCACAGGTTATGATCTGATCGTACAACATACAAAGAATTGTTTAGTAAACAATAAAGAAGTGGGATGACACGAACACTGCCTTTAACCTATTTTATTTATTAACCTCCACTCTAATACTTAGCCCAGGTATTTAAAGTGGAGTTCCGGCCTCAGAATCATTTTTTAGATAAAAATACCCCCGGGACAGTCAGGGTTAATGCATTTCAGAATGGATAGCCTCTGAACTGTTCCCAGGTTGCACTTGCCTTTTAGAAGAAATACTTACCTTGAAAATGTCTTGTCCAGCGTTTCCATCTCAGATGTGGGCAGCTGAAGCCAGAGCGTCCTCTTCGGTGTCCTCTTCCGTGTCCTCTACGGTCCCAGAATGCTCTGTGCTGGCCCTGCTCATCACTTCCGGTGCAGGCGTGCTATCCCTGCACAGCTTTTGGGCATGCCCAGAATCTGTTTAGCAGGGAATGACACGCCTGCACCAGAAGTGACGAGCGGGGCCGGTGCAGGCGCATTGATTCCTGGGAGAGATGACGTTCAGCTCCCAGGAGTCAATGCAAGCAGGAAGAGACGGTGCGGGCCGTGGCCGCAGAGGGAGGAAGTAGAAGGAAGGTAAGAATATTTTCTTCAATATCAAGGTAAGTAAACCAAAAAAAATCGTCATTATCCATTTCTTTTTCAGGTGACCTAGAGCAAAAGGATGGGCCAAAGTCACTTTTGAGGCCGGAACTCCGCTTTAACACAAAACCTTACACTTAAACCTTTAACATCCCCCTACACATACCCCTTAAATTAACTCTAAAAATGAATTCCTCAACCCTCAAGCCTAACCGTAACACTTAGGGTTCTATTTATCAATGTTTAATCCAAGATTCACACAACTTTCTCCAAAAATTAGCACATTTTTAAAAAGCACATGTCCAAAATGGTGTACATTTGGGGTGAAATGAAGGTGAATCTTTGGTGAAAACAATGTTAAACACACCTTTTAAACTAGATGTAAATAGTGTTGAGCGAACACGGACTGTATTATTCGTGTTCGTACCGAATAATTGGATTTTTGTTACCCGAACACGAACACGGACACTTTACTGTATATTCGGGTAAAAATCCGTGTTCGGTCGTTTTATTTCCGGGTTTTGCATGCTTTGGTGCTGTTTTCATGGCGGGCTTTCAACAGCCAATCAACAATCGTTTAACTGGTGTGCCTTAAGCCATCCCAGCCATGCCTGCAAATGTCTCAGTAGCTGTGATTGGCCGTCTGAAGCATGTGACCAAGTCTTTATAAGTTCGAGGCAGCCGCAGCGGCGTCATTATGCTGCTTAGATCAGGGACAGAGCACACATCAACGTGCTGGCTGCTGATTAGGGAAAGATAGGCAGGAAAAAACCATTTGTGTCCGGATAGAATTGAGGGACAGGTCGGAGTGTTTAGGCAGGGCGAGTTGTAGGCATTTTAGGGATAGAGTCTGCTGAATTATAGGGTCAGTGTGTTCTACAAACTACAATCGATATTGCTGTGTGGGGTGGGGTCTGCACTTAGTTCTCCTGATCTACGAACTCTTCTCAATCCTGTTAGGGACAGAGTCTGCTGAATTTTAGGGAAAGTGTGTTCTACAAACTACAATCGATATTGCTGTGTGGTGTGGGATAGGAGATAGGCAGGTGTCAGTGATCCACATCCATTTTTCTGTGTGTGGGCTGCAGTGAACACAATCTTTTTGGGGTGCAGTGAACACAATCCTTTTGGAGTGCAGTGAACAAAATCTTTGTGGGGTGCAGTGAACAAAACCTTTGTGGGGGTACAGTGAACACAATCTTTGTGGGGTGCAGTGAACAAAACCTTTGTGGGGTACACTGAACACAATCTTTGTGGGGTGCAGTGAACAAAACCTTTGTGGGGTACAGTGAACACAATCTTTGTGGGGTGCAGTGAAGACAATCCTTTTGGAGTGCAGTGAACACAATCTTTGTGGGGTACAGTGAACACAATCTTTGTGGGGTGCAGTGAACAAAACCTTTGTGGGGTGCAGAGAAGACAATCCTTTTGGGGTGCAGTGAACACAATCTTTGTGGGGTACAGTGAACACAATCTTTGTGGGGTGCAGTGAACAAAACCTTTGTGGGGTACAGTGAACACAATCTTTGTGGGGTGCAGTGAACAAAACCTTTGTGGGGTACAGTGAACACAATCTTTGTGGGGTACAGTGAACACAATCTTTGTGGGGTACAGTGAACACAATCTCATACTTCTGAAGCTTTGAGGGTGCTGCCTGTTCTATACTCCTCCTCCTCCTCCTCATCCATCCTTTTAGGTGTACAAACAATAGTAATTGGGGCCTAGTGTGCTTCTGTACGTGTGAAAAACATACACTTTTTTTGATCATATTTCCTATTCCGCTATTCAATAAAAACCTTTGGGGCTCAATTAAATTGCGGAATAGTCTGTGTCTGTACGTGTGAGATCCACCTTTCCAAGTTTTTGGGGTTCATCTCATACTTCTGAAGCTTTGAGGGTGCTGCCTGTTCTATACTCCTCCTCCTCCTCCTCCTCATCCATCCTTTTAGGTGTACAAACAATAGTAATTGGGGCCTAGTGTGCTTCTGTACGTGTGAAAAACATACACTTTTTTTTGATCATATTTCCTATTCCGCTATTCAATAAAAACCTTTGGGGCTCAATTAAATTGCGGAATAGTCTGTGTCGGTACGTGTGAGATCCACCTTTCCAAGTTTTTGGGGTTCATCTCATACTTCTGAAGCTTTGAGGGTGCTGCCTGTTCTATACTCCTCCTCCTCCTCCTCCTCATCCATCCTTTTAGGTGTACAAACAATAGTAATTGGGGTCTAGTGTGCTTCTGTACGTGTGAAAAACATACACTTTTTTTTGATCATATTTCCTATTCCGCTATTCAATAAAAACCTTTGTGGCTCAATTAAATTGCGGAATAGTCTGTGTCGGTACGTGTGAGATCCACCTTTCCAAGTTTTTGGGGTTCATCTCATACTTCTGAAGATTTGAGGGTGCTGCCTGTTCCATACTCCTCTTCCTCATCCTCCCTTTAGGGTAGGAAAAAATTTAATCGGGCCTAGTCTGTGTTTGTACGTGTGAGATACACAGTTTTTTATCCTATTCCGCTATTCAATACACACCCTTTTGGTGTAAAAAACATTAAATTGCGGCATAGTTTGCATATTTGACTGTGAGATACACCTTTGCGATACTGTTGTTCTTTTGTTCCGCTATTCAATAAAGACCTTTCTAGGGCAAGATCTTAAATTTCAGAAATATGAGGAGAGCGTCAAATAGGGGCCTTGGCCTGGGTCGTGGTGGTGCTGCTGCTAGAGCTCCTGTTGCAAGGAGAGGACGTGGTCGATCTGTGCCAGCTACACGCACAAGTGAAACACCTTCCTCAAGTGTGAGTAGGCGACAGAACCTGCATCAGTATTTGGTAGGGCATCATACGCCCCTAGAAGTGATGAGGCCAGAACAAGTGGAGGCGATAGTAGATTGGTTTGCTGCTGACAGTGCCTCCAGTTCCTTCACATTGTCTCCCACCCAGTCTACTGCAGAAAGGTCACAGTTGGCACCTGCAGCCGATATCCAACCGTCTTTCACCTCACCCCCTTGCAAATCAGGCAAGCAGTCTGAGCCCCAAGCCATACAGCAGTCTCTTCTTCTTTTTGATGACTCTGTCAGCAGGGTTTCCCAGGGCCATCCACCTAGCCCTGCCCCAGAAGTGGAAGAGATTGAGTGCAGCGATGCCCAACCACTTATTTCTCAAGATGAGTACATGCAAGGATCATCGCAGCACGTCTCCGATGATGACGAAACGCAGGTGCCAACTGCTGCGGCGTTCAGCATTGTGGAGACCGACAAGGAGGGCAGGGGTGAAGACTGGGTGGAAGATGATGTGGAGGACGATGAGGTCCTCGACCCCACATGGAATGAACGTCATGCAGGTGACCTGAGTAGTTTGGAGGAAGAGGCGGTGGTCGCACAGAGCCACCAGCACAGCAGAAGAGGGAGCAGGGTGCAGAAGCGGATCGGCCGTGCCCTAGACACTACGCCCGCTACTGCCCAACGCAGCAAGGGAACGAGCGCACCAAAGTCAGCTCAAAGGAGTTCTCTAGCGTGGAAGTTCTTTAGAAAATGTGCTGATGACAGGACACGAGTAGTTTGCACCCTGTGCAATCAGAGCTTGAAGCGAGGCATAAACCTTCTCAACCTGAGCACAACCTGCATGATCAGGCATCTAAGTGCAAAGCACGAGCTGCAGTGGAGTACACACCTTCAAAACCAAGAAACGTCTCTGGCTCATCCTGCTTCCTCTTCTGCTGCAGTCTAGGCTGCTCCAGCCACATCTGTAGTGATACCGGCACCTGCCACCCCGCAAACAGACGATCTGTCAGCAACACCACCACCTGGGTCACCAACAACCATCTCCACAATGTCCCGTGGAAGCGTTCAGCTTTCCATCTCCCAAACACTTGAGAGGAAGAGGAAGTACCCCCCTACCCACCCGCGATCCCTGGCCCTGAATGCCAGCATTTCAAAATTCTTGGCCTTTGAAATGCTGTCATTCCGTCTGGTGGAGACGCACAGTTTTAAAAACCTTATGTCGGTGGCTGTCCCACAGTACGTCGTGCCCAGCCGCCACTACTTTTCCAGGCAAGCCATCCCTTCCCTGCACAACCAAGTGGGGGAAAAAATCAGGTGTGCACTGCGCAACGCCATCTGTGCCAAGGTCCACCTAACTACCGATACGTGGACCAGTAAGCACGGTCAGGGGCGTTATATCTCCCTAACGGCACACTGGGTAAATGCAGTGGCGGATGGGCCTGAGGCGGATAGCAATTTGGCGCATGTCCTTCCACCACCGAGGATTGCAGGGCGCTTCAGTTTGCCTCCTGTTCCTAACTCCTCCTACTCCGCTTCCTCATCCTCTACCGCCTCCTCATCCGGACAGCGTAACACCTTCACCACCAACTTCAGCACGGCCAGGGGTAAACGACAGCAGGCAGTTTTACAACTTGCCTGTTTGGGGGACAAACCACACACCGCGCAGGAGTTGTGGAGGAGCATGGAACAGCAGACAAATGAGTGGTTGCTGCCAGCGAGCCTCAAGCCTGGCCTGGTGGTGTGCGATAACGGGAGAAATCTCATAGCAGCTCTGGGCCTAGCCGGTTTGCCGCACATCCCTTGCCTGGCGCATGTGCTGAATTTGGTGGTGCAGAGGTTCCTTAAAAACTACCCCGATATGTCAGAGCTGCTGCAGAAAGTGCGGGCCGTTTGTGCGCACTTTCGGCGTTCTCACCCTGCTGCTGCTCGCCTGGCAGCGCTGCAGCGTAACTTCGGCCTTCCCGCTCACCGCCTCATATGTGACGTGCCCACAAGGTGGAACTCCACCTTGCACATGCTGCAAAGACTGTGCGAGCAGCAGCAGGCCATAGTGGAGTTTCAGCTGCAGCACGCACGCGTGAGTCGCTCTGCGGAACAGCACCACTTCACCACCAATAACTGGGCCTCCATGCGAGACCTGTGTGCCTTGTTGCGCTGTTTTGAGTACTCCACCAACATGGCCAGTGGCAATGACGCCGTTCTCAGCTTAACTATCCCACTTCTATGCCTCTTCGAAAAAACAATTCGGGCGATGATGGAAGAGGATGTGGCACAGGATGAGGAGGAGGAGGAGGATGAAGAGGTAACATTTCCAAGGCTTTCAGGGCAGTCATTCGCAAGGGGCTCCGAGGGTGGGTTCCTGCACACACAAACGCCAGGGACACAATTGTCCAGCAGGGGCACAGTTCTGGAGGATGAGGAGGATGAGGAGGAGGAGGAGCTGGAGGAGGAGATGGAACCATGTTCACAGCAGGGTGGCACCCAGGCCAGCTCATGGCCATCACTGGTGCGTGGCTGGGGGGATACAGAGGACACGGACGATACACCTCCCACAGAGGACAGCCTTTCGTCGCCTCTGGGCAGCCTGGCACACATGAGCGATTACATGCTGCAGTGTCTCCACAACGACCGCCGAGTTGCCCACATTCTAACTTGTGCTGATTACTGGGTGGCCACGCTGCTGGATCCCCGTTACAAGGACAACGTACCGTCCTTAATTCACTCACTGGAGCGCGATCGCAAGATGCGCGAGTACAAGCGCACGCTGGTAGACGCCATGCTGCTGGCATTCCCATCTGACAGCGGGGCCACAGTGGAAGCACAAGGCAGAGGAGGAGGAGGAGGAGGTCGCCAACTCAACCAGGGCACCGCCAGCACCTCAGAAGGCAGGGTTAGCATGGCCGAAATGTGGAAAAGCTTTGTCAGCACGCCACAACAAACAGCAGCACCAGCAGCTCAGATGGAACGTCTTAGCAGGAGGCAGCATTTTACCAACATGGTGGAGCAGTATGTGTGCAAACGCCTACATGTAGTGAATGAGGGGTCTGCCCCCTTCAACTTCTGGGTCTCCAAATTGGGCACATGGCCTAAGCTTGCCCTTTACGCCTTGGAGGTGCTGGCGTGCCCTGCAGCCAGTGTATTATCTTAACGGGTATTTAGCACGGCTGTGGGTGTTATAACAGACAAGCGCAGCCGCCTGTCCAGAGACAATGTGGACAAGCTCACGTTCATTAAAATGAACCAGGCATGGATCCCACGGGACTTTTCTGTACCTTGTGCAGAATAGCAATGGATACCGACCTTACCCAGCCATTGTTCCATTTTTGCTCTTTGTCACTCTTTTGGGGTGTACCCTCATTTAAAATTTGTGAAAAGAAGCAGTGTTGGCTACCTCGTCCTCCTCCTCAGGGCCAGATTAACGTAGGGGCTATTGGAGCTGCAGCTCCATGCAAGCCCCTACCTTTTATATAGGCCCCGGGTTGGCCATATTCACTGTGACCGCTCTTCTGTCACTTGTAAACACAGAAGTCTGGCTTCTATGCTCGCTTCCCCAGGCAGCACCCTCAGAACCTCCCCACACAGCGCGAAGGCCGGACAAGGAGGGACAGTTGCCGATGCATGGATGTGTTTATGGGCTTCAGAGACAGCATCCCATGTTGAATTAGGCATGCATGGCTGCACCCTTCCTCCTCTGGGTGCATGCCAAGGCACGGCCCTTAAGGCCCTTCAAAATCCTCAGCACCAAAACCATGATGCTCTTAATCCGGCCCTGGTCCTCCTCCACCGCCGCTTCCACCTACACCGCCCATAGGTGTGCGCAGCCTATTGCATTAGGGTGTGCACCCCAAAGTTGAAATACACATGCATGTGTTTGCCTACATGTACATGGCCCCGATACATTACTCTCCCTGCTGGCAAAGAGAAATAGAGCAGAGCAGGTGCGAGGGAGATCTTTCCCATCTCCTCACTGGCAAACAGAGCGATAATGCTATGTGCCCTAGGTGATTAGGGTGTGCCCAGGTACACCAGGCACACCCTGTGCGCACGCCTATGACACCGCCACATCCACCACCACCTCAACCTCCCTCCTACTCCATATGGGCCTCGTCCTTCAGAGATGAAGAACATTGTTTTATTTTTCTGTTTTTTTTTGTTGTTTTAAGTTATTTCCCTATCCACATTTGTTTGCAGAGCACTTGCCATGCTCTTAACTACGTTTTGCTGCCATTTGCAGCACTCTAGCCCTTTCCATTGGTGTTTTAGAGCCATTTTAGTGCCTTAAAGTTCGGGTCCCCATTGACTTCAATGGGGTTCGGTGTCCGGGAAAAGTTCGGTAAAAGTCCGGGACACGGACCCGGACTTTTTTTTAAAGTTCGACCGAACCCGTCAAACACGGACATCTAGGTGTCCGCTCAACCCTAGATGTAAACCCTAACTAAAATGAATTTAGTTTGATAAAGCACTTGGTATCATAATAAACAATTGACATTTTTAAAGTACAATACTTGTTCTTTGCTTTTCTCCCCTTATTGTTGCATCTTGTGCTGCTAATCTCCTGCAGCTCTTTGCAATCATTATATATATATATATATATATATATATATATATATATATATATATGTATATACATGCATACTGGCTGCATGGAACAGAGAGGAACAAAACATTGTTCTTCTATAACAGAAAGTATTTGGATATAACATGGCATGGACACTTCATGTTAATCAGATAATTTATTTAACGATACGTTAAAGCAAATATGAGTTTTTACTCAGGTTTTCTGTATAGTTTAACTCCTCATTCTTAACCTAACTTCAATGAAACCTTTAAACTTAAAGCTGAAGTTTAGATATAATTTTTCTTGCATAGTTACAATGATCCACCTTGCACCAATGAAAGTATGCATATCCCAAACCTGACCAATCCCTGTGGAATCGCTACTACAATGATAGCAGTCTTTTGGGTCCATTACCAAACAGCTGTCCTTCTGCACAGTGACCACAGGTGACTGCTTGTTCTGCACTGCCACTATTCAAAGAATGCCTTGTATTTTTTTTTCATTGAATGCATTCTCTAATTCAGTGGTTCCCAACTCCGGTCCTCGGGACCCACCAACAGGCCAGGTTTGCAAGATAACTAAATTACATCACAGGTGATCTCATTTGCTGCTCAGTGATTGCAGTATTCTAGTCTGCATCCCCCAAGGTAATACTTAAAATCTGGCCTGTTAGTGGGTCCCGAGGACCGGAATTGAGAACCACTGCTCTAATTGGACACCTCATCTAATCAGAGAATGCCTTGTAATCTTAAAAAAAAAAAAAAAAGTGTTCTCTGAGTGGCAGTGGTGATGAGGAAATGACCCCTGTTTATCTGTCTATTATGGAGGACAACTTCTCAGCACTGGACCCAGAAGACTGTTGCTATCACCTAACTAGTACTGACCACAACAGTGATTTGCTGCTTATAAAGGGATCATTAGGATATGCAAATTAACATTGGCCCAAGCTAGACCAGTGTAACTGCAAAAAAAAAAAAAACCTAAATGTCACCTTTAACCTCAGACTGCATGAGAACATCTAAAATCACTTGAACTCTAAATCAAAAACAAGCAGCACTGGACTCTATATGCCAAGACCAGCTGATATATATATATATATATATATATATATATATATATATATATATATATATATATATATATATATATATATATATATATATATATATATATATATATATATATATATATTTTTTTTTGTGTAAGGTATTTTCAAACAAAAAGCTCTTTTTTTATTTTTAAACCCCATTCCCCAACACATGACTGGTTGCTGGAAGTACATACAGGTAATCAGATCGGCACTCTTTACACTTTAGTATGCCAGGCTTGTGTTTCTTTTCCTCTGTATTTTTCATTATCATTCAGCCTTAATCTTAGTGAAAGAAACAAAAGAACTTTTTTTTTGTTTTTCAATTTTTATGCATACATCATAGGAAATAATTACTGTACTCCAATCACGGATGTCTGCTGATGATCATTCTAGTTTATCTATTTGAATATTTTATTGCAGCAAATGTTTTGTGTGACCTTGGAAGCTGTACTTTCTAAGTAATGTACATGTAACACATTTCCAGGGTTCTGTGTATATGACAAACACCTCTTTGTAAGGTATAGTGATGATTTTTTTACCTAGATGAGTTAACACATCAATACCAAACAAATGAACCTAACACAATGAGAAAATGGCAAGTGACCATGTAGAGCTTATCTGTTTCTAAGAAGACATGCTCTTAAAGGTAACAATACTAACAAGCAAACCTTTTAATTGCATATCCCCTTGGCAAGTATCAATTAATTAATCTTTACAATATAGACTGATGGAATGGCTGTTCTTTATTTCTCTTTCTTTTCTGGGAAGCACTCTATTGTTCCAGGTATTGCCTGGAAAACAATACATTCAATGTCTCGAGTATACTGCTATGTTTTGTATAAGTACATGGTCATTAACAAAAATCTATAGCTATAAACATCCTTTCAGTGCTATGTTTAGTAGATGCTGCATAATAATGGAACAACTGTACTTATTAGCTGCTAAAGGGATTCACAAATGTAATATTTTGAAATAATAAAGAACCCCCCCCCCCAACCATAATGAAAAAAAAAATACACTGTTTAAAAACAATTGTTAAAATACTCAGTATAACTAAAAGTTTTTGTCCTGCTTTTATTATAAACGATAAATTACACAAAGAACAACAGCATATGGTCCTATTACCCAACGTTACACACTTGGAAAATGTTAGCTGCCAGAGCAACATGTTTTAATTACTGAAACAAATCTTTGAATATAATTTTTTCAAATTCTCAACTGGTGGCTGTTAAGCATTAAATATTAAATCAGTGCTGTCTAGTGCCACACATATTCCCACAGGGCTCCAGAAGGGCCAGGCTGTTGTAGAGAAAGCAGAAACTAAAACCTCAGACCCTGTGGTAGTAGGAAGGATGGTGCAGGCATGGTAGAATTCTCTGCTAATTCATAGAGCTTTCTCCAGCACTCTACTGGAACTAATTGTTACAATGACAGCCCTAACCTGCAGATTAAGCTAGGAGAGTGGTTCTTCCAGTGTAATGCTGTAGGTGGGGCTCCTATGTCAATTTGACAGCTGGGTCTTATTCTGTCAACTGGCTGTGAAAGGGGTAGTGGAGCTTCACAGAATAAACTGGGGGAGATGCTATTCCATTGTAATCTGCAGTGCTGGGCTAAATTTGACATCTATACCCTGGCTGCCAATGGACCTTGTTCTTGAAAAAGTAGACAGATAGCACTGAACCCACAAGGATTTCCTATCAATGTTGCTATCCATGATGATGTTGGTACAGGTGATCTGTTTTACACTAGGCTGGCAGATTCCACACCCCAGTGGTTACCCACAGATTCCTTAGAGTGTTGTGCTGAACTGAAAGAAAAAGAAACTGAAGCCCCACACTACTGTTAGATAGTCCACATACAATTGTATTGTTGTGGAGGTCAAAGAGACTCTAAAAGGAATATCCAAAGCATTTGGGGGCCAAAGACACCCCCTTCATCAGTGCTTTCAATAAGAAACAATGCATCAGAAATGAAAAAAAAAAACAAAGACCAGGAGTCAGGACTTGAATAGTATTTTATGAAGTGAGATATAGTTCATAAATCTTGTCAATAGCTATGTGCTGGCACTAGGCTCTATGAAGTTTAACCACCAAGAACTCAAAATCTCAGATCATATGGAATTCTGAAGCTCACCATTAATTATGAATATAGTCTAGAGAAACCTGCCAGCATAGAATACTGAGACCTGCAAAGGCTAACTCGTTTTTAATGTGCAAACTCCACTGGTGTCATCCACATCCTTGCTTCACTACATTGTAAGTCTAAAACAAGTATCCAGACAGTGAATTCAACATGACCTGCATGCGTTTCTGAGACTATGACTTACTAATTAGTGACAAAAGAATATGACGAGCTCAAAACTTGTAAGTCATAGCACCAGAATAAATTCAGAAGATGTAATCCAAATTCACAGTGCTGTCCTATTTAACATGCACAACACCCAATAATGTTCACATAAATATAAATGTCCAAATACTTAGGGCTTAATTTACTAAGAATAGGGAGAAGAAATAATCATTTTACATTTAATTACTCCCAATTAAAACAACCGAGACCTCAACTAGGTGAACATGTGAATGGAAAAGTAGGAGTACAAATAGTCGAATATGCATTAATGAATGAATTCCAAATCGGCATAGTCAGGGTTCCAAAACTGGCAATTGCCAACAAGTTTCCTATATGAAACTGCACTGCAGTATTTAGCTATGATCATGTGTGTACATGTATGCCTATACATATGGGGTGTGCACCACCTCATGTGTGGCTATTTATTTATATTACAATTATTGTGCATGGTTTGTTTTCTTCTTTTGCTAATGAATGCTGTTCTGAAGGATTTTTTTTTATTTTTTTCATGTTACATTTATTTTTTAGGAGACTATCGAGTTCTAATTATCTATGTTCATTCTTCAATCATACTAAAATATTATGCAAGTCTAATTGCACTTGGCACTTTGGGTTAGTGGTCTGTGCTCATGAGCAAAAAGCTCTTAGTCATGAGTTCAAATCCCAGCCATGCTAACACCTTGCGTGTTCACCAGTGTTTGAATATTTTATTTCCACACAATAATATTTTTGCTAAATAATATATCATTGCATGCAAATTATGGAAACAACCATTCTGATGTGGCAGTGGCAATTAGGTGTTTGCCTATTTTCAGCATACTCTGCTGTTTAAGTTTTAAGCAGGTGATACCATGTTTGGAACCCATTATCTGAGTCTTTTTAGGTAGGAGTGCTACTCACTAAGCCATTGAGATGAGCATGATTGTGCTTCGAATATACAGTAGTACCATGATTAATGAATGAACATAGATATCAAGAGAATCTATATTCCCCTAAAATACAAATGCAAGTTCATTGCTAAATTGTCAAATTAGTAGATGTGACTTGTTTTGCTTCTTTTGCTGATATTTATATTATTATCATTGATGTAGGAGTTATATCTCTATTCTATCTAGGTCAAGCTTTTTTTATGTCGGATTTGTATTTTATGAAAATGTTGAGTTCTATTTATGTATGTTCATTCTGTAATCATGGTACTTCTTTATATTCTTGGTATAATTGTACTCAGCACAGTGGCTTATTCTTTAGCTCTCTTAACTAACAGCACTTAGGTCACAAGTTCAAATCCCACCCATGCCACCACCTCCCTAGAATTGTAGCAGCAAATGCATATGTGCTTTGGGGAACGCATAAGTGCCATCAGCGAGAAATAAATTGTATCACACTGATGGCAAACATTCTTTCACCTATGCAAATATACCTTTGCCATTGAAACTTTAGGGAGGCAATGGGTAGGATTTGAACCTATAACCTGACTGTTGCTAGATTAGAGCACTAACCATTAAGCCACTGTGTTGATCAGATTTATACCTAGAAAATATAGTAGTACCATGATAAAAGCATAAACATATATAACTAGAAGTCAACATTCTAATAAAATTATATTTAGACCTTAACAATTATTTATCACATAATAGAGACCTAAGAGCCTGGTTTGGATTGGGGGAACCCCCACGTTGATTTAATTTCCAATCAAATTTGTGCTGTTACACCCACTTGTGGCAGGCAGCACAACTCCACAATTAGGAGCTACCCCTAACTTTCTAAATGTTACTGAAGTGGATTTGTATTTTGAAAATGTTGTTGCAAAGCAAACAAGGATTAGAAGCAGTGAGCAACTAGTTCATTTTAGGTGGCCATAGACTATACAATCTCCTTTATATTTACCAAAACTATATAATGAGAGGATAAACCAGCTAGCTATCCGATCACTCTGTTTCCAATCAGGCAGGCCCTTGCACTACAAAATTGATGGAAGATCTAAAGGAGATTGTATAGTGTATGTTGAGCTTAACAGAACCCAGAACATGGTTCTCCTGTTTTCAATACTACAGCTCTATCCATATAGGTGGTTATCTGATCTCTCATTTCCTGCACTCTCCAAATGAGCAGATCTATGCAAGATGAATTTAAGACAAAACAAAAATGTCTGTATTTAGTGAGACCAGAGATTCATTGTATTAGAAAATCGTGCACCTAGCTAGGGGTGGTTGGGATCTGCTGGAAGGAGAAAATGCAGCCACAGGTGTGTGCTAATGAGGTCAACTGATTGATTCCTTCCTATGTCTTATGGTGGCCATACACTATACAAAAAATCTGCCGAAATTCAGGAATACACACTCTTGGCAAATGAAAGAATGCATCAGCTATATAAGCATATGCAACTGTGCAGTGTATAATGAAAAAGATCAAAGGTCTAAGTCTCTGGCCATGATCAGTGATACTAAAAACAAAACAATTCAAGTTGTAATTTGTTGGGCATGTGGAGGGTACAAAGTGGGAAACGTAAACTTTGTGAGGGCTGCTTCACACAAATTGTTGACAAGCACATTCATTATTAGCATCCAACATTTAAATATGTTATAGATCAGGTGTAAAACCCACACTCGCTTTATTTACAATGTAATTTCTTTCCATTATGTGAAACTCATCAGAAATATAATACCTTATGAAAAAGAAGCTACAGTGTAACACTGCAACAGAGGAAGAACCTCTAACCAGATAGTGGCATGCTTGGGATTGAAACCAATGATCCCGGTGCTGTAAGGCAGAAGTGCTAACCAGTTAGTTACTGTGCTGCCACATGCATCAAGCCTCCTTCTCTGTGGTGTTAAACAACTCTAGGTTAACAATAGATCTTCCATCAATACCAATAGACTTCCAAAGCAACAATAGACCCCCCCATGCAAAAATGGATCCACTCCAGCTACAATAGACCCCCCAGCAGCCAGCACTAGTAGACCCTTCAGCACAGCCCCTTTTGCATACATTCAGTACTGGAGGTGCTGGAACTGTGTTCCCCCGCGTTCCTGCTGAAAACAATCCCTGTATATATATATATATATATATATATATATATATATATATATATTTAGAGAGAGAGAGAATATTATATGCTCCAAAAACAGAAAAACATCATATTTAATTCAGACAAAACAAAACATTGCCTATAAACGTCCATCTGAACGCATTTTTTTGCATTATAAAAAATGCCACTAAACTCAACTGCCTCTAAACGACTATAAACGTCTCAGTGTACATTGACAGATACGATAACATAGAGGACAGCTCAGAGACTGCTGAAAAAAAAAAAAACGCTTGACTGCTCCTAAACGTCTATCAGCAGCAGTGCACATGAGGCCTTAAGGCATCATTATACCAAGATATTTTGGAACTTCATGCTCCCAACTTTGTGGGAACAGTTTGGGGATGGCCCCTTTCTGTTCCAACATGACACCAGTGCACAAAGCAAGGTCCATAAAGACATGGATGAGCGAGTTTGGAGTGGAGGAACTTTACATTCAGGAGGGCAGAAGTTTTATTAACATGGAACTTCCCTTTTGAGAGAAAAAAAACAAAAAACAATGACCCCCCCATGTGATCAATGTGCGCTGTTTGTTTCAACATGTTCTTTGATAGACTGATTCCTGAATAGGAGGGGCTGGTTTTATTATAATCAGCTGAGCATATTCTTATTCAGCATTCTGATGAGGAAAGCTGCAGTGTCTGCAATCCTTTACAAAACATGCCATAACCCTTTTACTGCCATTGCCTTAGAAGCTATGGCAGTGGCTTTGGGGGTTTTACACATACTCCTGGCAGCTGCAATGTGTGTAAATCTGAAAAGCTGACTGTCAGATGTTGGATGGAACCAATCTAGTGGCTCAGCAGGCACCTCTAATTTCCTGTGAGTCTCCCCACCCCGCTCATGCCTCTGCCATGTTTCTTAGCCTCTGCACACCCATCTGCATAACTGCGGCCAGAATAGCAGGTGCTACTTGGTAGAGTCCTGTTACTGACCAGGATGAGATGTGCAAAATGCCACTTCTGGTTTCTGGTGTCACTGTCCTAAGTCAGTATGGTCGGGGGAAAAATATTGGGAGTGCAATCTGCCCAACATTAGATTCATTGATGGGCAGATGAGACGTTAGAGGTCTTTTAGACCTCTGATGTCTCATTAAAGATAACCTGTCACCAAAAATGCATGTTGTCCCCTGTGTGATGAGTTGGGTTTCTATTAAATTGCCATGACCTCATCTCTTATAGTTTACCAAAAATTGGGTAATTATTTCATTTGTGTGCCCTAAAACAAACTTTAGTTCCTTTTTACTGACATTTTGCATTTCTTAAACTATTGCACTAATATCATGTGACATAAAACATTGGAACTGCCACTATCTTTTCTCTACAGTGTTTGCTTTTAGAAAATCCATACTGTTTGGGGAAATTATTTTTCAAACATATGCAAAAATGCAAAAACAGCAAACAGATTAAGGAGTATGTCACCACAAAAAAAGGAATTCCATTTGCAGGGGAAGCCAAATTTACTTACAGTATATCTTAGTGCACACTTCTGAGAAAATCAGTGGCCCAATCCCAAAAGCAGAAAAAACACATTCCATAAACCCCTACTGCACTGATTTTTTTTTTTTATTTCTTTTTACATTTTTAGAAAATTTCAGCTGCTGCAAATGGAAGATGATTTTTAATGAAATTAAAATATAAGGCATACTTAAAAAAAAAAAAAATGTCCCCTTTAATGAAACATTCCACTCACTAAATACAAGGTTTATTAATGTAGGATTTAAAAGAAATATTACAGTGCAGACACAAAACTGTTCAGTTACAGTACACATGACCATATAACATAGAGCTTATCCTTTAAACTTGTAGCTGTCTCAGAAAAGATTTCCCATGGGCATTGGTCTATGACACAAATGCTTTAGAACCTTTGTCTTAGACGGTGATTTAAAAAAATCGTACAAGTCAAAGCAATGGGTTACACATAAAGATATATATATATTCCAAGATTTGCTAAATGTTTTCAGCATAAAACATATTTCATTTGCAAAGCTTGCAGTGAAAGCCCAGGCAGTGGATATTTTGCTTAGCAAAGAAATAATATATCGGTATGCTCCAAAACAACAACTGTGCTCTGAACACAGAAATCACGCAACTGATAAGGCACCATATCTAGCAAGTTTAACATTGCTGAAAATTCTCAAGAGCAACAGCATTTAACTAGCACTTTCCTGGCCCTTTTAATAAATTCTCTTTGAATGTAATAAATATTCCATGTGGCAAGTCCAAGTTGGTTATTGTTTGGTTACATTTTAAAGCTTTTCTAACTAGCATAAGACTTTGGTTACACAGGTGTATTATACAGAATCGATCTAGTGGATTCTTTTTAATTTAACTCCACAAGAAGTACATTTACTTTACTCCCACCATTGCCAAATACAGCCAATGGAAGTGGAAAAATCAAGTGCTCTCTATTGCAGGAGGTAAATCCTATTGAGTAGTATGACCTAGGTTTGTTCTGCTTGCACTATATTCAAAATCAAACACTGCAGCTGTGCTCTCTTGTGTTAAAAGCAGTGTTTTTTATACCAAATTAGTATCAATGGGAGTGGGATGATTTGGTATACTGCAACAAAGCCAAGAAATGAGGTACTGTCCTTGTCTAATGTTGCCATGGCTAGATAGTTTCCATGACAATCAGGCATAACCCATTACCGACTGCAATTTGTAGAATAGGTTCCCTCTACACTGTGCTCTGTGCAAAGAGGACATTAATCTACCCTCCATTATAGAAGTAGGAGCACTCAGCTGTGTGTGGTCCTAGTTCTAAGAGTGTTCTGCCACTTACAATTGTTGCCCTACACTAATGATTAAGAACAGATGAGTCTGATCATGTGATAACCATAACAGATAGGCATGGTGATCAAATGGGTTTGTTTCCATTTGTTACTAGGGAATTTAGTGAATTTAAAAAACAAAAAGTAATCACAAATTGTTTTCTAACATAACTAAAAATATATGTTTTAACATTTTGTCCATTCAAGCAGAGTGTGTATAATAAGTTAAGCTGAATAAAAGCTACCTGTCCTTAAAAAAAAACACAAAAATTATTTAGGCAAATTAGTGATTGCCAAGTTAAAGCAGAACTTTACATATAATAACATGATAAAAAAATGTTAAAATATGATGTTCCTTAGAAAGGAGCATACATTCCACATTGTGCTACCAAAAGGAATGTGTGTCATAAATTGCCTCCAGCTTTGCTCCTGTTTCTTCTTGCTGGGGGTCGCCATTTTGTTGAAGCAATCATTTCTTTATTCAGAACCCCCCTTAGTCTCAAAAACTATATGTCCCTTTCTGTAATTAAAATGTGTGGATTTCCAGCCTTGATTGTATGTCTTGGCTCAGCTAGAGGGAAAGGTTGCAAGAAGGCACAGCTGCGAAAATCATACAGGAAGGAAGGAACACCTCATGCCTTACCAAAAAATAAATTTATTGAATCCAAAACGACAAATGGATACTTACATGCTGATATAGAAATTCAAGCAATACTGATACACTCCAGCTGAACTCAGTGAAACTCGCCCTAGGACCAAATTGTTGGAAAGCTGATGCATTTTGGGGGTCATTACCCTTTTCTCGGAGCTCTAACCCCTGGTTTGTGGAGGGCTGCACCTTAGAGTGGCATTGGGGATATAAGCATTATTGAAGAATAGCCCTGGTTTTAGCGCTGTAGTGTTTTTTGGAGTATGAAGAAGGCACAGCTATCAATACAGATGGTTTTACATCTTTACCTGCAAAAGGCCAAGCCTGAAGTAATCAACAAAGACTTACAGTGTTTTTAAACCCTTACATATACCCATAGTAACTAGCCTCAGGTAATACACAGAGATTAAACAAATCAACCTACATAAGTTGTACCTGCTTAACTGCAGTCTTCTCTTCTCTATATCCATCCAAATTGCTAGATTTATAAAGCTTGTTTGAGCTTTCAGACAACAAGGGATGGAGAGCTGAAGTTAAACTTTGCAGGGCTCAGTGAGAGCTGACTGGAGAGAAGGAACATGCCCCCTTCATACAGCACACAAGAACACAGCTGGGGCTTTCAATCACAGGCTGTGTGCTGGAGCTCTCTCCACTGTCACCTTGTTAGAAGTAACTCCTGTAGATAGCAGAAGGCAGCAAACAGAAATGACACGTAATGCTCTGTATTGAGACAAGTACACACTATGGGAGATATGCTTTGTTCATATTTCATGCCTGAGGTTTACAATGACTTTCAGTCTTAAAGTTCCTCTTTAACCAACACACGCTGCTGCTGTCAAATATGGTCAGAACATCAAGGTTTCAATCACCTCTTGTCATTAAGGGATTAATAAATAAGAGAAATTATAGGGTTCCAACCCATAGCAAACAGATTTCCTCTTCAATTCATTTTGGTCAGTCAGAAGGATAAATACAATTGTTCAGATATTGTAGGCTGCTACCAAGTTCTCCATAATCATTAATAAAAAATCTAATAAATATAGTGTATGGTAATATTTTTCTACATTTAGGAGTACAATAATTACAGCTAAATGCTGGAAAACACTAAATCAATCCATCTATTCATCTTTTGTACTATAAAAATTGCATGGTAAACCTATTATGTTTTTCAATCAATGACTTAAAAACCTGAAGCATAATTTTAATGATACACAGACCAGACTATGCAGAAAAACACAATGTCACCATGCTTTTCAAGGTTTTTACAGCCACTAGCTCATGTGAATTATTCCCATTTTAAAATTAAAATTCTATGTGTGGTCAGGTTCACTAACAAAATCATGTAGCAGCAGCCCAGCCTGTAATGTTTAAAATGATAGTGTAATAATAAAGAGAAGAAACACATAATGATGCTAGAAAACAGCGTCATGGTGTGTCTGCTACACATTGGACAGCTGTCAGGAACCATTTTAACCTAACACCTGCAGTACCTTGGACAGCTGCCTGCTCGGAATTGGCTTGACTTCAGATTTCTGAATGGTTAGGGTCATGCCATTTCACATACAATCCTGATTGTTACTACTGCAGCCAGGCAGTTCAGCAGTGATTTTTGGCTAGTGCTGATCCACTGACAGTTTCTGTCTTGCCCAGAAGGCTTGCTTCTGTTCCACTTATGATGCTTCCTGTGTTTCCAGGCCTCTTGTTAACCTAATCTAGTTAATATCCCAGTATTGCAAAGCTGTCTGTGCAGCTACTTGGCAGCAAAATGCTGCGCAGATTATTAAACTGGTCATTGTATTTCTAGCGCACTCAGGACATAAATGCTATATGGATCAGCTTCTTCTTTGTTCATGCATAACTGCTGTGCAATTGTGCTACAATGATTATCATTGAACAGAAATATCCCAAATGCAATGGACTTTTATCTGCAGTGAAAGCTGATTTTTTTTTAAAACAAATATATGTTGCTTTGCAAAAAAAAATGGAGTGCAATACTAATAAAAGATTGTATTATAATTAAAAAAATATTTAAATAAAACAAAGTTGACGGCACTATCAAAGCCAACCTGTACTTTGCCAGGACAATTTAACCTGGCAGCATGCACAGGAAGGAGTTAAATCCCAGTTTTTCACCCACTGCTACATGCTTGACAAAGCTTGCCAAAAATTGGTACATTCAGATATGTGATATTTTTCATTTCATGGCATTTTCACTTTTAGTTATAAAAACTGTGATGCATTTGTGGTAAGTAATGTTGTTAATAAAAAACACCACCATGCAAAAAGTTCTATCTCTGTTAGAGCAAGAGCAGGCTGTTTTAGGAGGCCCAAGACACCAGTAAAAAGATCTCTCTCTAGACCAATGTTTCTCAACCTTTTTTTCAGTTGTGGCACCCTTAATAATCCTGCACAATCTCGAGGCACCCCATTCTAAAAAAAAAAAAAAAAAAAAAAACCTAAACGAATAGTTTTACATAAGGCAGCAACATCCATACACATGGGCCATCCAACATTAGAAGTGATTTATTCCTCCACTATTGCAAACTAGTAAGGTCTAGTATCCTAGGGTTTCTCTTCTCCCTCAGTTTCTCTTCTATTTGCTAATGTGACCCCAGTGCTGATGGAGAAGGGATGAGGAGGAGTAAATAAGGATGCTGTTCTAGCACCAATTATTCTCCTTATCAACTAGTGATGTCACTGACTGTCAGGGTGCCAGTGGCTTTAACCCGCACAGTGCCCATAGTTGTCAGGGTGACAGTGGCTTGACCAGCACAGTGCCCAGAGTTGCTACAAAGAAAAAACCTGTGGCAATTTGTTGCCATTTTGCCAAGGCACCCTTGAAAAAACCCAGGAGGCACCCTGGTTGAAAAAGGCTGCTCTAGACTATACCTGAGGAAAGCAGAAAAAAGCACTTGACCCATGAGGTTAACTTATTGGGTTTGCTATCTTAAAGTATGTGCATTGGCAAGACTTGTGCTTGTAATCACACTGTAAGATATACTATTAACCCCAGTCACGCCTAAGGGTAAAAATAAAAAAAAAATCTAAATGCCTAAGAACAATTTTGCAAATTTTGGCATTTTAGTAAAGCCGTACATATCATCACAACTACTATGTGCATCCAAGTGGATTGAATCTTGTTTATTTTTCAGGACAAATTGGGTTTCATTTGGTAGTAAATAGCTGTTGATATCTCCTGTTTTATGTTGTTTTTTTTATAAAGTATTTTTTTAGGAAAACGCCCAAAAAATTATAATTTTTTTTTTAAAAAGTAGCTGTATTTTTTCCTTCTTCTGTCTTTTCTTTCTACCACAACCTACAACCAAAGAACAACCCAAAACAAATTCTCCTGCTTCTGACAATTGCAACAATACAACGTATGTGTATGTTATTTGTTGTTTGTATCCATAATACAGCCCGGAAGCAATAGTGCGCATTTTGCTTTTATTTATTTTTTTGTCCTACCTAAAACACACTGACACTAATTGACACTGATGCTAATTAAAAGAACACATATCCAAAATATACTGAATCTAACCTTTGACACTGACCTTAACCTTTAACCCTTACTTTACCCAAACACTAACTCTGGCACTGACCTATATAACCCAACAGGCATACTGTAAAAGGGGTCCAGCTAAGCCTCAAATAAATAAGGGCCAGGGAGGAAGCAAGTTCCTACTAACCCCAGCTATGAAACCATCACTCTCAAATAAAAAGTGTTTCCCTCTAGACTGGCACTGACCTAGATCAAACCTTGATTTAGGTATTTTTCTTAATTTTTTTATTTTATTTTTTATTTATTTAAAAAAAAATTAGGGCTCTTTCACACGGGCGTTCAGTTTTTTTTGCCCGATCAGGTCCTTTTTTTTTTTTTGAAACGGACACGGATGACACTTGTGTCATCCGGTCCGTCTGTCCGTTTTTCATCCCATCCGATTGCGGATGAAAAACGGACATAATGTATCTCTATGTAAATACGGATGTCAGCGGATGACACCACTGACATCCGTTTTTGCGTCCGTTCCGTTTTTTGAACGAAAGAAAAAATAGGTTTCTCTTCCGTTCCAAAAAATTGAACTGAACGGAAAGGACGAAAAACGGATGTCAGCGGATGATCATCCACTGACATCCGTATTTACATAGAGATACATTATGTCCGTTTTTCATCCACAAAAGGATGGGATGAAAAACGGACATACGGAACGCCCGTGTGAAAGAGCCCTTACACTTTTTTTTTCTTTCTGCATGGATACATTGTATCCTTCTTCTCCATTCACAGAAAGAAAAAAAAAAAACACAGGACGGGGTTCACAGTAACTGATCACTATGATGGGCAATCAGAGGCTATCACACCGATCAGGTGGTCTATCAGGTGATCAGGTCCCGATCATTAGTACAGGGCCCGGGGCTCTCGGTGAGACCCTGATCTCTGTGCTGGGAGCGCCTCCCCAGCACAAAAGGAGAAACACATATATGCGGCCTCAGGAAAAAAAAGCCCAGTGAGGCTACATACAGTATATGTGTTACATCGGCATGAAGGGGTTTAAGGTCCAGTTCACTTCTAGTCCATTCACATTGTTTTAAATCTTAAGCCCTGGTGAAGAGGATGTATTGGACACCTGAAATGCATTGGTTACTCTTTGGATTGTCGCCTTTGCTTTTATTGGAATAAAGTAATATCTGGACCTTTTAGCAGTGGTGTGGTACTTCAGTTTACATATCTGTTACTTTAGACAATTCCTGGCTTTTCACTGAATTGGATAAACAGCGAGTAAACCGTTTCATTCTCTAAGTATGTAAACATCAAAATACCTTCATCAGCAGTTCAGCAGCTTCAAACACATTCCTTCTTTCCTCAAAAACATGCAGCGTAAGCAGTCTAAACAGCACTTTTAATGCTATTCAAATTTTGGCAGCTTTGTCTAAAGTCAACAGCTAAGTCATGTTCCCCCCTAACAACTCCTCTTTGCAGCTGACATATGCAGAGAGCATTGACCCATGACATCACAAGGAAGGCTGAAGTGTCTTTGGTATGCAGGCCATGATTGTCAGTGATTTTTTGGCAGTGTCCAAAAGAGTAAAATAACTGGGTCTTTGTAAAAGGGCCGAATACGATTATTGGTATTTATAACAAGTATTTCATATATGGTAGTGATTTCTGTAAATATTGGCAAAGAAAATGTTTTCTTTAACCACTTTACCCCCAGCCACTGTGCTGCTACTGCGGCACAGTGGCTCATTCCCATCCAGCGACGTAGACCTACGTCGCTGGACTCCTCCCCCTGTAGGCGGCGCTCGCGCGCCACAGGAGGCGCACTCCCGCTGTTTTCAGTCAAAGCGGGAGTCGGGCCAGGGCAGGAGCAGCGGTGATCGCCGCCGCTCTTCCCCGATCGTCGGGGAATCGAGTGAGGAGATCCGCCCGCCTGTGTAAACAGAGCGGGCGGATCTCCTAAGTGACAGGGACTGACAGATCGGAGTGTTCAGCATAGCTGAACATCCGATCTGTCCTTCTGTCACTCAGTCACCTCCCCCCCCACACGTCAGTAAGCACCAGGCATACATTAACCCCTCCCTCTCCAATAAAATTAACCCCTTCACTGCCAGTGTATTTTTACAGTAACAGTGCATATATATAGCACTGATTACTGCAGTAATGTCACTGGTACCCCCAAAAGTGTAAAAAATGTCAGTCAAGGGTCCGATCTGTCTGCCGCAATGTCGCAGTCCCGCAAAAAAAAAGCGCAGATCGCCGCCATTACGCGTTAAAAAAAAAACACCAAAAATGACAGAAATCTTTCCCGTAGTTAGTAAACGCAATAACTTTTGGGCAAACCAATCAAAATACGCTTATCGTGATTTTTTTTACCAAACATAGGTAGCAGAAAACAAATTGGCCAAAAATTTTAAAAAAATTAGATTTTTACATTTTTTTGGGGGGGGGGATTTCATATAAAAAAAATGTTAAAAATATTGTTATTTTTTCAAAATAAACGCTCTTTTTTTGTTTATAGCGCAAAAAGTAAAAAGCGCACAGGTGATCAAATACCACCAAAAGAAAGCTCTGTTTGTGGGAAAAAAGGACGTAAATTTCGTTTGGGTACGGTGTCGCACGACCGCGCAATTGTCAGTTAAAGTCGCACAGCGCCGAATCGCAAAAAGTGGCCTGGACGTAAGACAGCAAAATCCTCCGGTGGTAAAGTGGTTAATAGATAACTCAACTGTTGTCTAAAAAAATAACTGTTATAACATACAGTATTTAAAGTGGTATTAAACCCAAAAATAAAACTGTAATATATCAGAGCTAACCAGTAGGGATGATCGAACGGTTCGGGTCCACCATCGGTTCGGCCCGAACATTGGGTGTTCGAGGTTCGGCCGAATTTAGAACTTTTTGCCCAAAAAGTTCGGAATTCGGCAACCAGAACCGCCCAAAATGCAATGCTTCAGGAAATGGGCTTTAAAAGCCCGTGATTGGACCAGAACCATTAGCAAAAGCCAATTGAGGGGGCAGGAGAATGCTAGGAATGTGATTGGAGTGACTAGGGGGTCCCTAGACCAATCATTAGTGAATACGCCCCCCAGTATATAAGATCGCCCCCGCCATATTCCCAGCATTGTTATACTGGACATGGAAGAGAGTGGAAGCAGTTCTGTTAATTTTACTTTAAAAGTGTCATTTAGCTATTTTTAGTGTGAGGAAAGGGATATCTAGTGTAGTTAGAGTGCTCCTTTACACTTAAGTTAGCTTCAAAAATTTAGTTTCTGTAGGGAAAGTGTTAAGTGTCATCGGACCGTAGTGTAGTGTAGGGTTAACTGACAGTGACTGCTATGGCAGGGTGACAAAACCCTTCCATAGCAGGGTGACCGCTATAGAGAAATGATCATTTCTCTGCTTCGGGACAGGTATGTGGCTTCTCACCAGCAAGCATTTTTTAATGCTGCAGGGGCTGCCACTGCCAGTGCTTTTTTGAGGACATGTTTGATGTCAGACATGACATCTGAATATGTGTATAGGGGGTATATATAGACATATATGTCTGAATATATACCCCTAGACATATATAGGTGTGATAGTAGCAGAAATAAATGCTTGCGCTAATGAAATCATTTACAGTAATATATTTCTGCTACTATCACACCTATATATGTCTAGGGGTATATATTCAGACATATATGCCTATATATACCCCCTATACACATGTTCAGATGTTTTGCCTGCCTCAAAAGAACCCCAAAAAATGCCAAAAAAACGCTAGTGTCAAAAAAAAAAAATGCCCAGGTGTGTTTTTGCTGGCATTTTTTGGGGGGTTTTGGAGGCAGGCAAAACATCAGAACTTGTGCACAGTACCACTATACACAAGTTCAGATGTTTTGCCTGCCTCAAAAGAACCCCAAAAAATGCCAAAAAAAACGCTAGCGTCAAAAAAAAAATGCCCAGGTGTGTTTTTGCTGGCATTTTTTGGGGGGTTTTGGAGGCAGGCAAAACATCAGAACTTGTGCACAGTACCACTATACACAAGTTCAGATGTTTTTCCTGACTGCAAAGAACCCAAAAAAATGCCTGCTATTAAACCGGCAAGGTGTTACAGCAGAGAAGCCATATTCCTGTGCTTAAAGTTTTCTAATACAAACGATCTTTTTTTTTATGGTTCTGGACATGCTACAGAGCTGAAACTTCACATGTACACTTTTTAGACCCCCCAGATACTAAATCCAAAGTAAAAATCAAAAAATCTCTTTTTTTTTTTTTTTTTTTTTAATTTTTCAATAATTGGCTTTTTTATCAAAAATGACAATTTTTAAGAACTTTTTTTGTGTGATTTTGTGTCTGGGGGGTCTAAAAGGTGTACCTGTGAAGTTTCAGCTCTGTAGCATGTCCAGAACCCCAAAAAAAGATCATATAGGTGTTAAAGTTAAAGGAGGCTCCCGAACCACATCCCTGTTCTACTGAAAAATTATCTTTTTTTTTTTCATGGTTCTGGACATGCTACAGAGCTGAAACTTCACATGCACACCTTTTAGACCCCCCAGATACTAAATCCAAAGTAAAAATCAAAAAAATCTCTTTTTTTTTTTTTTTAATTTTTCAATAATTGGCTTTTTTATCAAAAATGACAATTTTTAAGAACTTTTTTTTGTGTGATTAATAGTTAATGGGGCATGACCCAGAACCCTAGGCACTTTTTAGGGGCATTTATTGGGTTTTAGGGCTTAAAAATGGTGTTTTTTGATTACAGAAGTTCGGGTCCCATTGATTTCAATGGGGTTCTGAAATCCGGGCCGAACTTTCGTGAAGTTCGGGTGTTCTGGTCGAACCGAACTTTTCAAAAGTTCGATCATCCCTACTAACCAGTCCTTAGATGTGGTGGCAGCATTATTTATTTTTAAGATTTTTTTTCCTTTATTTTAAAGGTCAACTCCACTTTTGTTGAGAAAAAAAACATTCCCCTCTGGGTGATCTCTGTACATTGCAGGGATTTTAACAAACGTTGTTGCAGATTCCTTCCTTTTTTTTGTTATTCTAAAGAAATTGAGTGGGTCAAATGGGAGTGGTTTCATAATTATGTATCAGCTTTGGCAGCTGCAGGGCTCTAATAAGGAAAGCTGCTGGGCCTGCATCCCTTTAGACGTGTTCCTATTGGGAGTACCCCAGCAAAAAGGACATTTTAGTTGCAGGGAATGCCAGAAATCTGACTTGTATCTTAGGCAGACTTCTGGGAATATTGGTGAGCCAATCACACAAGCAGGAAATGATAATTCTGGGGTGTGGTCAGTACACATTCTGTGCACAGAACAGAACCAGGTAGCCATACTGCATTGCATTTTCAGAAAATTACAACAGCTGCAGATTGAAATGGAAAGGTACTTTTTAATACTTTTTAATAACATTCAGTTACAATATAAACAAGCAAAAAGTTGGGGGAACAAACCCAGAACATGTATTTCTAAAGCTGGTGCAGCTATGAACCAAGCGACATGCATATTAAAAAAGAATAGCGCACACATGCAAAAGAAATGACTATCAAATATGAAGACAATCCATAAATAAAAATGGGGATTTGGTCCCACCATATGGCCATATCGTGCTCAAGCCCACCACTACGTCAAAGTACCCCATTGTCAGTGGGTCCTACACTATCCTTAAAAAAGGGGTGAATCCAGCCTCTCTAACCCTTGGAGACAACACTCCTTGCTGGGAGAGATGTGCTAATGCACTACAAGGGACAATATGATTTGTGTTGCAATCGTATACGCCATATTGTTTTTTCTTTTATTTGCTTTTTTTTCCCCCACGAAAGTGTAGTTACCCTTTAAATGTTTCTCAAACTGACTTTTCCATTTCGATCTGCAGACAGATATCATTGTCTAAAACTATCAAATAAGTCAAATGTTTCTTTCTAAAAAAAAGCATTCTCTATATTATCTTCCCTACTAATTTCTGCATGCTACTCAAGTAACCTATGGCAAGGGGGAGCAGTAACTACATCATGTAAAGAAGGTATGAAGAGGGTATGAAATAGGCAGTGACTGCTAGTGTGATATCTAAGGTGAGCAATGCCTAATAGTCATTATTCATATAAGCAAGACTTGTTTAAGGTGGCTTTCCTGCTTTCTACAATAGAATAAAAATTGGAAAAAGAGGGGGAAAAATCTTTTGTTATCACATATGAGTCTGTTCTGAAATAT
Organism: Pelophylax lessonae; assembly: GCF_965119305.1. Classification (NCBI taxonomy): domain Eukaryota; kingdom Metazoa; phylum Chordata; class Amphibia; order Anura; family Ranidae; genus Pelophylax; species Pelophylax lessonae. The sequence continues at coordinate 161,902,235 of NC_138774.1, read as the reverse complement.
GGAATGCACTTTATCACTTCTATTAAAAAGAACCAATAAACAATCCTGAACTCAATTGTATTTATAATTTCAAATCATTAAAAGCATCGGATCTTCAGGAGGAAGTAGCTTTTTTCTTTCAATACATTTTATTGACTGTGATTAAATAGGATTCAGTGTTCTATCATTACTAACATCAGGTATTTTGTGATTTTGAAGTGACTGTTTTGAAATAACCAAAATTCCAGATAAACAAGCTTTTCTGTTCTTCACTGTAGAATTGCAATGAAAAAAAAAAAAAAACAATTCTCTGAGCATGCTGAAAAGGCGATTATTACATGTACTGTTAGAATATCATACATTATGGCCACCTACTGGTTGTTCTTGGAATGTCTATCAGAAAGAAAAAAAAGCCAACATACTTGAAAATTACTTGCAGCTACAACACTGAGGCCATGGGGATAGTATTTCTGCTTATCGGTAAAATATATAGTAGAATAAAATAATATAAAGATATATATATATATATATATATATATATATATATATATATATATATATATAAAAAGCTATCACAAATCTATGGTACAATAATTTAAATGTGATTTTGAATATCAAAGTATTGATTAGTAATTTTATGCATAACATTTTACTTCCACTCACATATGCTGCATGACATTATTAGAGATGTAAGTTTAAAAACTTAGACTTGTAGGGAAAAGTATTTGGATTTAAAGAGTTAGTTCACCTTTGTCACTGAAAACCTAATCTCAACAGCTATTATGCCTAATATACGAGTCAATCCTCAAGTGTATATTCACATTATAGAAACATGTACTTACCCCTGTGTTCTGGTATTCTGGGTTTTTAGGCTGTTTTAAAAAAAAATGCATCTGAAGAGCTTATTTTCCTATTTGCTGCCTCCACATCATCTATGACTTTAGGTTAGTGCCTAGGTATGAAACTACATGTCCCAGAATTATTTTCATGATATATGCACAGGACGGGAGGGAAGGGCAGTAGGGGCAAGGGAACAAACTTATCTCTCTGTCATATGAGGGGGGAAGAATTTATATGGAATGCCCAATAAGACCCCTTTATTGAAATCCAAACACAGGTGTGATCGCTCCAGGTGAGGTCATTTCAGGTGCAGGTCAGATCCGTCATCTGGTGAACTGATCAAATATAGAAAAAAGTGACCGCACTCCGAAAATTCAAATAAAAAAAAAAAAAAGATTTTTTCTTCATCAAATAACATCAACGATCAAACTGTGAGACATGGGACAACAGAAGATAGACGCGTTTCACGACATGAAAAGTCGCTTACTCATTACCACATGAATTTTTGATCGTGAACAGACACCAAATAAAGGTAACTTCGCAGCTGCAACTGATTAAAATCATGATTTTAATTTTCCCATGTCTCACAGTTTGATCGTTGATGTTATTTGATGAAGAATAAATAACCCTTTATTGAAAAACATGTTTTTTATTTAAAGGTGAATTAACCCTCTAAGTATATATTATAGTCCACGACATTAGCTATTCATAAAAATACTAGTAAACCATAAAAGAAAGTTGTATCTATAACACCCAAGAATACTTAGAAACAGTCATACATAAAGGGAGGGGAAAAAAGTATTTAATCCCCTGATGATTTTGTACATTTGACCACTGCCAAAGAAATGATGTCTTTCATTTTTATGGTAGGTTTTTTTTTTTTTAACAGTGAGAGACATAAAAACAACAAAAATATGCAGAAAAACGCATTTCAAAAAAGTTATACATTGATTTGTATTTAATAAGTGAAATAAGTATTTGATCCCCTATCAATCAGCAAGATTTCTGGCTCCCAGATGTCTTCTATAAAAGTAACGAGCTGAGATTAGGAGTACTCTCGTAAAGGGAATGCTCCTAAACTTAGCTTGTTACCTGTATAAAAGACACCTGTCCATAGAACCAATCAGTCAATCAGATTGCAATCTCTCCACCATGACCAAGACCAAAGAGTTGTCAACGGCCATCAGGGACAAGAATGTGGACTTACACAAGGCTGGAATGGGCTATAAGACCATCACCAAGCAGATTGGTGAGAGGGTGACAACAGTTGGTGGGATTTTTCGCAAATGGAAGAAACACAAAATAACTGTCAATCTCCCTCGGTCTGGAGCTCCATGCAAGATCTCACCTTGTGGAGTTTCAAAGATCATGAGAACATTGAGGAATCAGTCCAGAACTGGGAATGGGAGAATCTTGTCAATGATCTCAAGGCAGCTGGGAAACAAGTCACAGAGAAACCACTTGGTAACACACTATGCCCTGAATGATGGAAATCCTGCAGCACCCGCAAGGTCCCCTGTGTATGAAGGATGATCATACGGTTCTACTATGTAGAACCGTTGATCACTGTTCATACATCTGAAGCCACAGCCAATCACAGTAGAAAGCACACCCCTAGGGACACACATAGCCCCTCCCTTTCAAAAAAAGTTAACCCCTTCACTGCCAGTGTATTTTTACCGTAACAGTGCATATGTATAGCACTGATTACTGTAGAAATGTCACTGGTAACCCCAAAAGAGTCAAAAATGTTAGTCAAGGGTCCGATCTGTCCGCCGCAATGTCGCAGTACCGCAAAAAAATCGCAGATCGCCGCCATTACGCGTTAAAAAAAAAAACAACAAAAATGACAAAAATCTTTCCCTTTGTTAGTAAACGCGATAACTGTTGCGCAAACCAATCAAAATACGCTTTTTGCGATTTTTTGTACCAAACATAGGTAGCATAAAACAAATTGGCCGAAAATGTTAAAAAATTTTGATTTTTACATTTTTTTGGGGGGGAATTTCATATAAAAAATTTGAAAAATATTGCTATTTTTGCAAAATTTACGCTCTTTTTTTGTTTATAGCGCATGATCAAAAAATCGCACAGGTGATCAAATACCACCAAAAGAAAGATCCTTGGTGTGCTGATGAATATGTATTTACTGGCAGAATTTCAAGACTTGCTGAAGGCCATCCTTCTTAATTCTACAAATAGTCAGCAGCGAAAGGCTTTAACAAAAAAATAAGCACAGGTATTGTAAGTCTGAAAGCAATTAAAATAATTAGGTTATTGCCCATGATAACAAAGATCCATAATAGGCTCTGAAATGGTTCCTGTAGGCTCCTCCTATAGACACGGGCTGGTTGTTTCTAGCCCATGTGAAACAAAAGTAGACATAAGCGGAATTGTGTTAGGAAGCTGTGTGTGTTTATTCTGATTAAAACATAAGCAAACTTACATTCAGGCAGCTGGATGTCTGCATGGATCAATAAGACAGAGACACACTTGACTGTAGCAACGATCTTATAAAAGCATCAGTACCAGCTGAAGCAATGAAAGTGATCAGGTAGAGAACATCAGTGTCAGCTGGGACCTGCTCGAATCACTCACCTGGAGCAGTGTTCCCTGCTGCAATGTGCTCAGCAAACTGTCCTGTGTGTCGGGTGAGGGGATAGCAATGTGTTTCTAGGGAATCCAGCCATTTGGGCCACAGTCAAGTGTGTCTCTGTCCTATTGATCCATGCTGACATCCATCTGCCTGAATGTAAATCTGTGTATGTTTATAACAGAATAAACACACACATATTTCTCATCAGATCCCATGCTCCCATCTATTTACATTTCATATGAGCAGCGGAAGGCCTCACTACTCACTCACTCTGCCTAGCTCTGATTGATGACATCATCAAATGCACAGCCTGGCAAATTAAATAAGTAAATCCTTGCTCTATTGTTTTTTTTTTATGGTTTTTATAAGAGCAGTGACAACAGTGAATGGCTGAGCTGTCATTGCATTTGTAGAGCGGAGGAGCTCACCACTCCTCATCCCTTTAGCCTCAACTTGTCCTCCCAAGTCTTAGACCTTTGGAAGCTGTGTAGGCTGCTATAGCAGTAAGTCAGCCAAGACAAGAAGTGGTGCTTTTTTAAAAGGAAATCCATATGATATATTTTTTTGATATGGATAAACCAAAGTTGTCTTTCTTCCAAAAACCTATGCTAGCTTTCTACAGGTGAAGAGAACAACATTTTGTAGCTTTGTCCATAATAGTAAAAGGCACTTGCATGTGACATGGAGAAAAGCAAACATCATCAAATGTAACTAGCTGAGGTCTTCAAGACAACATAAAATAACATATGTATGATTTACAGGTTTGAGGCTCCACCAAGTTCAAACATCTTTGGAGACAAATGTGGTTCTGCACAAACTGTAGGCTTTTCCATTCTATCTTTTACATGGAAACCCCTTTTAAAGGTTTTTGCTCTGAACCATTAAAATCACAAATCTCACTTGAAGTATTTCAATAAAAATAACTGCAGATGTCCAAGCAGACTTTGTTTTGTTGTTTGAGCATTTTGTTCAGTCAGCAGCTGTTAAGTCCTTGACTTTTTCCTGAACAAGTGTAGAAAGCTATGAAAGGGCTATGGGCTGAATTATTATTTTATTATTTTAGCTGACATGCACTTTTAGCCTTCCAGTCTCTCCTCTGAATGGGTTGCAACGAGGATAATTTAAAGATCAGGAAATGTTTAAAGAGGCTTTTCAGTTTAAATGAAACTTCAAGGCTGGTTCAGACCCCTCTGCTTATTCCACACTCTACAGGGATTGGAAAAGGGGAACGGTGCTTTTACATTTTCACTTGCAACACCATATGGCAAAACTAAGCATTATTGTGAGACTATACAGATACTACGGTGCTTTATGACAACGGCTCAGCATATGATGGCTTTCAGATTCCTAAGCAGGGCAAAAAAAGTATAAGAACTGGATCCCATTGTTCCTAAAATTGGGGAGAAAGTGATGAAGTTGAAAAATTAGGACTTGGAAGGCAACAGGATGTGGATGTTAGACTAATCAAAAGAGAAAGTAAACAATAAAGGAAAGAAGTAAAAGTAGAAAACCAAAAGGAGATCAAAAGCTGTCACTTGAATCCACATTTCTTAACTACGTGTAACTGAAGTGATATATACTAGTGACAGTAGCAGAGCTACTTATCTAGGGGATGAGTAATATGATGTATAACAGACCTTGCTCCTCACTGTGGCAGGCTCTGACACTCTCCTCCATTCCAGTTTGTAGGTGGTCCTTCACCATCCTCACATAATTTGCAGGGCTATTGGTCCTGCATTGTACATTATGATGTCAATATGTGACTGACTTATTTTTCATTCCCTTGAATTAACAAGTCATTAATTCTTAGGGTGGGAGGTGACACTGCAAGTGTAGTTTGTCTATTAAATATTATGTATATACAGCATATATACTGGAATTTAAGCCAAGGAAACCAGGCCTAATCATCTAAACTGAAACCTAAGGTTTTGTGTCTTTAATGCCTCACTTGCAGGGCCGGATTAAGAGCACCCAGAGGAGGAAGGGTGCAGCCATGCATGCCTAATTCAACATGGGATGCTGTCTCTGAAGCCCATAAACACATCCATGCATCGGCAACTGTCCCTCCTTGTCAGGCCTTTGTGCTGTGTGGGGAGGTTCTGAGGGAGCTGCCTGGGGAACAGAGCATAAAAGCCAGACTTCTGTGTTTACAAGTGACAGAAGAGCGGTCACAGTGAATATGGCCAACCCGGGGCCTATATAAAGGTAGGGGCCTGGAGCTGCAGCTCCAATAGCCCCTACGTTAATCTGGCCCTGCTTACTTGTATATCTAATTAAATGATTTTAAACTATTAGATTATTTATATGCATTCAAAGTTAAAGGTAGCTTTTGTACACATATGTTGTTTAATAGCATAACATATGTAAATTCTGCTTTCTTGTTCCCCTGCAGCTAAAGAAAGAAAAATAAAAAATGTATTGACAGTTCATAAAATGATTTCCAATTTTATGCATTTGTTTCACGTGTATTCAATATTGATTACAACTTAAAATTCATTTGAAACTAGCTAATCTACTCTGGTTGGTTTTCATAGTTAATTAAATTTTAAATAATTTGCTTTAATCAGTGGTAGAAATGTTGCAAGAAGAGTTTAATAAACATTACAATGATTTCCTTCTGAAAACATTACAATGATTTCTTTCTCAAATTTTCTTTAATCAAATAATGTACTTTAGTCTACTGTACTCAGTAATGTTTTCTCATCCCTGACTGCTGTTTATTGTAGAACTGAGAAATTGTACTTTTCCGTATCACTATTAAAGAAGGGTTTGATGGGAGGTTTAGCCTATTCAGCCAGCAGGAAGCACTGGAGGACTTTTTTTTGACAGGGATCTGTCAGTCATACTCTCTGCAAGGCACCCCAGGGTAACTATTGGTGGATTGAAACTCTGGCTTAGCTGACTGACAAGTAATCAAGTAGACCTGCGAATACATGTAAGTAATCAATGAAGTGCTGTATACATAGAAAAATAGGACTGACTGTGTTTATATAAGTTTTTTTTTCATTTCTTGGATCACTGACAAGCCAGTCAAAGCTTACAATTGCAGCACCTTTTATCTATATTTTATCACCATAACTGCATGATCGGGGCTGGTGAAATTCTTTGATGAAGGTGAAATAAAGCTGGGAGCTATCGCAAGTAGTGAAATTAATTCTGCATGACTATAAATCATTGTACTGTTGCAGTATTTCAACTGAATTATTTGCATAAATATATATATATATTTTTCGCAAACAAAGTCTGTACATATTTCTAGGAAAGGGAAACTTGTGGTTGTGGCAAAATGTTCTAATTTGATACTGTTTATATGTAACTGCACATAAATGTAAGTATAATAATAGCTTTATATGACTGCTCTGTGGTTGGTAGTAGGCCTCATACAGCCAATAAGGATACAGCTCTAGTTTATTAAGTGTTAAATGAGACAAGGCAAATTTGTGTTTGCTTTAAACATCCATATCCAGATCATAATTTAAAAAATAAATTAGATTTGTTTTCATTGATTTTCAAACACTGCTATCACATGGGCTATTCTGTTTCTGGCAACACTTTATCACAATTCAGCTCACATTGTTCTATGTGATCTCTCCCTTGTTGCCCAAAGAGGAAATATGTTACTGCTACTGCACTAGCGAATGAGATTCAGCTGTATTTGGAACAACAATGAGTGATTTCCATTAGTGATTAAGTAGGTTAAATTGTAATTCATAAAGGAGAGTCTACAGATAAAGTATAAAGACACCACATTCCTTATTTTACAAATTATTTTATAGGTTAAATTTCAATAATTCTGCCATTGGTAAAGTTTCCCAATCAGCCATCTGACATGGTACCTAAACCACCTGCAAGTAACACTTGAAACTTAGGCTGAAATTGTTATTAGATAGAGATATACTCTTAAAATACATTATACAGGCATACCCCACTTTTAAGTACACAATGGGACCAGAGCATGTATGTAAAACAAAAATGTACTTAAAGTGAATACCTTTTTCCCTTCTTAATGTATGTACTGTAAATACACTAGCTCTAAGAGAAATCTTGGTCAGCTTAACATGGCACTGCTCCCAGTTTTTAACATTTAACATTGGCGTCTATGGGATATTTTGGTCAAATTGACATGGCACTGTTCCCGAACTATAAGTGACAGGGGCATCAAACTTGGGGTGCATGTTAAGGAGACAAAGGGCTATAACATAGTAGAATACCCAGGCAACCTGGCTGCCCCAAAATTGGATATGTTGTAGTCCAGGGGTCTACAACAAGGTGAGTGTACTTAAAGTAAGGGTACGAAAAGCAGGGTATGCCTATAAAAATGTATAAGAGGTCAGGCTACAATAGCATATTTCAGTGTAAGTGGCATTCGAAACTGATCTTAGAAAAACAGGGGAATGCCAGAGACATGACTCTTACTTACATGCAAGGCTTGATTTTCATCACTAAAGCCTGTAAACGCATAGCTTTTAGTGCTCAGTTCAACATTCCTCTGCTAGGATCACCTCTTTTACACAGAACATTCCTTTGTTTTATTGATCCTATCCAACAATGTCTTTATTTTATCTTTAAACAAAAACTGACGAAGTCAGCTTAATTGAAATGAAAAAAAGCGTACTTATTTTGCATGCGCAAGAATACATTGCAGGTTCTAGTAACATGTTTTAAGACATACTCCTGATAGTAATATAGAAAGCCTTTTTATATACCCATGAATATGATATATCAGAACGTCCTTGCTTGATACTGGGCATGACTGAGATCATTTCTGAGAAATCTGAATATTTTCTGAGACGCTAAGATACATAATTACCACATCAGCAATACACAATAGATGCACATTTGATAAATGTAATTTCTCTGCTAAATGGGTTTGGGTGGTGGTGATTGAGAAATGTCCCTGAACGAGATTGAGAAATTTTTTCAACCTCTAGTCTGTAAACAAGAGAATAGAGTAAATGAGAGACAACATGTGTTTCTGTCGTTAACTCTTTCTTCAACTGTGTTAAAGAAAATATGGTACAGTGTAACATATATAGTTGTTATATGGGATAGTATATTTTGACATCTAAATAAGCTTATATGAGAATATATTAATGGAGAATGATTGGGAAATTTATGTAAAGGTTAATTATGTGGATTCAAGCTGCCCCTTTATCTCTGCCACCTACTATAGTAAAAAGCCTACTATTAAGGCCTATAGAAGGTATGGCATGGCATATCATATATGGCATATCACAAGTGCACACTCTAGACATTAAAGTAAGGGCAGGAGACAGATTTTTCATTAAGCTGATTCATCCAGTCTCATCCAGTTCTCTCTTTATTGGCTGCTGAGACCTGTAAAACACAGAGAGGGGACACATATCTTCAAATAATGTGCAGTCTCTCATTTCGTTTTTCTAAAGGCTGTAAGAATAATGATACCATACAAATAGTTTTTTTTTTTTTAATACCTGTTTCCAGACTAAGGACTCTTTTAACAAACAGTTAAATGGATATAAAATATACCCTCACTGACCTGTATTACTGCAATTGCTAATTAATTCTCTAGGTCATCACAGAGAATTTGTTTTTCATATAAAGTACAATATTCTAAAAGACAATCTTATGTCAATTGTAGTGTGGATAGATAGCACAGTGTATTTCCATATTATTTATACAAAGTACAATTGCCTAATGGAGACCTTTACATAAAAATACCTATTTTCATGACCTTAAGTCTTACCCCCCCCCCCCAAATCCTAATGATGCTGCCCCTTTTTGTGTGTTTATATACTTTGATTTCATTATTTCACAGTCCCTTTGCCTCCTGCTTCCATTCTTGCTAGGCAATAGTAACGTAAGACCTGCTACTGATTCTTCCAGGGATATCCATGTCACATAATCATGGTATGTGTTGACTTCCACACAGCTGCTGGAGGAGGATAGACCCAGAGCTGCTTTATCAAGGGGCTGGCTACAAGAACCCAGCAAATACAGCTGGCTCCCAATGATATAGGAAAGTAAGATGGAAGCATGGGACCTGGTGTGCAGCAGCAAAGCAGTGAATGCCGCTGGGTGTATATGTTCAATAAAATATTATAGTTTTATGTATTCAGATCAATGAAAGATTATTTATTCTATGAGATACTGCACTTTATCCTGCACATTATCCTTTGTCTTTCTGAATAAGCATATGTATATTTGAACAGTTACACAGCCCAAATGGTGTTCAATACTTTAACTATTGCTGTTATGTTTGTAAGATTAAGATGCTTAACACACTACAAGACTCAAGATGATTAAAATTTCAATACAAACTAAAATTAAGGACCACATCTGTTGCCAGTGTGCACAGAATGGAACTCTGTACAGCATGTGACAGTTAATTATCTTTTCCTGTCATGTTGCTGAACTTGCTGTTTATTGGTCTACATGCTAAAAAGTGTCTAAAGTTATCTGTTATGTTATGCAAATTGAAGTAGTTTTTTGCTGAATCAAATTAAGTGAAATGTACATATACCACTGGCATATTAATCAGAACCTTACAAGTTCAGATTCTCTAAACTAGAAATGATTCCTTCGTTTTCATCTCTAGAGAAATAATTAGTGTCTCACTTTTTCTGAAGTAGAAGTGTCTTAATCACACCCGAGTTAAACCGGTGATTGGAAAAATAAATGTCATTGGCAAATATTCCAGCTAATTTTTATATTAACCACTTTCAAAGACTTTAAAAGGTTTAAAGGTTACCACCTTTTAGTAACGTAAAATGGGATAAATAATGCTAGTTGATTTTGTATAGTTTGCTATGCATTACTGAGCAGCATTATTGCTGTTGTTATGCCATCTGTTAAGATTGCTATTTTTTAAAATGTTTAGTTGCCCAGTTAATGCCCAGTTGCCTTTTCATATTTCTGGCTTAGTATACCTCTCTAAATATTTTTAGTATTACCAGTAAGGCTTTGAATAGGTAGAGCTGGGTACTTCTAAAGATTGGCAAATCATTTAATTCCAAGCATTGTGTAATCAGGAAACATTCAATGTAAGAAGCAAGCCAGATAATACAAAGCACTGCATGTAGAAGCCAATCAGAATCAGGGCTATGTAGCGTGGCTTTGGATTATTACATTTTAATTTGGTGATTTGCTCCTGGCACTGTTTTTAATAATAAGCCCAGTTAAGTAGCAGAAGTATATACATGTAACTGAATATAATTATATTTGGTGGTACACAAATTCTCACTCCTATATAATATAAACACTTTTTCATTGCTGACCCTGACCTAAAACTAATGCAATGTCTACGTTAGTCTTTAAATCCATCCCCATGAGTTATGATTATGTAGTGACCCTTGGATCCTAGACGTAGGCCATACAAAAGGCGCTAACTGCTCTTCATGTAGAAATTAAGCCCACTTCTCATCCAGTAAGTCTTAAGTTACTAAGCCACAGATCTCATTCTTCAACCATCAAATGCCAGAGCATCAGTGGGCTGTAGGGGCTCTAGCATTTGGCAGATTAATTATAAATTGCAGGATTTAAAATGAAAGCCCTTCGTACAATCTGGGCTTAGAATCAAAGGTCACCCAAAAGGAATCTGAAGACTAAAATAGATATTTGTAACACCTGTACTTCAGGACTGCTCTTATCATGGGCACATTTCAATCCAGGGCAGATTGTGGATCTATCTCTAGCAAAATGCTAAATATCTCTTGATTAGAAAATGCAAGTACTGGTGTTTGAAGAGCCATACTTATATTGTGAGGAACTGAGAAAGGAAATTCCAGCTTCTTAAGAGGGAAGTGGGAGGGCCTGTCTGGTTTAATTACATGATCAGTTTCAGCATTGTGATAAATCTAAAACATTTGAGATTTTGCTCAATATCTGCAAACATGGCTTTAAGAAAGTTAACTGTGCACATGGAGTATGACTGTAAAGCATATATCCTATATGAGAGACAGAAAACTGAGATCTTAAGGTTGTGATTTATGCTGAATATTTTATCACTGTGATTTACTGAATACATTAGAATGTTTTTTTCACAAAACATTTGATAACCCTCAGTATGCTTCTCTGTTTTTCTCATACTTTAAAAAAAAAAAACATTTTCACTTTATGGACAAATTAATGGAACTTTACCCTTCTGTTAATAATCTATTATTGCAAATTTCCATTTGGATAGACCATGTTAAAAAATGAATTGTCTAGTACTTGACTTTATTTATATGTTCACGCCCCATACAAACCATACCAAAATTTTACATTTTCAATATTTATATGCTTTACAATAATTCTCCTTTTAGTTAAATCATGTATCTTAAATATTTCTGCTTATAGTCACTACTCCATCACTACAATTATTTTCTTCAGTTCTATTGATAACATTCCCTTGTTTTATGTCACTACTACATATATTTTATCTAATTTCTGTTACTTACACTCCTGCAGGTTACAACATTCTTCAGGTTTTCCCCAAAGCAAGACGATTATCGCAGAATTTACCAATGAGCACACCGCAAACAAAAACCTAACAGAGGTTTTTATTCCCACTTTATCCAAAACAAAAGAAAAAAAATACTTTAGAGTTGGGCTTTAATCTTTTCACCATAACCTCATCAAATTTCATCTATCTCAAAAATATAGACTATAAAGACAGGGACCTATAAGACTGGTGTATACTAGAGATGAGTGAACGGAGTAAAGCTCAAAAAGTAGGAGGCAAACCCATCAGCAAGTCTGCAAATCCCAAGCATAGCCATAAACCCTACTAAACTCTTTGGGGGGAAAATATTGACATATTTTTCTGCCCATTTTCAAGGATAATGTGCAAACTATTGCTAAAAATGGCATAAGTAGCTGAGCACTGCTCTGTGTTCACATGTACTGATGTACTGATGTGAAAAAAATATAAATAATACTGTGTAATAGGGAGAGGATACATACATTTTTCTAAATAACATGCTTAGAGGATGCCTTAATGCTGCACGTAAAGTTATGGAACGTTAGGTGAAACAGTAAGATTTGTTTTCATTTACTTTTGACATTGTTTTAGGAATGGGTAAAAAGGGGTACTAATGTACTTCATACCCAAACCCCTGGGAGGAGTGGTTATCTGGGGGTCCCCTTGTTCTAAAATTGACTTTTTGATTTTTGTAAGTGTCCCCTACATACCACACATCCTTTAGGGACCTGGATATGGGGAAGAGGTCATTAGCTCTTAACATGAAGTCAAGGTGCCCTCCAAGGGAGTGAGGGTTTTCCTGTGGCCCAGTGTGACTCATGAAGCAGGGGCATGTACTTTCTGCTCTCCCTTTCCTGGCATCCAGATTGCATCTCTGAATAATGATCTGGTATGAATTTTAGGGGGAACCCTACATTAAAAGGGCAATACACAAAAAAGCACAGGATTCCCCCTAAAATACAAACCAGAAACATATTCAGACATGCATACTGGACCTGTCCCGCACAGATGTTGACCAGTGGCACAAAAATGTTCCCTTTCACAGCTGCAGGTTTTCAGTTTAACTTTATTACATTACATTATTCTGCTCATTCAAACTTGCAGCATTTTAATGGTTTTACTAATTTCTTTACATTTCAGAAACGTAAAAGAAAAAGGAAAAAAAAATAAACTCATTGTTACAGTTCATGATCTTACCACTCATATGATTCTAACTTTAACCACTTTCAGACCGGAGGATTTTCCCCCTTAATGACCAGGCCCTATTTTGGCCTGGTCATTAAAATAGAGCTTTCTTTTGGTGGTATTTGATCACCTGTACAATTTTTATTTTTTGCGCTATAAACAAAAAAAGAGCGACAATTATGCAAAAAAAAAAAAAAAACAATATTTTTCATATTCTGCTATATAACATTCCCAAAAAAAAAAAAAAAATTAAAAATCCAAGTTTTTTTACATTTTAGGCCAATATGTTTTCTGCTACATATTTTTGGTAAAAAAAATCGCAATAAGCGTATTTTGATTGGTTTGCGCAAAAGTTTTTGTGTCTACTATCCACGGGAAAAATTTATGTAATTTTTATTGTTTTTTTTTTTTTTTACTAGAAGTGGCGGCGATCTGCGATTTTTTGCGGGACTGCGACATTTCGCGGACAGATCGGACCCCTAACTGACATTTTTGACACTATTGGGGGTACCAGTGACATTACTACAGTAATCAGTTCTAAAAATATGCACTGTTACTGTAATAATGACACTGGTCGGGAAGGGGTTAATACTATTGGTGATCAAGGGGCTAAATGTAAGCCTAAGGGAGTGATTCTAACTGTGGGCAGTTGGGCTTGTGAGATCATCACAGAGACATGTGATCCTATATAGCAGGATCACATAGCCTCTGTGATCATCTGAGGGAGAAGGACGGATGGCTGTGTTTACATCAGCCATCCGTCCTTCTCTGTCAGCGGGGAGAGATTGCCGGTGTCAGGCGGCAATCGGAGCCACCTGGCACCCACACTGGCTTCCCCGCTGACGATCGGGGGTGCTCCCAGGCAGATGACGTTTATTAACGTGATTCTGCCTGGGAGAGCCACTTTGCCGACGTAAATGTACAGTGACTGGTCGGCAAGTGGTTAAATTAGGTATTATATTTAAACATACATCACACTTTAACTCTAAATCAGTGTTTTCAAGCCTTGTGATACCACTATAATCATTCCAAGTACCATCTACTGCATATGTCATCTCTTTGTACACCAATATGTGTAGTTTGAGCCAGGCCTTGGCAAGGCAACCTATGCCAAGGCATCTTTTAAAGGTATTAGGGTTTAGGTTTAAACTAAGATTTATTAACCTTAGGCAGGCCATACATGGTCCAAATTTATTTCCTGCAACCACAGGTTGCAGGAAAGAAGTTTGCATGGCCCCCCATCAACACAGGCAGAGTTGACAGGGGATTTAGGAATTATCTTTTCCCAGCAGTGGTGGGTAGGGGAAGCCATCCCGCTGGGGGAAGACAGTTTATGATCGCTAGCAGCTATAGCATCCATTATAATCGCAAGAGAATCTGGGAGGCTGGTTGTACCCAAGTTGATCGACATTCAGAAGGCCCATTAACAGTTTGAATCTTGGCCAGTTCCTGCTAAACTGGCCAAGATTCGAACTGTATGTGCCTGGCCTTGGTAATGGCTAAAAAAATCCAGGGATTTAAACAATGAAACATAAGTGTCTTCTTCTATGAGCTCCATTTGGTTCTCCTTTTATATTCTTCTATGTTTTGCATAATTCAACTCACTTGGGTTGAATTACCATAAGTGAAAAGGATTTTCACTTTGCAACGGAGTTTACACTCAGGCTGAGCTGGTGGGTGGCGGTTGGATGTTTTCTTGCTAGGATTTTATTAGAGCCGGAGCAAGCTCTTTCTTCCGCCTACACCCGATAGTAGGAGTTACTAGACCCTTTGGATGCATGTCTAGAGCGGCAATCCAAGCTATGCATGGTCACAGCATTTTTTTCTTTCACATGATTGGATGATGACATGATGTCATCAGAGCTTTATCTCATTCACTAAGCTCTGGTCCAAATTTTCTTGCAAAGCAAACAGCCTATTTGCCTTTGGTAAATAAACCTTGATGTATATATTCTGCAATATACAATGAGTAGGAATTGGTGGCCCTCTCATGTTTCCTAAATTCTGTAAAAGCTAAAAATAGTATACAAAATACTTACCTTTGACCCTAAACTTCCTGCCTAATGACGATGTCACTGGGACAAAAAATGAGAGGCAGACACAATAATTGACTGTCCCTGCATGAGCAGCCAATCAACACATTTTATTCTTACATTGTTGTCTTCCTATCGTCAGGATTAGGCTGGCTGGATTTCATGGGATGTATAAAAAAGGGGATTCACTCCAGAAATAAAGAGATTATTCTTCCACTCTACAAGACTCTGGTCCGGCCACATCTGGAGTATGCTGTCCAGTTCTGGGCACCGGTCCTCAGGAAGGATGTGCTGGAAGTGGAGAAAGTCCAGAGAAGGGCAACAAAAATAATTAGGGGAATGGAGGACATCAGCTATGAGGAAAGACTACAAGCACTGAACTTATTCTCTCTGGAGAAGAGACGATTGAGGGGGGATATGATATCAATGTACAAATATTGTACTGGCAACCCTAGCATATGGAAAAACCTATTCAGAGAAAAGAAATACAATAAGACATGTGGCCACTCACTAAAACTAGAGGAAAGGCGGTTTAAACTTAAAATACGCAGGGGGTTCTTCACTGTAAGAGCAGTAAGGATGTAGAATTCTCTTCCACAAACAGTCGTATCAGCAGGGAGCATTGATAGTTTTAAAAAACTATTAGATGGGCACCTTAAAGACCACAACATACAGGGGTATGCAATGTGCGGTTAACTGTAGACACACACACACACACATCATAGGTTGAACTGGATGGACTGATGTCTTTTTTCAACCTCACTAACTATGTAACTATGTAACTATGTTGTGCATTTTTTATCTACATGGGATTAGGTTGATTTAAGACCATTTTCGAATGTCTTAAAAAACGAATGCCTGTGAGAGTGAGGGGGTCATGTAAAATAGTAGCAGATACACTAAAAACTGTTGACATTAATTTGAGGCTTTTCACACACATGTATTTTGCTTCATTACAGATTCCCTTTAAGAAAGTTAGTCTTTTTGTCTAATAAACATAAGAAATTCACCCCCAGCCATTTCCTTTCAAAGCCTTTAATACATTTTTGCAGACACGCAGCAGCTCCATCTGCAGCTTGTTTCAAAACCATAGCCTAGCTTCCAGCCTTATAATAAATAGCGATTTTGCATTCAGTACAAATTTAGATAACCAGTTTCTCTTTCAGGACAACTGCATGATGACATCTCGCTTGACATGTGTGGGCTGCTTTTTACATTGTCATGCTGAAAACTTATGCTTTGCAACCAGATTATTTTGACATTGTGAAATACTCTCTAAAACTGTACAAATTGGATTCTGTTTTCTGTTAGTGCACCAGACAATCAAGGCTTTCTCAGATCTATTCTGTGCACCTAAAAATATGTGCATTTTACAATAAAACATACATTTTTATTATTAAACTTGTTTTTTTTAAAACATGTTCTGCAAACAGAGTTAAACTGTTTTGACATATCGATGTGCTCATTTTCACAAATATGCCAAACTTATGTGTGCTAGCCCTGCCCATTTCAAAAAGAACTCTGCCAATTATTACCTGCACTACATAATATAACACTATTATAATATTGGGAAAATGCCATCTTTGTCAAGAACAAAAAATGGTACTGCTTATTGGCACCTTGTGACTTCCATCAACCATCAAATGCATGTGACCCATGAGGACACGTGTGTGTAAATACTCATTAGTCTGAACCAAAATACAAAAGAATTGCTATAAAACAACAAAGTTATTTGTGTTTTATTAAACAGGGCATCATCCGCATTAATCTATTTAATACAGATTACGAAAGCTTCTAGTCCAGTAAATCCTTGTAATGAGAAAAGGATCCTAAAGTGAACCATAATTGGGTTAACCGTATTATGTTAGGTTTAGGAGCGTGGGCTCATTAAAAAAATATACATCACTTAGAGCTTAACCTATCCACATGTTAAACAGATGCTGGCTATGCCCGACTACAAAAAGAGCTCCCTGCTTCTGGTTTTGGGCTCTTGCTTGTGAGTCACACGGTCAGTCAAAATTATATTGTGTATGGGATGGGAAATGGGCTTATTAAATCTTTTGTCAACCATGGAGAAGTGAGCTGTGCTGGCTGGCAATGTCCAGTCACATGCATGAGACAAAATTGGAACTTCTTCTGCATATGATTAGATGTTTAAGACACATTTTTATAGGCTTCACCCAAACTGAATACTTCTTCTGCCAATTACCCCCATGTAAGAAACATATCAGAAATCATTGAGGTCTAATCTGCAAATTAGCGGTGCTGTTATTGAAACAAAGACAAAAAAAGTCAGCACAAGGAGATTTCGTTTTACCGTTTATTACTATCTCAAAAGGCCAGTCCACCCAAAATTAAGATCTGAAAGCTCTGCACTTAAGTTTCCAAGACAAGTTCTACAGGAACAATGTGGGGCTTCCGATCTCTGATGGACTTTTTTTTTTTTTTGTTTATTTTATATTATTGAGAATGCAACAGGTGGTGCTACAATGTCGGAGGGAGCTATCATAACTATATACATTTTACTATCTTTAATGTTACTACATGTAATAGTATTATTAGCTTGTGATGGGTATTTAGATTGTAATTTCATATACATGAAAGACCATACAAACGCAAAGATTATTTGGTTCTAACACCTATATCGCCTGTTGCGTGGCACATTGCAGTATGTATATATTGGTATTTAGAGTTCATTACATCTTGGAAATGACACAAAGTCATGTTTTTTTTTGGTTGTGTAGCATTACACGGTCTTCGGCTTTGATAGCATTGCAGCCATTCACAAGGTATTGCTGCAGCAAATCTCATGCAACTAAGCCCAGTGATGGAAAGATGGATCCTTTTCACAGCAGTCTGTCACTTCCACTCTGTTGCTCCATAAGAAGATGCAGCAGCTTGTATCTGCACTGCAGCCTATGGCGCTGCAGTGGTAATGTTTATATGAACAATTTGCTAATTTGGAAATTGCTTGGAGGACCTGTATTGATTTCCAGGTATGCTTTCTCCATATAGCTTGACAAGTGCTTTCTTATTCATGTTGATTATTCAAAGAAAAGAATCCTAATGCGTGACAATATCTATATTAGCTGCCCTATAGACATGGAACTTGTTGTAGCAGATAACTAAGCCATAAAGAATGTCATTATTGAATTTATATGGATCAGTCAAACATGTCCATCGCTGTAAGTGCATTGCCCTGTCTGCATGAAAAGTTTTAGTAATGTTGCACAACAGAGCTAAAGTAACCTGGAATACATGTAAGGGGAATTAAAATGCAGTGCTGGCAATAGTTTTTATTTACAAAATGAAGGAACTTAAAATAGCCAATTATTTTCCACTGTTAATCAAATGACAACAATCAGGGAACTGATAGCTCATTGCCAATTAATTGCTATGGGCTACAGCGATTTGCTCATTGATTTTAGCATGTTTAAATAGGTCCAAATGTAACTAGGTATGTCAGAAGGCCAATTTCTGACCTTAATTTCTGACTATACTCATGCTCACCTTGCACAAAAGTCATAAAGCACTTAATCATAGAATAAATACTTATTTTATGTATCCTTATACACAAAAGCTGTGTTTGCACTCTTACATTCACATCAAAATGAATAATATAATATAGCAGCGCAGATAATCTGTTGATGTGTCACAAAGTTGAGAATTTATTAGGTTTGCAAAAATGATGCTGCAATTTATTACAAACTGTTAGACTATGGAAACCAGCTTGCATTATTATCTAGTTTCAAAGGAGAATTAGTAAAAAAAAAAAGTGAGCGTCTAAATATTTCCATAATTCTCCAATGCAATGTGTGAAAAATCTTATGGTAATGATGATACTTGGTATGGAGAAGGCTTAGTAATTCTTAAAAGAGCTGAGTTTTATATTCAGAATGACAACTGAAGACATACCGGGGATTAGTTAATAGGGCAGCAAAAACAGCCATGGTGAGATGTTCTCTCTCTCTCTCTCGCTCATTAGTTTAAAGAAGTTAGCTGAATTTTAGATATGTTTTTCTATGGGTTTCTGCACCCCGTATACTCTCACAACTCTTTATAGACCAAATGGCCTCCTAAAAGTGACCTATCTACTGACAGTGTTAACAAAATGTAAGATAAAAAAATGTTGGCATGGGTATCTTGTTTACTAACTAAAAGAAATGAGAACTAAAATAAGCATCAGTAACAGCTAGACCTATAATCCAAATAACTATATAAGCTTTATAACTGCATGTGTTTCATGTGACATTAACCCATTCTAGGCATTATATAATGCTAGTATAAGAAAGAAAATGGCTTATTGACTTTGTCCGTATATTATCTATCTTTTTTTTAGTCCACTGATGCCTGAGTAGAAATGTTTATTCATAAAGCTAAAAGAAGTCTGAGTTGACTGCGTTATTTATGACTTCTCAGGGTATTTATTCCATTTGGTGGGCAAGAAGTAGTTAATCTCTTCCAGGCTCACAGCTGGTGCAAAGGAACAAAATAAATATATAAACAAGGAATTGTATGTATAGGCAGCACTCTACTCGTGCAGACTTCAATGTAATCCTTGCAGGACAAACCGTAAATATACTGCATTTCAAATAATCAGCCCTTCTATATTTGCTGCTGTTAACTGCTTTTTATTGAGGTTATGACTAATTAAGTAAGATATATGATTGCATGAAAGAGCTTCTTGTGGGGGGTTGCAAAAAGGTGTGACAAGCAATATTATTTGTGTCTGCATATTTTCCCTTAAAGCTCCTACTTTCACAAACGCTTTCAAAGAGGCTGATATGAAAAAAAAACAAAGATGACAATGTACATCTATTGATCATAGAAAGTAAATAAGTAGAGACTGTGGATGTTCAGTGTGTTGACGTTCAAAGGAGGAACTAGGACTGCTGAAGCATATACAGACGCTGGTGTATTCCTACTACCCGCAAAGACAGATATACTACAATAATCACAGGATTCAGTATAAGAGTCCTCGTCTTTCACTGGCTAAGGACACAGCATAGCATTTAAAGTAATTGCTTAAGGAAGGGACTGCTACCTTACCAAGTTACATATATTGTAGTGTTTTTTACTTTAAACCATCTTTATCAACTAAACTACACACATATATATGTATCTATCTATCTATCTATACATATATATATTTTTTTAAATATATATGTATTTTTATATCTATCTATCTATCTATCTATCTATCTATCTATCTATCTATCTATCTATCTATCTATCTATCTATCTATCTATCTATCTATCTATAAAACTATATATATATATATATATATATACACGTATATATAACTATATATAACTATATATATATATATATATATATATATATATATATATATATATATATATATATATATATATATAGTTATATATATATATATATATAGATGTTATGTATAGTTATATATATATATATATAGTTATATATATATACGTGCGTATATACGTGCGTATATATATATATATATATATATATATATAGTTATATATACGTGTGTATATATATATATATATATATATATATATATATATATATATATATATATATATATATATAGATGTTATGTATAGTTATATATATATATAGTTATATATATATACGTGCGTATATATATATATATATATATATATATATATATATATATATATATATATATATACACACGTATATATAACTATATATATATATATATATATATATATATATATATATATATATATATATATATATATATATATATATATATACACGTATATATAACTATATATATATATATATATATATATATATATATATATATATATATATATATATATGCATATACATATAAATATATATATATAAATATATATATATTCCCGAAAGAGAGTGATACAAGCAAAGGCCGTATGACATAAAGTATCATAACACAGCTGCAGACTAGGAAATAAGATACAAGGTTAAGCATTTAGTCAGTTGCATTTAGGTTAAAGGATATGCCTCCTCCTCTGGGATGTCCCTGCCATTGGACTGTCATATCCAGTGTAGTTTTGGCCTGCAATGTAGTGAAAGCGTTAAGCACACCTTCTTTTTGCTCCAGCAAGGCTTACTCACTAAATGATTTTGTTTACACCATTTTCTTTAAGCAGAACGCCGCATAACATCCCATCTTGCACCCTTGTTAGCGCCGGTCCCTCTTCAGCCATAATGGCAATTTCTAAAAAATCTTGTCCCTGTGCCATAAACACTGACATTTTAATTGGATGTGACTTGACTGTTACTTACACGCGCTGAGCTTTCTAGGACCACACGCCTTTCGCATTGCAAGCTCTTCCTTCCAATAACTTTAGTTTGTGCTCCCTGACAATGTGGCTGATGGGGCTCCCCTATTTTCAGCTGTTTAGCCCCCCCCCCCCCTTCTAGTTAACAGTAGATCACCAAACTGACAATTTGATAGCAGACTTACTGAAAACAAGCAATAGGCACCAAAACCAATATATAATATGACTAAATAACTTGCAAGACTAAATGGTAACAGCATTACAGATAAAGAATGAGGAGAGCAGCTTTCTATTATGCAGAAATGGTTTGCTTATCTCATTTTTTTGCCACCAGTGACAAATATATGAAATATGTGGCTATGAAAACCTACTATGCACCCAGTTTTATATAGAGAGTGTGCATACATGTACATGCATCCCAAGCAGAAAATGATGATAATACTAAAGATAATAAAGATAATAATGCCTGGGCTGGCTGCTCTTTAGGTTTTCCATAGGAGGATGCCCAATGTGGATATAGTGCGCTGTCCACTTGTTAGAGTGCTGAATCCCGACATCTCCCAGCGATCTCAGCCTCATTCATTGAGGAGTAACAGAGCATGTTATCCTCACGTGCCTTACCTGTGTCCTCCCCATCCAATCTAAAGACACAGCCTAGGAACACCGCAGGCGAACCTACCTATTGAGTGGGAACTTTCAGCAGCCCCGATCCTCCAGGCTGATTGTCTTGGCTCCTCTGTACAGGTCTTGCCATAGCCTAGCACTGGGTGCCCTTGCCTGACCGCAGGCGATAAATCCACCTTGAATTGCCTTCTTCTCTGTCACATTCAGTGGCAGTTGATGGCAGCAGGCTGACAATGACAGTTGAAGAAGGGTTTAGCCGGCGATCATCTCCTTCCTCCAGCCCAGCTAGGACGATCTCCTAAGGCTCCGGTGCTACAAACAGGCGTTCACCATCCACGGCGACTGAGGACTGTACCACGATCGCTGGGGAAAGGGGTGGGATCGCACGTCGGTTCGGCTGTAAGAGCATTGGAAGCTGCCATCAGATGTCCATGGAGCTGGCTGGGCTGAGAGCAGACACCATCCTCTCCTCTTCTCTCACTGCTGCCGCTAGTGCTGACACACAGGCTGAGCTGGGAGGAGGAGGAGGGATGAACTATGGACTGCTGACTACATTCTCCTCTCCTAATATACACTCTGTGCCTGCTGCCTGCTGCCTGCCTGCCCTGGCATCCTCTAAGCATGCCTAGGAAACCTACACACATTCATACTAAGTATAGAGCATTGCATGGAAGGCAAATCAAATCTGAAAGATGCACACAAGGAAATGACAGGGTTAAATTACTAATATCTTCAATTCTGCTAAAATGCTGATCACAGCCAACTCTTTCATCCCCATCATCCATGATCCTTGTGAATTCACATCTCTACAAGTAGCTGAATCTATTTGGGAAGTGCAAATGCTGGCTTTGTATGCAGATTTGGCTACTGAAATTTAGAAGTAGCAAGGGTTTATAGAGCCTTAATTAAAGCTTTTAAAAATGACAATTAAAAAAAAACCAGTTAGATGACTGTAATCTTTCTTCAGACAAAGAATTCAAATAGGGTTTATATAGGAACCTTATTAATCCGAGGTCACTGCTGTAACAGTTTCATTTGGCTCTAGTTGACCCAATAGCTGCAATTAGAACATAACCTCTTCATGGACAATCATCAGAGCACAGAATGTAACTCTAAGCTGTCGTTTCTTTTATTAAAATAAATAAATAAATAAATAAATAAATAAATATATATATATATATATATATATATATATATATATATATATATATATTCCTGATGGAACTACATAAAGTGATCCGTGAGTAATGAATATGTTTTTTTTCAACATGTAGAGGCCCCTTGCTTAGCAGGGAGACAGTTAAATCCTTGATAGTGTATGCCTGCATTCTTTATAGCCCCGAACTAATATATTAGTGACATTTTCATCTGCATGTGAATATACATTTTAATACTTTACAGCACTATGTATATCGTATACCTTATAATATATACTGTACTGTATATATATATATATATTTATATATATATATATATACCATATAATATATACTGTACTGTATATATATATATATATATACCATATAATATATACTGTACTGTACATATATGAACATATATATATATATATATATATATATATATATATATATATATATATATGTACTGTATATTTATGTATATGCTGGTGCAATAATCATTCTTTGTTTATGAAACCACTAACAGCTTTAGAACCGGTTCACACTACTGCGGGTGCTCTGATCGCATGTAATTCGGAGCGCACTGCTCCTTCATTACATGCAATCTCCTGTGCGGATGCGAGTTCAGCCATACACTTTGTATGGCTGAATTTGCAGCGCATCCACAGCAAACTCGCACATGAGGCATTTTTTGAGCCGCCACAGAATCGGATCGCACAGTGGTTCACACTTGTGCGATCTGATTCTGTGCGAACTTGCCGATCGCACTGTGATATGCGATCAAACTGGGGGTGTCGTTATCATTTAATTGACACCCCCTGCGTATCGCATATGGCAGTGTGAACTGCCAGATGTGCGGATGCGATGCGGGATCACGCTGCATATTCGCAGCGTTCCCGCATCGCACAAATGTGAACCGAGCCTTATATTTAAGATTGTAAACTCCAACGTGCAGGGCCCTCTGATTCCTCCTGTATTGAAACTTATTGTAACTGTACTGTAAAGCGCTACGCAAACTGTTGGCACTATATAAAACCTGTATAATAATAATAATAACAATTTAAGTCAATATCATAGATGGAAAATTTGGTAGGATTACCTTATTAGTGACGTTTAAACTGTTCAACAGAGTTGAGCTGAGGCCTCGCAGCACCCCTTTTGCAAAGTGAAAAAAAAAAACAAAAAAAATTGCAAAGAATTCTATACACACTTTATATAAATTGCTAAATAAGCATTTACATTGATTGTGAACAAGATGGATTCTCTGCCTTTGGGCTTATCTTGACATGGGAGGGGGTTACTAAGAAGTCCTAAAAATATATATGAAACCACAAGTTAAGAACACAAAAAAAGTTGGAATTCTTTTAAATCTCTTTTACTGCTTACCTATATATACACATAAGAATACATTGCAAATGTATACCTAAGATATATTACATAATACATATGCAGAAGCAGAATAGAGAACAGCTTATAGGAAATGGGAAGTGTAGAAGTGCCAACGCAAACTATAAGGCCCCATGCACACAGGGCATTTTTGCAGCTGCTGTTAGGAGCGTCAGACGTTTTTTTTTTTTTGCAGCTTAAAAACGCCCCTCCATGTTATTCTATGGCCTCATGCACACACAGGCTTTTAGGAGCTCCAAGTGGCATAGGCGTTTTTAAGCTGCAAAAAAACCCCAGGGCCAGTGCTTTCAGGAGCAGTAGCGTTAAGCTGTAAAAACGCCCAACGCTGCTAAACGCGGCTTAACGCTGTATATCGGCTTTTAGCAGCGTCAGGCGTTTTTTTAAAATGTGAAAAATGTTATTGTTCACAAATAGAAGAGGGTTGTGTTTATTTAAAAACGCTGCTAAGCGCCGATGTGCCTAAACACGCATTAACGCCAATGCGAAATGCTGCTAAAGGCGCGTTTGTGACGCCGCTTTTTCCTGGCGTCAGAAATAGCTTTGCAGCTCGTTTTTTCTGATGCCCTTTGTGCGTGTGGCCTTAGGAGTTCCTGCAAAAAACTGATGAGAATGATTGCTCTTGGGACATTGTTGTTGTGATTTTACTAACGGGCATCTCTCATTCTATGCTGTTCTTAATAATAAAATAGATAATTTGTGCAAAAAGAAAAGATTCGAGTCACTTTTTTTAAACTGGTCCCTTTGTGTACTTTTCCTATAGGTTTAGATGATCAAGGCCATTACATACAGTATGCTGTCAGAAATGCATATAATGGTCTAATTCAGAATCTGAAAAAAAAAAACAATTCTTGCTAATGGTGACAAACAGAGATAAAAAACAATTTCTTAATGTCCAAAGTACTATGATATAGATGCAGTGGCTTCATTTCATTTGGCTTTTTCCTTTTATTTTCACCTGGTGATTGTGCTACTAACACTCTTTCTGTCATAGGGTGACAACACTCAATCACTGTACTGTATCTTTGGACTACAAACACCTTTATCTCTTCTCTTCTCCATATCATAAAATGATATACAGGGCAGCTCACTGCAGCATCACTGGATATACAGGGCAGCTCACTTGGTTCTTGGCGCAATCAATCAAATCTAGTGAGAAGGGAGCAGCGAACAGGGCAATTCATGGCCGTGTCTGCCTATAGACACACACAGCCTGGCTCGGGAGAAAGCCCACAGCATCTGCCCCCATAGCAAGCAACTTCCATGGCATGTGGTTTGCTATGGGGGCAGACAGAGAAGAGGAGGTGCAGAGAGCATTAGTGAGGGACCCCAGAAGAGGAGGTTTGGGGTCACTCTATGCAATACCATTGCTCTGATCAGTTACGTATCTCCTGTCTGTTTTTTTAGAAAAAAATAGTTCAGTAAAACTTTAAGATCTGAAAGCAATAGTGGTCTTCTCATTGACACAGTAGTCTATATCACTGGTCATCAACTAGAGGTCTGTAGACCATTGATGGTCCTTGAGAAAATTTTGGTGGCGCTGAAATCAAACTGTGGGAGGGATCACGGAACTTGATCCTGGATAAGAAGGTGAGATCCAAAGATGAGTCTGTGTAAGGCAACAGTGTGATGCAGAGTGCATGGGGGGGGGATGGGGAGCAGAGAGTTTGAGCATTGTGTGTATAGGGCAGCAGTGCGTTGCAAGGAGAGGGGGCAAAAAGCCAGATTATTGTGTATATAAGGTATGTAAAATTCATGTTAGTGGTCCGTAGGAATCAAAATTGTGAGTTTAGTGGTCCGTGAGGTCCAAAAGTTTGGTGGTCTAAACCACCTCTGAGTTCTCCTTGGACGATGTTTATAATAAAGAATGCTATTACAAGCAGAACTCAGAGGTGGTTTAGATTACTGTATCAGTGAAAAGGATGCTATTGCTTCCAGACCTTAAATTGGCTACATGGCTGTTATGGTTTTAGGAGCTTTTGTCTTTATGATTTGAGGAGGAGTTAATATTATAAGCTATATTTTATATGCACTACAAACATGCCTAACATTTTATTTATGATGGAGGGTATGTAAATTTGTTGTCTATACACTTTGAGGGAAGCAAGGGTAGATATGCTGGTAAAGAGAACATCCTAATTCCTTTATGTATAGTTATTTGTAGGTGTTATATCTTATGCATTGTTTGGTGGTGGGATCGGCATTCTAACCGGATAAAAAAAGTATGGGTTAGAAGATAAAAGCCAGCAATAGGACTGTATTTACTAATGTGTTTATGTAGATACAGAACATAGCATGTCTAATTTGACTTTGGTGATTGATGTAGGTAAACCCTAATTATTCTTGATGCTGCATCTACATGCAAAATCCCATGTATAATATAGTATTGTATGTCAGTTGTAATGCATTGTTCCCAAATTCAGCTGGAAACTTTAAATAACTTAATCGATACTCAGAGATCTTGGACTATGCCCTCAACAACAATGCATTGGCTATTGTTAATCAGTGGAAAATCAATAAAACCAGCAAGGTAATTAACTATCAGGTTATTTAACAATATTCAGAATAGAATGTGGGTTTGCTTGTAGACAGCAACAATCTTTCTATATTTTCTTCCTGTCTTTAATAGAAAACTATAGTATTTTTAGAGTTTAACTAACTACTTATGTGAATGTGATCTGCTTAATGTATACGCTTATCAGTACATATTAAAGCCCCCTAAGCAATGCTAAATACACAATTGAACTACATTTAGGGGAGCTTTCATACCTGGCAAAGGATGTACTGTATATTTCTGTCTTTTCAATCCTGAGGATCTAAAGGAGGGGATATCGAGTACAATCTCAGTATTTGCAGATGATACTAAACTAGGCTTGCCAATATCTTCTATGCAGGATGTGGAAACCTTGCAAGCGGACCTGAACAAAATAACAGGGTGGGCAACTACATGGCAGATGAGGTTTAATGTTGAAAAATGTAAAGTAATGCACCTGGGGCCAGAAACCAGAAAGCAAACTACTCACTAGGGGGGGAACCTCTGGGTGAGTCTAGGATGGAAAAGGACTTGGGGGTACTGGTAGACAACAGGCTTGGCAGTGGCATGCAATGCCAAGCCGCCGCAAGCAAAGCCAACAGAATACTGGGATGTATAAAAAAGGGGATTCACTCCAGAAATAAAGAGATTATTCTCCCACTCTACAAGACTCTGGTCCTGCCACATCTGGAGTATGCTGTCCAGTTCTGGGCACCGGTCCTCAGGAAGGATGTGCTGGAACTGGAGAAAGTCCAGAGAAGGGCAACAAAAATGATTAGGGGAATGGAGGACATCAGCTATGAGGAAAGACTACAAGCACTGAACCTTTTCTCTCTGGAGAAGAGACGATTGAGGGGGGATATGATATCAATGTACAAATACTGTACTGGCGACCCTAGCATAAGGAACAAACTATTCAGAGAAAGGAGATACAATAAGACACGTGGCCACTCACTAAAACTAGAGGAAAGGCGGTTTAACCTTAAAGTGCGTAAGGGGTTCTTCACTGTAAGAGCGGTAAGGATGTGGAATTCTCTTCCACAAGCAGTAGTATCAGCAGGGAGCATTGATAGTTTCAAAAAACTATTAGATGGGCACCTTGGAGACCACAACATACAGGGGTATACAATGTACAGTTAAAAGCAAACACACACACACATCATAGGTTGATGGACTGATGTCTTTTTTCAACCTCACTAACTATGTAACACAGCCCTGTCAGATAGCACAGCTAGGCTGATGACCTGACTTTACTCTGCTGCAGGTGATCAGCACAGCTAGGTTGCTTCTTTACTTCCAGCCTATGACTGAATAGTGAAGAGACAGCAACACACTTATAAGGTCATCTCCCTGCTCCCTTCTGCAATCAGCATGTTCCTTGTTGTCAGCAATGAATGTAGGTCACTTGATTGGCTCCAATTGCTGCCCTTTCCTCTCCCAATCGATCTAAAATAATTTTAATATCAAAACATTTATTTATTTTTTGCTATCCACCTATAATTTAACTTTAATACTTTAAAACTATTGTTTCTGTAAATAGTCTGCAAATAAATATGTATATCTGGCCACCACTAGTCAGATTACATGTTTTTTTAAATTAGTTAAATAAATCTGCAC
This sequence comes from Pelophylax lessonae, assembly GCF_965119305.1. Lineage (NCBI taxonomy): Eukaryota > Metazoa > Chordata > Amphibia > Anura > Ranidae > Pelophylax > Pelophylax lessonae. Next base: position 161,873,569 of record NC_138774.1, on the reverse strand, counting down.
TGCAGGTGGATATAAATGACAAAAAATAATGTGGTTGTGTATTCATTAATATATCCATAAAAGTCATTTTACCTCTTCCCACCCACCCCAGAATTTATTTAACTGGGCTATTATACTGGGTGAGGGGATCTGCCAAATCATGTGGCCAATGTGATTGGCTGTCACAGTGGTCACATGATTGGGAGCTGGTCCCACTGGTTCCCAAAATTAGTACAGACGAAGAGCTCTCTTTGACAGCTCATTCTCTGTGCAAGGAGCACGCAGCAAAGGTTGTTCTCAGCACAGAAACCTGTTCCACCCAAAGATGCATATGTGTGGCGAGTGGATTTTAAAGTCCATACTCTGTGCTGCCACACATATGGGTTAAATGAGCAGCAAGATGTTAAACTCTGTTTATTAAACACAGTTTAACATAATTATAAAAGTGTATATATGTTCATAATTGTAATTACAGTATTTGTTTAAAAAAATCTAGTTTTTCATAAAATAAACACCCTGAAAATGGACTTACTTTTTGTTTATTTATTACGTTTCAATAATTATATTGAATTTTAACACAGGAAAGATACAAAAGGATAAGAAAACATTGGAACTTTCTGTTGTACATTAGGACAGATAACAGAGGGTCGCCTATGAGTACAATTGGCAAAACAAGAGTAATAGGTAAACTTGTACAGTGAATGCAGTACTAGTGCCAAACTTACAGGCAGAGAGTTGCCTTCCACCTCAAGACATCCCAACTGGGAGCAAGCTGTATCCTAAGGAAGAAGGCAACACCATCAGCCTTCAAATTACCATTAAAAGTCTTTCTTTAAATTGAGCAGAAGGTAATACAAATTCAAATACCATGGGATGGGTATACCCTTAAAAAGACTGACAGACTAAAAAAAAAAAAAATTATAACGGAAGTACAGAAAGCTAGATTAGAGACAAATGAAAACTCTAACAGGTGAATAGTGTTGTTAGCTAATTAAATAACATTATGTGTCAGCCCTAAAATCTAAAGGGAATATTGTGCTTGAAAAACTCATACAATTACGACCAAAACACCAGACAAAAGTGTTTGAAAAGATGAGATGGAAAAAGAAAACGGGATAAAGGAAGATTAAACCAAGAGCGTACAAGAGAAGAGGAGTGAGGCAACGAGGAGGTGCAAAGGTCGAGGCTCGATTTGACAGATTACAAAGGCTGTTGTATGTAGGTAGTCCACGGATCTCAAACTGTGTCAAATTTTTCTGTAGTGGCCTGGAGAATACTAACCATCTTTTCCTGAATTATTATCCAGGATATTTTCTGTTTAGCTGCAGCAAAGGATACAGTCAGATGTTTCCATGCTCGGGCTACCACAATTTTGGCACCCATTAGTAGAAAATAAAGCAGTTTCTGGGTGGGTCTCAGACAACTAACCAGACTACTATGTAACAGGGTTAACTCAGCTGTTTTTGGCTAAGCCAAACCCGTTGCTTTACACAGCAAACAAAGGATCCTGTTCCAGAAGCCCCTAATTTTAGGGAATTCCCACCATGTATGGAAGAAGGTCCCCATGAGCCAGCAGCCTCAAAACATAGTGGGGACGTGCCTAAAAAAATCTTGGCCAGGGGGGGAGGAAACACGATACCAGCATGTAAATACTTTTACACTTGCTTCAATGAGAGACACATTTACTATTCCCTTAAAAGACTTCTTGAATTGTGAGAACCCTGTGTCAGCATTTCAGTCTATTTGACATCCTGTTCTCATGCATAAGGCGGCTTAACAGGGCTCTCCACCAGTGAGGCATAGATCATGGCTATTCCACCCCTCTGATCCATGAACCCTGAGCACCACTTTTCAAAAGCAGTAATTCTCGGTGGGTCAGGGTTTCGAGACCCAAATGGAAAGAATGAAGTGCAAAATTTGGTGCAAATGGAGTCTTTCAGAAGGAGACCTATCCAGTTTACTGATGCAGTGGCTCACTGTAAGGGGTCCCATAGAGAATATGAAATGACCAATCCTGAACAGACCTTTATTTGTCCACCGCTGAAATGTTCAAATATCCTGGTCTGGAGGGAATCTGGGATTATGGAAGAGGTGCGCTAAAGGGCGTAAATCAGAGTTCAGAAAAGAGGGTTTATAGAGGGAGTCGCAAAGGGCCATTGAATGTGAGAGAGTGGGAGCCATAATTGGAGACTTATTTTTAGAGGGGACCCAAATTAGGTAGTCTATGGTGTGCATAGGGACTGCCAGTTTCTTTATTTCAACCTAGTCTGGTCTACCTCCCTGAGAATAAATTACAGAGAACCGTGCTAATTGGGCTGCTTGAAAGGCAATCCCAGACCACCTTGAGTACATCTTCTAAATAGCACACTTTTAGGGCAACGAAAGCCTTTGTTACCCTAGAGAAAACAAATTATCTGGCACGGCAACTTTAGCAGATTTGATTTCAGGATAGGGATAGGGAGGAAACAAAAGAAGTGTAATATCCTTGGTAGAAGGATCATTTTAATAAAGTTTACCCCACCCAGCCAGGACAGATTCCACCCCCCCCCCCCTCCAGCTGGTAAGGTCTGCCCTCAATGTTTTATACATGGGGGGGTAGTTAGCGTTATAAAGTTGGTCAGTACTGGGTGCCAAGTTGACACCCAAGTAGGGAATCAACATAGAGTCCCAAACAAACGGAAAATTACTTTTAAGTCGCTCCACTAAGGGGTCGGAAGTGGTGATATTTATTGCCGCAGATTTGGCCATATTAACTCTAAGTCTGTAAACACAAAACAAAATCACTCAACACACAGCCATTAATGTCTAAACCGCTGGCAACAAAAGTGAGTACACCCCCTAGTGGAAATGTCTAAATTGGGCCCAAAGTGTCAATATTTTATGTGGCCACTTTTATTTTACCAGCACTGCCTTAACCCTATTGGGCATGGAGTTCACCAGAGCTTCACAGGTTGCCACTGGAGTCCTCTTCTACTCCTCCATGATGACATCACAGAGCTGGTGGATGTTAGAGACCTTGCGCTCCTCCACTATCAGTTTGAGGATGCCCCACAGATGCTCAATAGGGTTAAGTTCTGGAGACATGCTTGGCCAGTCCATCACCTTTACCCTCAGCTTCTTTAGCAAGGCAGTGATTGTCCTGGAGGTGTGTTTGGGGTTATCATGTTGGAATCTTGCCCTGCAGCCCAATCTATGAAGGGAGGGGATCATGCTCTGCTTCAGTATGTCACAGTACATGTTGGCATTCATGGTTCCTTCAATAAACTGTAGCTCCCCAGTGCCGACAGCAATCATGTAGCCCCAGACACTCCCAGCACCATGCTTGACTGTAGGCACTCCCATCACCATGCTTGACTGTAGGCAAGACACACTTGTCTTTGTACTCCTCATCTGGTTGCCGCCACACACGCTTAACACCATCTGAACCAAATAAGTTTATCTTGGCCTCATCAGACCACAGGATTTGGTTCCAGTAATCAATGTCCTCAGTTCCTTTCTTAAGCAAACTATTTGTGGGCTTTCTTCTGCAACATCTTTAGAAGAGGCTTCCGTCTGGGACAACAAACCAATTAGACGCAGTGTGCGGCATATGGTCTGAGCACTGAGAGGCTGACCCCCCACCCCATCAATCTCTGCAGCAATGCTGGCAGAACTCATACGTCTATTTCCCAAAGACAACCTCTGGATATAATGCTGAGCATGTGCACTCAACTTCTTTGGTTGAGCATGGTGAGGCCTGTTCTGAGTGGAACCTGTCCTGTTAAACCGCTGTATGGTCTTGGCTACCGTGCTGCAGCTCAGTTTCAGGGTCTTGGCAATCTTCTTATAGCCTAGGCCATCTTTATGTAGAGCAACAATTATTTTTTTCAGATCCTCAGAGAGTTCTCTGCCATGAGGTGCTATGTTGAGTGAGAGCGATAACACCAAATTTAACACACCTGCTCCCCATTCACACCTAAGACCTTGTAACACTAACTGTCACATGACACCGGGGGGGGTGGCTGGTTGGGCCCAATTTGGACATTTTCACTTAGGGTTGTACTGACTTTTGTTGCCAGCGATTTAGACATTAATGGCTGTGTGCTGAGTTATTTTGAGGGAGCAGGAAATTTACACTGTTATGCAGGCTGTACACTCACTACTTTACAAAGTGTAATTTCTTCAGTGTTGTCACATGAAAAGATATAATAAAATATTTACAAAAATGTGAGGGGTGTATTTACTTTTGTGAGATACTGTAAATGTGTACAGGGCACCATCTAAGGACCCTTATAGGAGGATGTATCTGCCCTCTGGATCTCTGATTTCCTCTGTTGGTGAGAAGGTGGTGTTTTGGAGAAGAATATCCCCACCCTTTTAGTCTTATCTTCCGCATTCACAATGTAAAATTGAGGGTATTTAGAGTGGATAAATTTGGGGTTATATTGTTTGGTGAAATGGGATTCTTGTAAGAGGAACACTTCCATCTGTTGGGAGTGCATGTGTTGAAAGTATTTTTGGCGTTTCAGGGGAGAAATCAGTCCCTGGACATTATGGTAAAATACTTGGATGGGTGGGAAGTTTCCTTTAAGTGGAGCCATGAATCAGAGGGTAGGATATGTGTCACTGAGTAGAGACCTGCCTTCCATCGGATGTACCCAGGTGGGAACCACTGCAGCTGAAATGAAGAAAGACCAACTCCTTTGAGCCACACTCCCATGAAGCTCCTGCGGTGCCTGTAAAAGTAAAAAGAAGTGAGAAGAAAAGGGAGAGGACAAGGGAGAGACCCAAAAAGGTAAGGGTACTGAGAGGGCCACAAACAAACTCCATTGTAGACCCCCCTAGGACCTGGGAGATAGGAACAGTCTTACCTGCTCCCTCTCTAACATGTTAAGACAAAACTATCCACCTATGAGGCAGACTAACATCCGCCGCCACGTGGATCAACAATTGACATGTAGAAACAAAGGAAGGAGCATGACGTCCGCTCAGCCTGACCAACCACCTATTTCAGCTAAACTCAGGGGGAGGGAGTATCTATGGCTAACAAATTGTTGATGTGAGTATGGGGAACCCCCCCCTACCAACTCCCAGGGGATGTCCAAAGCTCAAGAGGACCCAAGAGGAAAGAAAAATCCCCATCTGGGATACCATCCTCCCCCCAAGCCCCCATGGCAGAGGATCTGCATTAACTTTCAAAAGAGAAAAAAGAAAGCAAAAAACAACCCCCCCAACCCCCCCCCCCCATAAACCAGGGAAAATCCACGGCTGGGAAGGCCCATTAAGGAAAGGAGAAAATGCGGCCATCCACCAGAACCCCTTTCCCAAGCCACCCCAGGCATAGATAAAATGAAACCATAATGCAACCAATGGTAACAATAAAATGATCAGAAACAGAATAGAGACCACTAGGGTGAACTGGGGCCCCATTTTGGTATCCATACCCAACAGACCCAGATAAAAATTCGTATTTCCTTAAGGAACTGTCAATCAGACAAAAAGGGCTAAAGTTCCCTAGAAAATGGGAGACGAAGTGCAAAAAGGGAAAAAGGAACACAAGGAGAAAGGAATACTGATCGTCATGGAGAGTGGGAGTCCTTGGACCTCTTGGATTGCTGTTTTCGCCAGACAGGGTTGATTGGACTTTGCAGAGAGGGGTGTTTAGCAGAACCAGGGTTTTATGATTTGATGTTGTAGATGAGTCTAGGGAAATGAGGCCGAGTTGTATCATCAGATGTTCCCCTTCATTGAAAGAGGCAAAGCCGTGAATTTTGTTCTTGTAAGAGAATGAAAGGCGGAAAGGGATACTTGATTAATTTTTGACATAAAACTTGAAAAAGGGTTTCAGTGTTCTCCTCCACTAAACAGTAAAGGGGGACAGATCCATGAAAACTTGGATAGGGTGACCTTGAATGGAGAGCTGTTCAGCATCTCTTGCTACACGCATAACTTCTTCTTTCACCTCATAGAAGTGTGGTTTAACCACTATGTCCCTGGGTAATTCATCTGAACAGGGGAGGTGCAGTGCTCTGTGGGCCCTGTCTAACTCCAAGCGGTGTTCTGGTATATCGGGTATGATAGCTTTAATAAAGGTTCCAACTGCTAATTGAACATCTTTGACAGATTCGGGGAGCCTCCTAATGCAAAATTTGTATCGCCTGTAACGGTTTTTCAGGTCATCAATTTTTGAAATGGCGGTGTCCAGTTGGTCCTGTAAATCTTGTACGCGGGCTATATTCTGCTCTATGGCCTCAATTTTAGTGCCAATGTTTTGAAAGTCAGCCTGTATGATGAAGATGATTTGGGATGCAGTTTGTGCTACGCCCCTGGAAAGCATCTTGGAAAAGGTATTCATAATAATGGTGAAGTCCATCAGGCCTGCAGGGGACTGTGGGCTGAGAAGGGACGACATTGCTGGGCTGGCCTCAGGATCCCTCATATGGGTAGCTATAAGCTCATCCAGCGTTCTCTCCAATAGGGATATCGTGGATGCTGTGGACAACAGGGTAGGGACAGGGTTACTCACTGAATTGGACCCAGAGAGGAGAGCCACCTGTGGTCCTGTGTCCGTGCCTGCTTCCATGTCTTCTCCCCTGTCTACATCTATGTGCTGAGCCCCAAACGCCATCTTGATTTGTTCCGGGGCCGAGAGGCCCTCCTGACCGAACCTGAGGACATAGGTGTGATCTCGGGCTGCCCCGCAGTCGATTAAGCTCATTGGGGGATGTCAGGGATCCGGCTGCTAGTGGAAGTGGGGCTGGAAAGGACGAAGCGGGACGGAACTCCGAGTCTAGGCGTCCATCCCGGGATCTCCACACATACACACTTGTTTATATATTATTATTATTACTATTTTATATTAAATACTGTACACGTATACATTCTAAAACATTTTTACTGTGTGCAGTGTGGTAGTTATCACTGTAAGTGGGACAGTTCAGCTTCCCATGCGTTAATTTTTTTCAGCAGGGTTAATCTGATTAACCAGTGATTTCCATTGGGCTACAATAGGTCATGGTAGACTCTTCCACTTAGTAGCTATGGCTTTGTAAGGTGTTGAGCACATTAGTCACTTGCTGCCAGATGCAAATATAATCTGACCTTGCCAAATGAGGTGCATGAAATCCGCTTGAGGTTCATTAAAGTTGGGGGTGGCCATACATCCCATTTTGTGCAGTCAAAAAGTGAATGGTATGTTTGATATATAATATACAATTCAATGAATCTATTTACTGCCGGTGAAACCAAGCTAATAGAGGGGGGGGGGGGGCATATAGCATTCTATTTTGTAGATTCAGTCAATGGAAAATGTATTTTTTCTTAAATGGAAGAATTGGAGTAGTGTAAGTACCTGAATGCAAATGGACATAACCAACAATAGAGCTAAGTAACAATGAGCATAGATGTAATGACATATAACCTAGCTCATAGTGATTGAAAGTATAATGCATTTTCCAAGGAGCTGACGTGGGATATTCAATCCAGAGAGTGTATAATAAGGTAGTATCTTTTACTAAGGCATGGAAATATTAATTTGAAATAACATAGGAGGATGCGCTCTGACCCACATAGGTATGTGGCCGATAATAAAACGCAATAGGGCCGGAAGTGCCTGGTGGGAGGGTACCCTTCAAGGTGGGCCACTGTAAACATACGGAAAGCAGACCATTGGGAACCTGAGTTTGACTTGATATCAGTTACTGTACAGCAGAGCTCAGACTGGGGTAGAAGAAGCAGCTAACTGGGCCAGCTGTGCTGCAATGCTGTGCTCAGAAGGACCTTGCAGACAGGAGAAGAAAGCAGAGTGATATAGACTGTAGGCACAGACTTAACAGTCTGCTGCTTCTCCTTTAACTGTTAAATAACAAGCTGGGGTCAGGACAAGCTCAGTGGGTGTAATTTTACTGCAGCAGAGAAAATTAGGCCTCTAGCACTACCAGATAGGGCTGCATGGTGTGACAGAGCTATGTAAATCTCAAGACTTAATTGTTCAGATTGCAAATCCTTTTGTAGTTAAACATCTCCCATATCTGTATATTATCTGTATATTTATCTGCTTGCCTGGAGTTCAAAATAATGTAGCAGGATTTCCAGGCATTGGACCTGATGAGGGTCTGCCATTGTTACCGGAAACGCCAGCAGCCCCTTTAAGCTGAATACCCAAGTGTGAGATTGGAGTCAAAGACCAGTCCGGCATTTTTAGTTTGTTTTGTTTATTTGATATAGGGGATGGGAGAAGGGAATGAGTGGGATAATCCTCTGGCTCAACTAGGTACAAATGGGACACTTTGTGGAAAAATGCCTTTCAGCGCTTTCTTGACGCTGGCTGGATGCCGACCAACGCTTGCTTGCACTTGAAAAACACTGACTTGCTGAACTGTACTTGAACTTGACTTCTGACACTCTGGTTAGCTCAAAAGTCCCGAACACTGCTCCCTCCAGTCCTGGCTGACTGAGGTAGCCTCTGTATACTGCTTCTGCAACTCTCAACACAGTACACTGCATGCTGTACACTTTAACACTTCAGGGCCCAACCGCTGGCGCCCCGTCTGTACTTCAGGGTCCTCTCACTAGGCACCCCCTTCTACACTTCAGGGTCCTCTCACTAGGCACCCCCTCTACACTTCAGGGTCCACACACTGGCACCCTCTCTGCTTCTCTTCAGGGTCAACACTGGCACCCCCTTTACTCTTGCTCCTGCACCGACTAGCTAGCTCCTGGATCCCCACGACCTTCCCCGGAGTGGTCCCCTCTCACTAGGCAGACCCCCAGGGACAGTTTGCAGTACTCACAAACTGGGAATGCTTTCCTGAAACTGGACCCCTCTCTATCCGCTGGTCCTCTGCACCGGATCCTCTCTGCAGCTCAGCTCAGCCTTCTGTCCCCTCAGGCAAGCCGCCTGGGACACCCGATTCTTCTGACAGGAGGAGAGACAGCCATACTCTCCCTCCTGGGACTCTGCTTCCCGCCAAAGATGCTGCGTCATGTGCTCCTTTCAAACTTATACCCACTCCCAGAATGCTGTGCGGCAGAATCTGCCTTTCTGGGGTAGATACAGGCCTGAGTGTGCCATTGGCTGGGTTTCCTCCACTGCCCAATGAGCACCCTCTCCTGAATCACAGTGGGGAGACTCCCCAGTCTCAACAGCCACACCTGGGAAACATGACAGTCCAGCTAAAAATCATGGCCCTGCTGTTAGGCAGCCAAGGCCCACTATGCTTTGCCTAGCACCTACCTTGTAGGGTGCTACAATAATATTACTGTTACTGTTATTTATTCTCAGAATTGTATGTGGTAGAACATATTATATATACAGTATGTGCCAAACATTGGCCATGCTTTCATGTTGGTCTTTTAGTGTTATCTGTTTGTAAGGTCCCAGCACATTACTAATTAATTGTGTGAAGACAATTCCAAAGCTAAAGGTAGCGTATCGTGTTGTCTTTAAAATTCCCTTTATTATTTACAGGACTGTAATAATTATTTCTCTTTTTTTTTTTTTTACGCAGGTAAATCTAAAATACTGCATATATACACTATGTTTCCAAAAAAATTGGGACGCCTGCCTTTACACGCACATGAGCTTTAATGGCATCCCAGTCTTAGTCCATAGGGTTCAATATTGGGTTGGCCCACCCTTTGCAGCTATAACAACTTAAACTCTTCTGGGAAGGCTGTCCACAAGGTTTAGGAGTGTGTCTATGGGAACGCTTGACCATTTTTCCAGAAGCGCATTTATGAGGTCAGGCACTGATATTGGAGAGAAGGCTTGCAGTCTCTACTCAAATTCATCCCAAAGGTGTTCTGTCGGGTTGAGATCAGGACAGTCAAGTTCCTCCATCCCAAATTTGCTCATCCATGTCTTCATGGAGCCTTCTCATCCAACATCAGTGCCTGACCTCACTAATGCACTTCTGGAAGAATGGTCAAACATTCCCATAGACACACTCCTAAACCTTGTGGACAGCCTTCCCAGAAAGTTGAAGCTGTTGTAGCTGCAATGGTGGGCCAACTCAATATTGAACCCTACGGACTAAGACTGGGATGCCATTAAAGTTCATGTACATGTAAAGGCAGGCATCTCAATACTTTTGGTAATATAGTGTATGTCATACTTCTTTTATGTTTTCAGATTCATTATGTTCCTGTTCTGTTGTTATTATTTGGGTTTCTTTGGACTCTATCCATTGGCCAAACAACACTAGCCTACAGTGATGCGTAGAATTTTTTAGGCAGTGTTTTGACCATGCACTGCCTTCTATACCATATATACCATATATGTTTCCATCGGCTGTCGGGTGCTGCCGCTGCCATTGCTGGTAAGGGAACCCGGCAGTGAGGCCTTTCGGGTTCACGCTTGGGACCCTACTTCGCATGCGCAAAGCGCGCTGCATATTCCTACTGGCTCAGCGGCGGGGGATGGAGGAGGGGACCAAACATCCGAGGGACGGCGCTACAGCGCAGTTTCCCGGATGTGGGGAAGGGCACCTGTCAATAACAGGTACCCGTTTCCCCACCCCCCTTAACCTTCCTAGCGGTATTCCTGATCGTGACTCGGGGTTAGATTTTAGAGCCAAAAGCGGTAACCCCGAGCCACACTCGGGGTAGCGCTAGGAAGATCGCTGGATGCTGGAAGAGGTTTTACTTACCTTTTCTCCGGGATCCAGCGAAGAATGCGGGCGGTATGCGGCGGCGGAGCTTCCTCCCGATCGTCTGCGAGCCCCAGGTTCCGTCTCCGGCGACATGACGTCTGCCGGGGGGTGGAACCGGCGGAAAATTCAAATGTAAAACACACCAAACACACTGATACCATTCAAAATAAAATAAAATCACATTACATTGCCCCCCAGTGCCCTTTCCTGCAGTTTTACTGTACTTTTTATGTAAATATATGTATATATATATATATATATATATATATATATATATATATATATACGTATATATATATATATATACATATACATATATAATATATATATATATATATATATATATATATATATATATATACGTATATATATATATATATATATATATATATATATATATATATATATATATACGTAATTCTTGTGAATGAGCAGCCCAAACCAACTGTATACATTATATATATATATATATATATATATATATATATATATATATATATATATATATATATATATATGTATATATATATATATATACATATATATATATATATACATAATATATGTATACATACATGTATATATATATATATATATATAATATATATAATAAATGTATACAGTTGGTTTGGGCTGCTCATTCACAAGAATTACATGCAAAATAATGGTACCGCTTTCAGCACCTAAAATCCAAAAGAATCATACCGCCAGGGAGGTTAAAGGTGCCAAATGTTGCACTGGAGGGGGGGAGGAAACAAATGAGCAGAAGTTCCACTTTTGGGTGGAACTCCACTTTAAAGAACTAAATAGCTCACACTCAAATTTACAGTTCCACCCCCTTTGCTTCCCCTTCCTGCCAGCTCTGTTCCTACTGGATTGTGTGGATTTTTATGTAGAGAAGGGGCAAAAAACTTCTGCTTGTTACTCCAGGATCTCCCTTTATTTATGCCTATTTGTGAAATACAGAGTTCATTATATAGGGGCACTTATATAATGAATTTCCAACTATTAAATATAAGGGTTGATATATTATGTTTAAGGTTATTTAAGGTTATTTTCCAACCATTGGCACAGGATGTATGTTTAAGGTAGAGATAAGAAAAAATGCCACCAAGTATCTGCAATCCTAAAGGCTAATAGCACATATAGTGAGGAAAGAAAACTCCTAGATTTTACAAAATAATGATCTAAAACATACCTAAAAATAAAACTATGCACTACTTCAACAAGCTGAAGATTAAGGTTTAGGAATGACCTTTGCTATTCCCAGACTTGAATATTTGAAATGTGTGGGTAGATCTCAAATATGTAGCGCATTAGACAGCCTAATTTCTCCAAAATAGAACTATGTGCCAAAGAAAAAAATTCCGAAGCAAGAAAAGAAAGGCTGTTACCTGGCTACAACAAACATATTTTTAGGGCTGCTACATTTCCTTATTACATATGCAGGCTGTGCCTCCTGTTAAATAGTATTACATATTGATATATATGAGTCAAGCCTGACCTTGCTAAAAGCAACATATGTTTAATTAAACATTTTTAAAATGTAACTAATTCAGGGCGCTAATCTAATCCCCCGATATACAGACAACTACTGGAGAAAGCATTTAGAATCCTATACATGCAATAAAGTAGACAAAAAAAAACTGAAAAGCATGCTTACAATTTACTGAAAATACACTTTAAACTGTAATTTTTGTTTATGTATGTATAAAAATTTTAATGGTCTAACTTAAATCAACTGTGTAAATGTTTTAAAAGCTTTGTTTTATGTACAATTTGGAATTGGTTATAATTGTAATATGTGCACAAGGGTATAACCATATTTACTTTTTACATGCACATGCTGATTCTTAACAGAAGTTGTGCTTTACTGCAGTTCTTCTCCTATTGCAAATCTGTTATGTTAAAGCACCTAATCCCCTAATTGTACAGGTAAAGCAGCTTGCCATATATATATATATATATATATATATATATATATATTTATTTATTTATTGTTAACAATTACTGTATAATTATTTTTTTCAATACATTTCTACATTACCTGTTTCCCTAGAACATACAGTATTTCAATATAGAGAAAAACTGTACATATGCATATCCTTGATAATCAGGGTGTAAAATAGCCTTAAAGTGTACGTTTGGGCAAAATGAAAAAAAAAAAAAAAAAGCGTCTGCAGTACATCACTGCAATACATGCACACTCTAAAACATATAAGCCCCGTACACACGTACCGAATGTCGGCCGAACGATCGGCCGTCTTTTGTCCGGTGCTGTCCTGTCGGCTGAAAAGTGCTAAAGACTGCACACGAATTTTGTCGGCCAACAACAGCCGACTGCAGAAGTGATGTCATGTGATGGTTAACTTTCCGTGTGTTTTTTCTTTTCTGAGCATGCCCAGTCTTGCAAATCTGCTGATTGTCGGCCTTATTCTGTACTGACTGGCGAACAATCGGCCATTCTGGTGACGGCCAACAAATATTTTAAAGTCTGCTTTCTAAATCTAAATCTAAAATCTAAAGACAGATTCTGTTCGGCCGAAAATGCGATGTCGGCTGTCGGAAGCATCATACTAACAAGCCTACAATCGGCTGATCAGTCGGCGGCCGATTATTTACTGCCGACAATCGGTACATGTGTACGGGGCTATACACTCATATTCTGTAGTCAAAAATATAAACTAGGAGGGCTAATTAGATTCCTTGAGACAACACAGAAAATGTGCACAGACCATAAAACAGTTCTGAATTTCCAACATGATAACAGATATTTTTTGTTAAACAGATATAAACTATGCTTACAGTTGCATATTTAACAGACCAAAATGTAGCAAATATGTTGAAATTCATTGTTAGGATTTACATGCGCTTTAACCACTTCAGACCCGGAATGTTTCACCCCCTTAATGACCAGGCCATATTTTGTGATATGGCACTGCATTGATTTAACTGACAATTGCGTGGTCGTGCGAAACTCTACCCAAATACAATTGATGTCCTTTTTTTCCCCCACAAATAGGGCTTTCTTTTGATGGTATTTGATCACATCTGTGTTTTTTTTTTTTGCGCTATAAACAAAAAGAGAGGGACAATTTTGAAAAAAAAACAATATTTTTTACTTTCTGATATAACATTCCAAATAAAAAAAAAATAAAAAATATCAGTTTAGGCCAATTTGTATTCTGCTACATATTTTTAGTAAAAAAAAATACCAAAAAGCGTATATTAATTGGTTTGCACAAAAGTTATAGCGTTTACAAACTATGGGATAGATTTATGGGCTTTTTATTTTTTTATAGATATTGTTAGTAATGGCTGTGATCAGCGGTTTTTAGCAGGACTGCAACATTGCGGCGGACAAATGACACTAAGTGACACTTTTTGGAGACCAGTGACACCAATACAGCCAATACAGCGATGCGTGCTAAATATTATACACTGTTATCTATATAAATGACACTGGCAGGGAAGGTGTTAACACTAGGGGTGCTCAAAGGGTTAAGTGTGTTCCTAAGGAGTGATTTCTGACTGTGCGGGGGATGGATGCGCTAGAGGAAAAGAAAGATCTGTGTTTCAGCTTAGATCTGTGACGGAAGAGCTGTTTGCCTTGTTTACATAGGCAGAGGGCCGTTCTCTCAGTCTCCCTGATGATGCAGGAGGCCGGTGGCGATCGCAGCCGCCGGTAACGCAGACTGGCTCCCACTGTGTCTAATCACAGCAGGAGCATGGCTTCGGTGGCACACACACTCCCTAGAGCCTTAAAGCTAAATCACATATATGTACAGGATTTTGTACTTAAGGGCCACCCTGTCGCAGTATATGTATGGTGGGCGGTCTATTCTTTATCATATGTTCAGTTTGAATTGCCTAGATTTGTAATAGGTGTACTATAAGATCAATTGCACAGAGGACCTACCAATACTCACCACAAAAGTTCACTCTTATATACTCTTGAGTGCACCAGCCCTTTATTAAGTAAAGACCCAGTTTGCCCCTTAACATAATTACCCTGGATGTCTCTGGCTTTCCCTTCACTTTCCTTTAATATGAAAAAGACCTGTTGAATTATGTATTTAAAGGATTCAACATTACATTAATTGTACACTTGCCCAAAAAATCACAAAAATTCACTGTTCATTATTCACTTTTTATTTATATTTTTAGATGTTATGTATATTTGCTCAAAAGTTGCCTGGCACAAATACTTTCCTCATATTTAGCAACTGTACCTGCATAGAAAAAGATGCTTACTGCAACATTTGTATCACTGTTTGTTTATTGATATTATTATTATTATTATTATTATTATTACAACTACTACCATTGCTTGTTATTATAACTACTACGACTATTATTATCCATTTTTTTATGATGATGATGATGATTATTATTTCGGTTATTTTTATTGATGTGGAAAAAGAGAAAAAGATGAAAATTTATACTGTAGATCTTAGTCTTTGATCATAAATGCAGTAAATTTCTGGGCTTTCATAACATTTTTAGCTTCTATGTCCCTCTGTATCTATTTCTATCCTTGGAATGTTCTTTACCTGAAATACATGCAGTCACATTATCCAATGTCTCATAAATACAATGCCTATATGACACTGCTTCTTGATATAAAACAGTGTTTTAAGAAAAACACCTGTTTTAACCCGATGTTCTCCACTACAAATAGCAATGAAAGATACTACTGGCAGCTGGATATAAAGCATTACATTCACCTAAATTCAGTTTCTTGATTGTGGGCAGTGCCGGGACAAGATCATCTAGAGCCCAGGGTGAACATGCTAAACTGTGATCAAGATGTATGAGCATTATGTGTCAGCAAAAATCCCCCTCCCCCCCAAAAAAAAAAAAAATTGAGCACTTATCTCCTAAACATGAATTGCACCCAGTACAAATCTGCCACCTGCTGAAATCCTCCCTTCCTACATAAATCTTTGCCCCCCCCATCCTTCAACCCCCCAGCACAAATGCTCCTCCCCAAAAAATTCACCTCTCCTAGCACAAATCCTCTACCCCTCAAATTTCCCCTCTGAGTACACATTCTTTCTTCCCCACTCCAAATCCCCCTCCTAGCACAAATCCACCCCCCAGATTTCCCCTCCTAGCACAATTCTCCTCTCACCTTCACCATATCACCTCTTCTAACACAAACCCCCAAAATCCCCCTTCCTAGCACAAATCCTCTTCCCGCATCCCCCCTCCCAACACAAATCTCCCTAAATCACCACTCCTAGCAACTCCTACCCCCTGGCACATCCCAAATTGCTCCTCCCAACACAAATTCCTTTCCCACCTTACAAGAAACCACAGTGCCCAGGGCAGCTGTCCCTCCTGCTCACCCCTTGTCCCAGCCCTGATTGGGGGTGGTTGCAAAAAGCCCAATGCAGCTTTGCAATTAGTATTTAAAGCCCAACTCTGGAAAAAGCAAGAATACCCTCCCGCTAACCTGTCTAGCTGATTGCTGAAAAAAAAAACCTCTAAATATCCTATTTATTTACCTAAAGCTGTGGTCACATAGCTTTTGGGTCCTTAGCCTTACCACCTCTTTTGTGATGTGGACGCTTCCTGTTGTTAGGGGTGCAAGTTCAGTTGTGGGGGTCTTACCCCAGGGCCTTTGGAAGCAGCAGAACTGTAAGCGGCAGAGTCAGAGCAGCTCCCCAAAATCGAATGGGTGGTTGAAATGATCAGGTCTCTGGGGCAGGAAGGAAGCATTCAAGGAAGAAGTGAGTATTGAAGAGTCGATTTCACTATTTTCCAGGATGTGTTTGCAGAGCCCACACAGATGAATGGCACATCATTTTATATACACTGTTAAAGTGTAACTAAAGACACAACTTTGTTTTTTGTTTTTTTTCCTTTTTTGGATACAGTGGAGAGGGATTAGAACGCCTGTCAGTTTTTTTTTTTGTCTGTGCCCTATTTAGGTAAATTCACCCTCTCTATTTGTCCTGTTTATCGTTATCATTGGAAATGAAGGTAAAATAAAATCCCAAATTTTGGGTTGACATCAGAACACTAATACATGTGAAATCTTCCAATGGGGACAGTAGTTCTGGTTTACCCTAGTGACACACTGAGATTCTCTTGTTTTGGAGGGATTTCTTGCACTTCCTGTTTTAGTTATGGGACAGGAAGTGAAGGGAAACATCCATAATTGGACACTGATGGCAAAATAAATAAATGATTTGGGTTATAACCCTATCATACTGTATCCAAAATTTTAAAAAAAATTACCTTTAGTTACACTTTAAAATTTTGTTTGTGCCCTGATTTGGACTTTAAGCTGTTCTGAGCATGGAAGGTGACACTACATCCCAGTGCTTAGATGTTAATACCCTCGTAGGTGTTTGTCGCTTCACTTCAGAGAAATAATTTAAAGTGAGCATGTGATCCATTTAAAACTAAAATCTGCCATCACCTTTATTAGTCAGTCCTCTGATACACACATCATACTGCCTTTCTGAAATATGTTAATAGTGGCTTGCTTCTGATTAGCTGCCATGTCTTTGTGCAGTATGGCTTGCCTTTATTGATCACTGAGGCACTATCAAAGGATAGGAGGATGGTAGTTGGTGGGGATTAGGGCAGTTTGCTTCTGACAAACAAAGTATAATAAAATAGTTGCCAGTTTTAAAGGCTAATAAGTTCACTTAATTTTTCAATAACAGTAGTTTATAGTAGAACTAAAACACAATCCAATTAAACCATCCAAAATAACTGTACTGATCTTGTTGAAGTAACTGTCAACCTGCCAGCTATCTCTGATTTTTAGAGAAAGCCCAGGAATATGCAGCAAGTTGCAAAGTGAAAGATTGCAGTAGGGGCTGATCTGTGTCAGACATTTGTAAGCACAGCTAAACATTGCTCAGGCCCCAGAATTTACATGATTGTGTTATTTTTAAACCAGCATCCAAGTCAAAAATTATACTGCATATGTGGCTTAGTGGTTAACACGTCTGTCTTGCAACATTCGGATCCTTTGTACAAATACTAGCCAGGCCACATTTTGCATTATGAAAGAAAATGAAAAGCAGGGCACTGAGGTCAGCATCAAATAAAAAAAAACACTTTATTAAAATAAGCAGCACACTTACATATAAGTTAGCATTAAACAGCATGGGTAGGGAACACCTGGGACCAAGCAGCTGTAATCAATGTGAGGCTGTAGGAATCACTGGGTAAACAGAGGCTGAGGATGACAGGGAGTCAGCCAGCTCAAAGTATGGATATTAGCAGTGGTATTCTAGGCTGCACATGAGGATGACAGCTGTCAAAATGCCTAGTGGATGTCGGGAGAGGAGGTGTGCATGGCGCATTTTCAGGGACTTGCCATCTTCTTCAAATGCATGGACAATAAAAAGAAGTGATGGACTTATAAAGCTAAAATGTCAGGAAGGGGAGAAATATGGCCCCTCCAATGTTCCGCCACTTCCTGCTATTTTGGCTTTATAAGTTTATCACTTCCTTTTACTGTCCATGCATTTGAAGAAGAGGGCAAGTCCCTGGAATTGCGTCATGCACACCTCCTCTCCCGACATCTCCTGGAATTCCTATAAGTGTTTTTAGAGATCCCAAACTATTCTATTTTCACTTGGCACAATATTTAATTTTTTAGTACCATTTTTATATATTGATTCTCACCTGGATATCCATTATTTCACTTTTTTGGTATTGACATTTTACTCCTGATATTAATACACCACTTGGCACGTTTTATCACTTTACAATTGTTTTACTTGGATATCCACACTTATCATCTTTTAATAGCACTGCCACCTAGTGTCTACATTATTTATTACACGAGTCACCTTAATTATTTATTTATTTTTAGACTCACATATTTTCTACCAGTTGGGATATATTTATTGCCTGTAGGCACTGCACACATTTTATTTATTTATGTCATTTCACTTTATTTTCATTGGTTTATGATTAATTATTAATTATTAATTATTTATTAATGCTATAAGTTTATCAAGTGTTGGTTAGAATACACACTGTGGCATTACATTGGAATCATTGGGTATATATAAGGACCATTACTTATACCATTGTTATCACATTTTTATCACCTACATCGTCCTTGTATTTGTAAGATATATTACTCCCCTGTATATATATATATTTTTTTACAATTACTGGCAGCGCCAATTACCCTATCAAACTCCTATTATCTAGATATAGTTTTACTATATTTTTGGGGTAGGCTGCAGCCAATCTAGTAACCAGATCCATTCGCGTGGAATTTTCTTTTCATCAATTGCACGGTCGTGCCACGCTGTACCCAAATGGAATTGACGTCCTTTTTTTCCCACAAACAGAGCTTTCTTTTGGTGGTATTTGATCACCTGTGCGATTTTTTGATCATGCGCTATAAACAAAAAGAGAGCATAAATTTTGCAAAAATAACAATATTTTTCACATTTTTTTTTATATGAAATTCCCCCCCAAAAAATGTAAAAATCTAAATTTTTTAACTTTTTCAGCGTATTTTGATTGGTTTGCGCAAAAGTTATCGCGTTTACTAACAAAGGGAAAGATTTTTGTCATTTTTGTTGTTTTTTTTTAACGCGTAATGGCGGCGATCTGCGATTTTTTTTGCGGTACTGCGACATTGCAGCGGACAGAACGGACCCTTAACTGACATTTTTGACACTTTTGGGGTTACCAGTGACATTTCTACAGTAATAAGTGCTATACATATGCACTGTTACTGTAAAATTACACTGGCAGTGAAGGGGTTAACTTTTTTGAGAGGGAGGGGTTATGTGTATCCCTAGGGGCGTGATTCTAACTGTGATTGGCTGTGGCTTGAGGTGTAGGAACAGTGATCAACGGTCCTACATAGTAGAACAGTATGATCACTGTTTCTACACAGGGGAGAATGACAGGCGGCTTGTTTACATTAGCCGCCTGCCTTTCTCCCTCTGCACCGACGATCGCCGAGTGACCGGCGGACCATGCGGGGGGGGGGGCGGGTCCGTGACCACGCGCTCGCTCCCTAGACCCTCACAGGCTAGCGACGTAGACCTATGTCGCTCTGCCTGTGAGGGGCTGACTGCCGACGTAAATAGTCGTGCGGCAGTCGGCAAGTGGTTAATGCATTCTCTGCATTAAGGTAAAAAAAGCATTTTATGTGTAGCTCCCCCCTTCCCCCTCCTCCTTCCTAATTACTTACTTGGGCCTGAACTCAGCCCAGCGCTGTGCCCAAATGCAGCAGCGCTGCTCTCTCTCTCTCTCTCTCTCTCCTCACTAGACTCAGTGAGAGCAGTGGAAGACATTGGCTCCTGCTGCTGTCAATCAAATCCAGTGACAAGGGAGCAAGGGTGGGGCCGAGCTGCACTTTGTGTATCAATAGATGCACACAGTGCAGCTTGGGATCGAGCCTGTATAACTTCCCCTACTAGCAAGTGGCTTGAAAGGGAGGGGGGTTACTCAAAGGCAAATGAAGCCAGTAGCGCCATCGGGGGACCCGAGATGAGGATTGGGGCTGCTCTGTGCAAAACCACTGCAGAGCATGTAAATATAAGATTTTCATATAAAAAAAATCCCTTACAGTCACTTAAAAAAAAATAATTCTTATCTATAGACCTCTGTAGTCCTTAGAGAAAGTATTGAAGGAGATAAGCTTTGAGACACTGGATAAGCAGACAACTGTCTATGGGAATTATGTTAAAAGTTTGGCAGCTGTGATGACTTTGGTAACAAATATTGGAAAACAACAACTAAGCACAGAACTTGTTGGCAGAAGATACGGTACATTTTCCAAAGATAATTAAGCCAAACATATTTTCATGGGTAAAGTTTCCCATTAACCTGACTGCCCTCATTGACTTAACTTTGGAAACACTATTTACAGAATTTTCTATCATGATTTATGCAGTGATTCGGCAACAAGCAGCCAACGTACATTAATTCAAGATTGACAAATGTGCTTTACCTTTTAGAGAAACATTGAAAAAAAAAAAAAAACTCCGCACACTGCTTTCCTCAAAATATAGATTGATATATGTCCTGATCTGGCACCAATAAAATGTTATCTCATAAATATATGTATGACAATAAAATGACATACCGTATCACATTACATTAGTAGTACTAATCTTTTATATTAATTATATATTCCAAAATATATTATTCAGCCTTATAAATGGAAGCACATCCATATGCTTTAAAAATGCAAACCATATGGGAAATATTACTTTTGACTCTGCAGACTTTTACTAATATATTTATGAGTAGACCAGTATTTAATTCATTATTTATAGGCTTCTGACATACATCTAATTTATTTGATTTATAATTTTTGTCAGCAGTATTTTGTCTGCAATTATATGACAAAGTTCAAGAGAACAGCAACACATATGGGAAAAAAAAAGCTGAACAATGAAACCACTTTAAAACAATGGTTCAATACCTGCAAGTGTTTATCTAATGAGGTGTAAACCTGTTTTGGACGCATTCATTTTAGCACACACTGTGAATGACATGATAGGGTTGGACCAAGGATTGGGCACCAGAAGCATTAAGGGGATTGCATAAATAAGTGTGAAAAGACACATTTTTTAAAATTCGAGATAAGTGTACCTGCTGTTATGGTACTTTTGGACAAAAGATGACAATTGCATTATGACTGGACAAGTTAGTAAATATATGCTAATCATTATTTATTTTATGCTGATAAGATGGTGCCAAGCCATCTTAGTTGTCCAAGCTAAGATGCAAATTTCAATGGGAACCCTAGAGGGCTTGGCACCAACTTTTAAGATGAGAAAGCATAACTTTTTTGAAGCTCTCTGTAGATTCAGTACCCAAAGGACGAACGGTCGAAGTGTTACTGAACATCTGAAGGCCCATAAAGCTTTGGCCACCTGTACTTTTCCTTTCAGTTATGAATTGGCTGTGTGGTGTGGGTGGGCTGATTCCTCCTGTGTGATATATTATTAGCTGAATGTTCATTCTGAGAAGCACGGCTGGCAGATTTCAGTGCTGCTGGGATGTGAAAACTGATGTCTTTATGAAATGTATCTAAAAGCAAAGAGAGTATGAATGGGTTGATCACAGCAGGATCAGCTGCACTATTCAAAAGAAGCCAGCTACTGGGATGGCAAGGAGAAAGTCATTCAAAGGCCACAAGAGGGAGCAAACTTGGGAATTAAAAATAGGAAAGCCAGGATCTAAAGACGCCACAGTGAATCACATTTACACAAAAAGCCCAAGTTTATCTTTTTAACACTTTTTTTCTGTGACATAATTATTATTAACTTTTTTTTACCTTTCATGTGACACAATATCAACTAATAGGTCTCAAATGTCAACATACACAGTCATGCAAGAGATAACACTATTGATATGCATTACCTGTGTTCATGTACCATAAGATGTGTATATATATATATTCTATACATATTGGCCATTGTATAATAAGAGATCCTGGTCTTACGATCAGGGAATCCCAATTTTTTTAAAAGCTCCTAATATACGAATGCAATGCAGATATTTTATAAAAATAATCAATTCATTTTTTTGCATTTTTGGAGCAATTTTGCAAACTTTACAGTTAATAATTTGCAAACCCAATCATGAATCCTTAGGATCTGCCATGAACCTAAGACAAACTCAATTATTATCTCTGAATAATAACAAGAAACAGCATCTATTAGCTGTAGGTGTATAGCAATAGCCAAAAGTCATCCTTTGAAGAAGTCCTGATTGGATGTAATGCATAAGGAGACATCACCATGGTGGGCGATACTCCATGGTGGGCGAAACCACTGTCATATTTTTTGCCCATAAGCCGATACAAGTTTTTTGTGAAGTGAGTGTAAGCTTTTATGAACTGCAAATACATAAATACATATTACACTGACCGGCATTGTCATTTATAGCTTTCAGTGGAAGAGAAGGTTGGGGGTTTGAGAGCAGGAATCCAGAAGCTGCAGAGATCCTTAAAGTGTTCATAAAGCTCACACACACTTAGAGGTCTACATAATAAGGCGAAAATAACGAAAAATGTTGCCCTGTAGTAAATATGATTACAGATTTATTGGGAATGTAAAAAAGACATCATATAAAATTCCATATACATATGCCAATACGGACATTAATACAGTACATAATAGTAGACATGCTGGTAAATTACAGTAGGATAATTGTATAACGGATATGAAGCATCTTTCTAACTCAACGCGTTTGGTGAGTCATTGCCCGCTCTTCAGGAGTAGATGCGCATGAGCATGTCTAAGAAAAAATATATATATATATACATAGTGTTAATTTGAAAGTATGCATAGTGGTAGCCAATGAAGTATGGAAACTCATAAAAAAACCCTGGTGGGGAGAAACCATACTTACATATCGGCTAAACCAGGATTGCCGAAACAACGCTACCATATGGTGGCGGCAAAGTAGTCCGGGAGCTGAAGGTGCGATAGGAGGAGGATAGATATAATACGTGTGTATATGAGGATGAGGATCTTCCTTAGTATCCATATCCCTAACTGAAACAAGTAAATATATGTATCAATAAGATTTAAAAAGCTGCATCACATGATGATGATAACAGAAATCCGAAAATATCTGTATGATATCAATGATATCAGTATATTATAGCATAGATATAAATATAGGAACAAAAAGTAAGAAAGAAAGAGCAACCAAGGATGAAGCAAATGCCAAAGACAAAAATATGAGTGAAATATAAATATATATATATATATATATATATATATATATATATATATATATATATATATATATATATATATATATATATATATATATATATATATATATGTGGTGAAGTATCCCTAAGAGCAGGGAACAAAAAAGGGTAAGGAAGTGAGATATGTATAGGTGGCATCAAGTAAATGTGTACCCACCAGGGTGTTGTGAGAGAAGGATCATGTCTCACAAAAGTGAGTACACCCCTCACATTTTTGTAAATATTTTATTATAACTTTTCATGTGACAACACTGAAGAAATTACACTTTGCGACAATGTAAAGTAGTGAGTGTACAGCTTGTATAACAGTGTAAATTTACTGTCCCCTCAAAATAACTCAACAAACAGCCATTGTCTAAACCACTGGCAACAAAAGTGAGTACACCCCTATGTCAAAATTTCCAAACTGGGCCCAAAGTGTCAATATTTTGTGTGTTCACCATTATTTTCCAGCACTGCCATAACCCTCTTGGGCATGGAGTTCACCAGAGGTTCACAGGTTGCTACTGGAGTCCTCTTCCACTCCTCCATGACACGTTGGTAGATGTTAGAGACCTTGCACTCCTCCACCTTCTATTTGAGGATGACTCACAGATGCTCAATAGGGTTTAGGTCTGGAGACATGCTTGGCCAGTCCATCACCTTTACCTTCAGCTTCTTTAGCAAGACAGTGGTCGTCTTGGAAGTGTTTTGTTGGAATACTGCCTTGCAGCCCAGTCTCTGAAAGGAAGGGGATCATGCTCTGTTTCAGTATGTCACAGTACATGTAGGCATTTATGGTTCCCTCAGTGAACTGTAGCTCCCCAGTGCCGGCAGCACTCATGCAGCCCCAGACCATGATGCTCCCACCGCCATGCTTGACTGTAGGCAGGACACACTTGTCTTTGTACTCCTCACCTGGTTGCCGCCAGATGCTTGACACATCTGAACCAAATACGTTTATCTTGGTCCTATCAGACCACAGGACATGGTTCCAGTAATCCATATACTTAGTCTGCTTGCCTTCAGCAAGCTGTTTGCAGGCTTTCTTGTGCATCATCTTTAGAAAAGGCTTCCTTTTAGGATGACAGCCATGCAGACCAATTTGAGGTAGTGTGCAGCGTATGGTCTGAGCACTGACAGGCTGACCCCCCCACCCCTTTAACCTCTGCAGCAATTCTGGCAGCACTCATACGTCTATTTCCCAAAGACAACCTCTGGATATGATGCTGAGCATGTGCACTTAACTTTTTGGATCGACCATGGCGAGGCCTGTTCTGAGTGGAACCTGTCCTGTTAAACCCCTGTATGGTTTTGGCCACCATGCTGCAGATCAGTTTCAGGGTCTTCTCAATCTTCTTATAATCTTCTTATATCCTAGGCCATCTTTATGTAGAGCAACAATTCTTTTTTCAAATCCTCAGAGTTCTTTGCCATGAGGTGCCATGTTGAACTTCCAGTGACCAGTATGAGAGAGTGAGACCCATAACATCAAATTTAACACACCTGCTCCCCATTCATACCTGAGACTTTGTAACACTAATGAGTCACATGACACCGGGGAGGGAAAATGGGTAATTGGGCCCAATTTGGACATTTTCAATTAGGGGTGTACTCACATTTGTTGCCAGTGGTTTTGACATTAATGGCTGTGTGTTGGATTATTTTGAGGGGACAGCAAATTTACACTGATTTAGAAGCTGTACACTCACTACTTTACATTGTAGCAAAGTGTCATTTCTTCAGTGTTGTTACATGAAAAGATATAATAAAATATTTTCAAAAATGTGAGGGGTGTACTCACTTTTGTGAGATGCTGTATATGATGCTAATCTCACCTAATACACCCAGTGCAAAAGGTCCAGCCCTTAATGACTTGTCAAGTGGTAAATGAGAGCGTGTACACGCCAATCCGGCGTGTTGCCGCCTCGTGGGAAAAACTGGCGCAATAGAGCCAGCATCCACAGACTATGCAGGGAGTGCAGGGACATGGTGCCGATATAAAGGTGGCCACTCCCCTCAAAGGAAAGGAGGGGACAGCAGAGGAAGAAGCACCTCCCCTAATATTACATCGCACTTCCCGGAAAAGGCCATAATCCACCACCAGAGGAGGTGCTGATCGCCAACAGGCTCTGGCAGTGCATAATAACACCAGTCACTGGCAAATGCATAAAATATTACAATGACATACATCACCAACAAAAAATATTGATTGGGAAATAAGGCCGGGGCAGTAACAGACCATGATGGGCAGATAGGTGGGCAGATAGGTGCCCACCTAAACAACATTTGATTCATGGAGAGTGTGAAGGACACTGTGGTCAGGTTTAATTGATCACAGGAAAGTGGAAAAGGTGCACAGTGGTGAAGAACTGGAGTATTTTTATAAACTTTTACATTGGGAAATGTTCCTTTTAGACACAGGAACTTTGTGTAAAAATGTTTGCATGATTTTTTTTGTATGAAATTCACTTGAAACATAGAGTATGTTAATGATGTGGTAGCATTCGGATCAGTAACTTTGTGCTTCACTATATTGATTTATTGAATAGCCAAAAGAGTTAATTAAAAAGGGAGTCTTCCAAGGCTTCAAAATAATGGTGTTATTTTAAATAAAAATCCTTAAATTTGGCCCTAAAACTCCTTCTGATTTCTGTGCTTTGGTTGTTTTTTTTTTCCCTTTAACCATAAACAGAACGTGTGCTGACTAGTGAGAAGTAATAAAAATGGCAATAAAAAGGATTTAATAGGTGACCTGATAATAATATGATTAGATATTTTTTCATCTCTGTGTGAATCATTCACATGATATTATTGCACATACCAATGAACCATTTCATTCTCAGACTATTTGAAACATAGACTCATTTTAGAGGAGTCTTCCCTCATGACTTGTATTAGTCATAATGCCACATTATAGTTACAGTGAAATTGCTGTTTGCGTCCCTTTAACTTCCACAGCTCTTCCACCTGTTCTTAAGAGGCTATTGTTATAAAAGTCAGCAGAAGCAAAACTGACATGAAGTTTAATATACTTAAAGCAGGTCTTCCCTTGAAAATGCAAGTTCTGCTGATCCTCCTCATCCCCTCCTGCATGTATTGGATTTTTTTTTATTTTTCAGGAAGCAGGTGCCTATTTCTGGCTGGTACCCACTCCCACTTCTGCTGGGCTCACCCTCCCCACCTGCAACCTCCTGGGACATGTCACATGAGGAGACTGCGGGGCCATTCACAAAGTGCAGGGTGTCTTGCACATGCACAGTGGGAAGCCAGTTGTGAAACACTAGTCACATACGGCCCTCCACAAACAGGGTGGTGGCAGGGGGACCAATGAAGAACTGGCCTGGGTGATGATCGTATGTGTAACTGCTGACTTTTAATTAGGTTTTTATTATTTTAAGCTTGTCTTTGTTCTTACCACCTCCAATCTCCCCCTACAGATCAGAGAGGCTGCTCACCACTAGGGCAGCTTAAGAGGCAGGCAAAGGTGGGGCAACTACTGTATCTCTATTAAAAAGGAATATTAGTAAATGGTGAATCTGTGTATACATTGAGTACACAGTGATGTGTGAGGGAAAAAAAAACATGTGAAACATGCTAGCACATGATACTTATCCATTATACCACACCATAATGGATATGATATGACCTCCCAGACAATCCAGACAATGACCACAAACCTACATAGAATATGATTAAGAAATATCTTCAGCATGAAGATGAACAAGGAATCCTGGAAGTTATGGTTTGGCTCCCACAGAGCCTTGATCTCAACATCATCAAGTCTGTCTCGGATTATATGAAGAGACAGAAGGATTTGAGGCAGCCTTAATCCACAGAAGATCTGTGGTTGGTTCTCCAACATGTTTGGTACAACCTACCTAGGAATTGATGCTGGTTTGAAGGCAAAGGGTGGTCACTCAAATATTGATTAGATTTGGACTTCTCTTCTGTTCATTTACTTTCCATTTTGTTAAATGGTGAAATTGATTAAATAAACTTATAACACTTCTATTTCTGGAAGCTTTCTTAATATGCAGCATTTTTTTCACACCTACCTAAACTGTTTGCACAGTAATAAACTGTATAAGCAGTATGTATGACCTTTTTTTTTCTTTCTCTCTGTTCTCAGCTGCATAAGGGGCTTGGAGAGGTAGGGGTGGTATGGACTGCAGGGGGCATGACAGCAGGAGACAGAGAAATAGCAGTATGTTGAGCTGTGAAGGGGGGTGTATCAGCACAAGTGTTGGCCATTAAAGAACGGGCAGACCGTGCTCCCACCACAGCCATAAAACTGAGTACAATCGTACGGATGTGCTAAAATGCTTAGTGTGGTCACTATGAAATAGGAAAGTAGGAGGACTAGCAGGGTCACCAGGTATTGCAATGCAAAGAGAGGATACATTTTAACACAAGTACATGGTACAACAGGCACATATCAGGAATATGAAACAATGGGGTAACATACTCAATAAATGAACAACGTGAACAGCTTCTTCTCCTATAGTAAATCAACTCCGTGTGTATGTAACCAGGGCCGGCCTTTGGGGTGTGCGAGCTGTGCGGCCACACAGGGCACCATGGGCAACAGGGGCACTGTGCTGCCGTCACAGCTCGCAAATGGACAGGATTAACACCTCCCACTATGCGGCTGTACCTGTGTCTCCGAGTTCCGAGTCCGGACTGCAGGGCTGAGCTGTGTATCTCACACATAGCTTAGCCTCAGGGACGCGAGAGAAAAGAGTGAGATCGTCCTCCAGCCCCTTCTCCTCCTCCTCCTGGGTCTGCCCCGCCCACACTCTCCGGGGATGTGTGGGTGGGAAGTTTAACACAGAAGAAAAGCTGCAGACAGCCTGAGGCTTCATCCTGGGGTAAGTAAGCTTACCCTCTCTCCTGCCCCAGTATGTAACAAATGTAATGGGGGCTCTGATGTAAGGGGGGTCTGTGGGGGTCTCTGATGTGAGGGGTGGATCTGTGGGGGTCTCTGATGTAAGGGGGGTCTGTGGGGGGGTCTCTGATGTAAGGGGGGTCTGTGGGGGGCTCTGATGTAAGGGGGGGTCTGTGGGGGGCTCTGATGTAAGGAGGGTCTGTGGGGGGTCTCTGATGTAAGGGGGGGGGGGTCTGTGGGGGTCTATGATGTAAGGGGGGATCTGTGGGAGGCTCTGATGTAAGGGGGTCTGTGGGGGGCTCTGATGTAAGGGGGATCTGTGGGGGGCTCTGATGTAAGGGGGTCTGTGGGGGGCTCTGATGTAAGGGGGATCTGTGAGGGGAGTCTCTGATGTAAGGGGGGTCTGTGGGGGGCTCTGATGTAAGGGGGATCTGTGGGGGGTCTCTGATGTAAAGGATGCTCTATGGGGGGTCTCTGATGTAAGAGGGGTCTGTGGGGGGTCTCTGATGTAAGTGGGTATGTGGGGGGTCTCTGATGTAAAGGAGGCTCTGTGGGGTGGTCTCTGATGTAAGAGGGTCTGTGGGGGGTCTCTGATGTAAGGGGGGTCTGTGGGGGGGTCTATTATGTAAGGGGGGACTGTGGGGGGTCTCTGATGTAAAGGAGGCTCTGTGGGGGGGTCTGTGGGGGGTCTCTGATGTAAGGGGAATCTGTGCGGGGGGGGGGGGTCTATGATGTAAAGGGGGCTCTGTGGGGGGGTCTCTGATGTAAGGGGGGGCTCTTGGGGTCTCTAATGTAAAGGGGGCTCTGTGGGGGGGGTCTCTGATGTAAAGGGGGGGGGCTCTTGGGGTCTTATTATTATATAGTTATTCTGCTAGCATGTCCTTGGAGTGTAGCAAGAAACTGCAGAACTGACAGGAAACCCATGCACAGGGAGAAGATGCAAACTCCATGCAGGAAGGGTCCTGGTAAAAATTTGAGTTGAGGGTCATTAGTGCTACAAGGCATAAATGATAACCATTCACCCACCATGCTGCCCACCAGTGGCGGCTGAGGCATATGGGGAGCAGGGGCGCCGCCCCCCCCTATCCATGCGTCCGGCCCCCTAATCTACATGCGGGGCACCAGACGCATGGAGTTCAATGGGGCTTTTTTTTTTTTAAACTATGTGACTAGAGCCAGAGGCTCTCACAGGCTGAAAAAAAAGGACGGGCTCGGGGCGCAAAGCACTGCACCCTTAGTCCATCCAGTTGTGTGACAATAGCGAATGAAAATTTGCTATTGTCAAACGGATCCTCCTCCTGGCCAATCAGGAAGCGGGTCTTGAGACCCGTTTCCCGATTGGCCGAAAAAGAGCCATGCCATTGGCCATGGAGGAGGAGGGAGGAGACGCAGAAGACAGGGGGAAGAAGCCGAAGCCGCCACCACCTGCTGCTGCAGATTTCAAGGCAGGGTGAGTGAGCGGGGGGGGGGGGTCCTGTCCTGTGTCCTGTGCGCCACTGCTGCCCACATTGTTTGCAAACTTTTTTTTTTTTTCAGTTAAAAGTAAGTTCCAGACAAAAAGACAAATAAACAGATGAAATACATATAAGGGAGCTGTTCTACCTCGCAAATGATTTGTATTTCTGTATGTCCTGAGAGTTACACAGTTCTTCCACACAGCACAGCCCTGTTTAGCAGAGCAGAAGACCTGATCTTTCTCTGATACAATTAGGTACCACTTACAGGACACCTCCGCACCCTGTGACAAAAAAAAAGAGCTCTCCATCATTCTGCTGTCTCCTTTTAGTATGTTCCTTGCTGTACAGCAAACCTGATTGGCTACTTGTGCTCTTATCCCTCCTCTAGTCTAGAACCCTTTCAGAAAAGGATCTCAAGTGGCATATACTAATTTAAATTCATACTACCTATAAAACAGCGCTTCCACCTATAACAAATATAAATAGTATAATAAAGGGTTCATGTGCAAACAATCTGTAACCACAATAAAGTGCTAGAATAATATAATATATAAGTGCAACAGTGCTCTAGATAGTCCACAAAATATACATAAAGTGCAATGGTGCTCCAAAAATGTCCATAAGGTGTACAAAGGTGCTTGAAGGTAAAGAAAATGCTGGAGTGTTTCAGACCAATCAGGCGGTGCGGGATGTATCACTCCCCTCCTGTATCCTCACTCACCTGAAACAATGGACCCTCAGCTTTTCAGTCTGAGAAGCTTATATATGATAAGATGAGTCCTTTTTCCACCTGTAGGATGTTGCCACTCTATCACTGGGTAGCGCCTTGCAACAGGTCTTTCTTTAGGGCTCAAGCAAAATGAATAGCCAACATTGTGAAGTCCATTTAGGACTAATTTAATATACAGTAATATTATATTTATATAATAAAATGTTACTTGCAAAGGTTCATATAGACGCATCTTGTAGGAAGAAAAGCAATCCTTCTGGGAATGTCGTCTGGCGTTCGTTCCACGAAGGACAGGAAGTGACGTCAATGATTCAGTACGACCGGAAATACGTCAACACGTTTTGCCCCACCAACCAGGGCGTCATCAAAGGACATCATTCATATTTTGATTAATATTTTAATTTAAATTCATGTACTTACACTGCTTGAATTAATAAAAAAACATACGTTATAACTATAGAGCTGCATTCATTTGCATGTTTTATATCTTCCTGAAGTTCAGTTTTAAGTATAATAAATTTATAACAGTTCTATGTAACCTTACTCCTATCAACTTTTATATTTAGTATTTTGTGTGTGAGCTCATTTTTTCTTAGATACATGTTTATACTAGGTAACATACCAATCTTTGTTTGCAATCAATAGGAAAAGGCCACTTTAAACAGAAAGCACATTTTAAAATATGCAAAGCCTGAAAGTTATATAGATGTGTATTTGCATGCAAATAGTGATGTCGCCCTTTAGTAAATAAACCCTTCAATTCACTCAATTAATCTCCTCAGGAAGTGTGAGCAGAGCTACTTGACAGCTAACACCTTTAGTACTTACCAGTTCGGCAACAATATCATAACCTCAGAAGACGTGTGCATGCTAATCCCCTCTCAATATATTTCAACAGAGCATGGAAAAAAAGGGCATGTCTGATACTAAAGGGAAATATCTACTACAGGATCATTCACTGTTTGCTATACATGTACTCACATAAAATGCTTGCCTTAAAATCCTTAAGAAGTTAAAGGTTTATATTCTGCTTAAACAAATCTTGAAAGTGTGTCTGTATATGTGTTTTTTTCATCTTTTTTTTCTGGATTATGATTTGTTTTAAACTTCTTTTATATTTAGGTAAATAGGAAACTAGGCAGGACACTAAAGGCTCCAACTACTGGTTTCTGCAGAATGATATACTACTATGCTGTGCATAGCCTGAATGTATAGCTTGTAGAGACCTGAATAGCTTCAGATCATATTACACATATAGCCCCGTACACACGTACCGATTGTCGGCCGTAAATATTCAGCCGACGAACGATCGGCCGATTGTAGGCTTGTTAGTATGATGCTTCCGACAGCCGACAGCGCATTTTCGGCCGAACAGAATCTGTCGTGCAGGCATTAAAATTTTTGTTGGCCGTCACCAGAACGGCCGATTGTTCGCCAGTCAGTACAGATTTCGGCCGACAGACAGCAGATTAGCAAGACTGGGCATGCTCAGAAAAGAAAAAAGACAAGGAAAGTTAACCATCACATGACATCACTTCTGCAGTCGGCTGTTGTTGGCCAACAAAATTCGTGTGCAGTCTTTTGCAGTTTTCAACAGACACGACAGCCCTGGACAAAAGACGGCCGATCGTTCGGCCGACGATCAGTACGTGTGTACTGGGGCTTAATGCCAAATGAGTCAGAAGAAGATGGTAACGCCCACCTTCATTTTCTGCTAGCAATTATTGGTCTGTATGGATATTTTATTTAGACATATGCCATAAATAATGAAAAGGCAGTGCTGGGCTTTCTCCTTAGGAAAACCAGCATGTGCTGCAAATTAAAGTATCATAAAAGCGCCATGTGTCAAATGCTTACTTAAAAATATAGACTGCGAGGATGATTTATTCAAGATTTGAGAATGTTCATATAATAAACATTCATCATACAATCATGGGCAAAATAAAAAAGTTAATAAGAATTTTCTTTTCACATGACTGGGTAATTGAAGTAAATCTTCTTTAATTGTGTGAATGTTCTCAAATTTGTAAGAAAAAATACCTCATTTTTTAAACAATAAAAACATTGTATGACAATCATTTTTTCAATGTGTTATTATTAACAAAAGTTACCTAAATTGATTAAAATTATTATGGTTTTACCTTATTTCTTTAAAAATTGTAAGTATGCTTAGCATGTTCCGGACGGCCTGCCGCAAATTTACTGCGGCAGGCTGGCCCTCCTGCGCAAACCGACGTAGCCCTACATTGGTCGTGCTCTTTGTGCTGGGGGGGGTCAGCGCGCACCACCGGTGGCATGCTCCCACCCCCACTAGGCAGCGGGGATTCCGATGCACGGAGCCAGCGTCCGTGATTGCTGCTGGGCACCCACGATCATTTCCCGCTGAGAGAGAAGGACGGTCAGCTATTGTAAACACAGCTGATCGTTCTTCTCTCTGAAATGATCACAGAGCACCTGTGATCCTTCTATAAAGGAACACAGGTCTCTATGGTCATTTCACAAGCCCCTCCCCCCACAGTTATTAAACACTCTCCTAGGCTTGCAGTTGACCCCTTAATTACCCACTAGGTTAACCCCTTCCCTGCCAGTGTCATTATTACTGTAACAGTGCATATTTTTAGCACTGATTGCTGTAGTAATGTCACTGGTACCCCCAAACAGTGTCCAAAAGGTCAAATAGGGGTCCAAGCTGTCCACCGCAATGTCACAGTCCTGCCATAAATCTCAGATCACCGCCATTACTTAAAAAAAATGAATATAAATGACATAAATCTTTCCCCTAATTTGTAGAAGCGATAACTTTTGCGCAAACCATTCAAAATATGGCTATAGCAATTTGTTTTACCAAAAATATGTAGCAGACTACCAATTGGCCTAAAGGGATGAAAAATTTTGATTTTTAATTCTTTTTTTTTTGGGAAATGTTATATAGCAGAATGTGAAAAATATTGTTTTTTTTTTCAGAATTATCACTCTTTTTTGTTTATAGCGCAAAAAATAAAAATCATACAGGTGATCAAATACCACCAAAAGAAAGCTCTATTTGTGGGAAAAAAAGGACTTCAATTTTATTTTGGTACAGTGTCGCACGACCTCACAATTTTCCAGTAAAATAATGTAATGCCGAATCGGAAAAAAATGGCCTAGTCATTAAGGGGGCAAATCCTTCCTGTCAAGAAGTGGTTAAAGGTCAAATACACTATATTGTCAAAAGTATTGGGACACCTGCCTTTACACACACATGTACTTTAATGATATCCCAGTCTTAGTCCGTAGGGTTCAATATTGAGTTGGCCCACCCATTGCAGCTATAACAGCTCCAACTCTAATGGGAAGGTCGGGAACAAGCTTTCGGAGTGTTTCTATGGGAATGTTTGACCATTCTTCCAGAAGCACATTTGTGAGGTCAGGCACTGATGTTGGAGAGAAGGCCTGGCTCACAATCTCCACTCTAATTAATCCCAAAGGTGTCCTAGACGGTTGAGGCCAGGGCTCTCTGCAGGCCAGTCAAGTTTCTCCACCCCAAACTCGCTCATCCATGACTTCATGGACCTTGCTTTGTGCACTGGTCCAAATCATTTTATGGAAGGGGGATTAAGATGTGGGGTTGTTTTTCAGGTGTTGAGCTTGGCCCCTTAGTTCCAGTGAAGGGAACTCCTAAAGTGTCAGCATACCAAGTCATTTTGGACAATTTCATGCTCCCAACTTTGTGGGAACAGTTTGGAGATGGCCCCTTTCTGTCCAACACGACTGTGCACCAAGGCACAAAGCAAGGTCCATAAAGAAATGGATGAGTGAGTTTGGGGTAGTAGAACCAGCATTGTACTGACATCACCATCGAAGTGTCTGCAGACATACAATCAGTATATGTCATATATCGATTGCATATCTGTGGACATGTTCATGGCAGTGCCAATACAGTACTGACTGAATATCTGTAGACATGTTTATAGTGGTTTCAGTATGGGACTGATTGTATATCTGGGGACATGTTTATAATGGTGTCACTACAGTATTGGTTGTATATACCCATGGACACGTTAATGGTGATGTCAGTAAGGTACTGCTTTTATATTTGTGGACATTATAAAAAGTGGATTTTTCTGCACTAATTCAATTAATATTATACAAAATTAGTATTATAAAGTGAAGCTGCTGCACAAAGGAATCACAGAAAAAAACCCAAACAGATATTAAACAAAAATGTGCTGCGCTAAAGTATAGCGAATAATGAAATCACCAAAAATGCAAAAATGTTCACGTTGTGTGTATATAAAGGAGGATAACCTGAAATTAATCAGTGATCCTTAATGTGTTATTCCTATAAATGTAAATCAATAATCACATGTATCATAAATCATCCAGTGCAAAATACATAAAGACAGTAAAGGTGCAGAAGGATATTTTAAATCCCAGTTAGATCCCAATAGAGTCCATACATGAAAACATAGGGGAAATTCCAAGAGGGTCTGCCACAGAGTCCCAGAAAGTGCATCCACACAATTCCTTGTGAAATAGGGAAGACACCGGTGTGCGAATCACCCAAAGAAATCAAATGGCTGCTTACCAGAGGGAGTTGGTCTCTCAAGCTAATGAGTAGACCACAGAAAGCTTGTGTGTAATGCCAAAGATGGCCACAGGATGTCTCCTTTACAGGCTCAATAGCGATATCCACATGATGGGAAACAAGTTATGACAGGGACATAGTGTAACTCCGTATAAAAATCATTTATTATCAGTAAAAGGCAGATAAAACACTCACATTTAAGATGGAAATTCAAGGCATCTAGCGGTTATATATTGCCACGCTGGGAACGAACGAACATCTCCCACGCTGTTGGTGTCTATGGTAGCCGGCTTGTTGGGGGCGTGACCACAACAGCGTGGGAGATGTTCGTTTGTTCCCAGCGTGGCAATATATAACCCGCTAGATGCCTTGAAAGTGCCATTTATAGAAATAGGGAAACAGAGGTTATGCAAGTGAAAAATGTTGGAAACCATTATTCTAAGATGTTTATTTTCATATTCTTTTTACTTTCCTTGTGGTTATATTTATAAGTTAAGAAACGTTGTATCAAAGCTTGAGGTCTTTATCATGGTAATGTAGAATAAGGCACAGGACACTACTTCTCCTCACCTGTTAAAACAAATATTTCTGCTTCTCTATGTATCTATGTACTCTCAGGTTGCAAAACTCCTCCCCACAGTGGATCATGCAAATACTGCATATACTGTATTACACTTTTGGCTGACACCATCATTTGAGTTGATATGCTAATAAGGGTGAATGCAGTCACCTGTGTTTAAGTAAATAGTTAGGTATGGACTGGTTACTTTATATAGTGAATGCTCATTCATTGAGAATAACAAATACACTAAATTTGTGTTCAAGGGTACATGCATAAGAAAAGAAAAAAAACATTTGTCTTGCAGATGATTTTGTGAACAAAATAAAGCAGTGTTATCTTGCTCACTACGTGCTAATTGTTAACTAAAACTCCCTGTGAGTGGCCTGGAGGTGACGTCATCACGTATGCACAGTCTCGAACACAGAGCGGTGTTTCGCTGTGGCCGACAGCTTGCCGGTATCTCGTATTGCTGTATATTAACCTTTATAAGATAATTGCACCATTGTTTTAAATAAACAACACTTCTTTATCCTTGACGGTCTTCACTATGGGATTTTGTTTACTTATGTTTGAATATATGGATTCCCACGCCTGCAGTCTGCCTTTCCATCCATGACATCTATCTGCCTGTTCTGAGTGTACCTGACCATTATAATTTATGGTCTTGGGATCTGGTAAGAGGTACATGTTGGTGGTGGCTGGTGATTTCCACTTCTGATCTTCAATCATATCACATTGTTGATTTAATATTGAATTTCATCTATTCATTGGAGTGTAGTGTTTTGCACATTATTCATTGTAACGGACCGTTTCAGCAGACAAGGGGTTAAAATCCGTTTAGGCGATATGCCATTTTCTGAGAGAGCAGGCACATCTACTTGCAGGAGATCACACTCCCGAACTGGATACAATATAGCACTCCAACCTGGAACCTCACGAATAGCTGCTAGCAGACGAACAGGAGAAGCATACATCAGCTTACATTCCTAGCAATCGGTCTCCAACAGCATACAGTGAATCCCCCCAAGGACGAGACAAAGCTCCGTGTGGAAGGTCAAACAGTGGAATGTTTATTGAGGGCTACCTGCCTCCGTATTTATACAGGTCTCCCACCTGGTGGACACTCCCATAGGGAACCAAATGGAACACTGTAACACAAACAGACATGTATCACATTACAGACTCCCAGAAGCAAAACATCCCCACAATGCATCCTGGCTTCCTCCCTTAGTAGACAGCCAGGTGAGCTCATTAACATGTTTATCAATAGTCTCAGTTAATCAGTAGACATTCCTCAGGAGGGGGCTGCTGGAAACAATCCCCCCCCCCCCTCTCTCTCTGCAGCTAGAACTAGTTTTCACAGCGAGACTCCATTACACGCATGGGGACCCAAATACAGTATTCTGCTTTAAAATATATAAAGTTACTTTTTATACACTAAACATAGACATGTTACATATCCCCAGATAGCTCAGGTCGGAGTGCACATTATTAGGTGAATAGCACTCAGACCCCACGAATACAGTTTAATCGCCATGGAGCCAAAGTCTTTTAAAGCCTGGTCCATAGTCCAAAGGCAGCAGGCGGGCAACTAGGCTCCTCCAATGCAATGGGGCGAGATTGGTCTCGTCACATCTCTCCCCCTTTCCAAAAAGACTAACAGGGTACCTGACCTCCTGCCGGTTAGTGCCCTTGTTAGTCCAGCAGCCCACCCATAATGCAGAAACAGCAGTACAGCCCACCCAAAATAACTGGTTACTACACCTGGGTAGAAGAGAAATTTGTCCATGTCCAGGTGCCTCACCTTGGCTGTGTGGGGGACTGGTAGACTGCCTTGGTGGGTTGCTGAGTGGGCAGAGACCAGCGGTACTCTGCCCTGGTGCCAGCGCTACCACAGAAGTAGCCTGGTTGGAGACAGGTTGTTGGAGGGGGAGACCGACTGTCTCCCCTTTAGATACACCACCATGCTGCTGTGGGGGAAGACCGACTGTCTTCCTTTTGGCTAAACAGCCCTGTTGCTGGGGGTCAGGACCGACTGTCCCTACCCCCTGTGCTGTGAGTGCAGAGACCATGGTCCCATCTGCACTGTTGGGGGGCTTACTGTCTCCCCCTGGTATGTTAAGCTGCTGTTGTGGGATGGAGACTGGGCTCCCAATTCCCAATAGCTCAATCTGCCGCTGGGGGGTGGAGACTGGGCTCCCAATTCCCTGAACTTCACTCGACTGCTGTGGGATGGAGACTGGGCTCCCAATTCCCAATAAATCAGGCTGCCGCTGGGGAATGGAGACTGGGTTCTCCTCTTCCCTTAACTGTACCTGCCGCTGGAGTTCCTCCCAACGTGCCAGCTGGCCCTCTCTCTCTGCCCTGTCTAGCAGAGTCCCGAACACTAAGTTCTTCATGAACCGCTTGGATCTCTCCAGTGGATTGGGTCCGAAAAAGTTCAGCCGTAACCACACCATACGGTCATATTCTCTCAGAGAGTATCTGTACTCCACTGCTGGTTCCATCCCGTCGCTTGCCACCAATTGTTACGGGACAGGGCACCCCTGAGCAGGTACCTCCGTTGACAGATGCTCCTAGTGCTTCCCGAGGGCTCCAAGCACTCCACCAGACACCGTAAGCACTTCAGACTCCACGAACCGCCGCAGCTTGGTTAGGGTCTTGGCATCTCCTACCCACCCTGGACCAACGACAAGGCTCCAGGTTCCTGTGGGTGAACCTCTCTTTCCCCAGAGAGTGCAGCAGAACAAGCTCTTTCACAAGCTCTTACAAGAGCTTAGTGATTCTCTAAGGGAGTATGGAAGACCATAGCAATCCCTGCAGCAGATTCCCCAATAACGAGACAAAGCTCCGAGATGAGGGTAAAACAGGAACAACATTTATTGGAAGAACAGAGCACTCTTTTATACAGAAATTGGAACATCCTTCCCCCAACAACCGCTTTCCCATTGGTCAATTGTAAAGTACTTGCAGTTCTCACCAAGGTCCTCTCCAGTATATGCAAATGAGGGCTTGAGAATGAGTCAATAGTGATTGGTCAGATAGCTTTGACCAATGCAAGGCGACAGAAGCCCCAGGGGGCAATCAATGTAAACTATAGTCAGACACAGAACAATGGTTCCCTAACGAGCCCTCAATACACATTACTCTGAGTGTCAATACCTCCCTTAGCAGACAACAGGTCAGGTCATTAGCATACCTGACAAAAGGTGAATGGGGAGCCACCTTAGACAGTCTGTCTCCTCAAGACTTCCTGTAATGCCCATATTAGGAGTTTGCTTCCTGTTCCTTACAGTTTACAGGAATACGTTTTAGCTTCCAAGACAGAGGCAAGACTCCATTATCCACATGGGGACCCAAATACAGTATTCTGCTTTAAAATATATAAAGTTACTTTTTATACACTAAACATAGACATGTTACATATCCCCAGATAGCTCTGGTCGGAGTGCACATTATTAGGTGAATAGCACTCAGACCCCACGAATACAGTTTAATCGCCATGGAGCCAAAGTCTTTTAAAGCCTGGTCCATAGTCCAAAGGCAGCAGGTGGGCAACTAGGCTCCTCCAATGCAATGGGGCGAGATTGGTCTCGTCACATTCATCATCATCACTCTATTTTTAGTTATCAATCAGCGCGTTGTGACTGGTACCACAGTTTTATAAGTGACTGCTTTTTTATCTTTTGAGCACAGATATTTTTATTTTACTTGCAGATGATTTAATGATTAAAGTGAACACATCTTCCCCTTATTTACTAAGCAAAGGAAACATTAAAATAGTTCACATTTATTTTAGAAAGTTAATGTTGACTTTGTTAAATGGACAGCCTCTACTGCTTCATATCGCATTGCTACATATTTTATCATAAATAGAAATAAAACAATTCCCAACATTACTATATACAGGTATATATAATTGGGAATTGTTGGATACTGTGTGTGTGGATATAGACTTATACAGTATATGTATACTGAAGATACAGTGTATATATATATATATATATATATATATATATATTGTAAGGGATTAGCTCGGTGGTAGGCGTATGGGTGACCCCTTTGGGGGTGCGTTTTCACAGAGAGATAGCCGAGCAGAGGTTGAAAACAAGACTGATTTATTCATGCAATTTACTTCACACAATTGCAAGCGTCAAAACAGCCAAAATAAAATAAAAGACAAAATAAATCCTTGCCTCTGTGGGCGGCTACCTTCTCACAACTGGAACCTGCCTAAGTGTCTGTCTCCAACCTACCGTCGGGCAGACTTCCTTGTCCTACAGCGGACACTCAATAGTCCATTTGTTTGCTTTTCACACAGCACAAACATTGTCCATTGAACATGTCCCTTTGTTTTCTTTCACACAGAACAGTTCGTCTTCTCACCTTTGAGACGTATTCACCCTTGGTTACCGTCCCGGGCACACATCACTCCGGGGGGTCTTCTCCCAGGCCCACACATCCTGTCGGGAGGCACACGCTGACTGTCCTCCTGCTCCCAGCCCACATGGCTTCAGGATGCAGCTTCTGGAGGCAGCAAACAATAGGACTTTCTCTGAACAAATTATAGAGCCTTAACTCCCTCATTCTGAACAGGTGAAGGCCTTTCAACTTCCTGCTGGCTAGCTCTGTAGCCAACACCCTAAATTAATTAATGGACTTTCTAAATCAGGTGGAAATGTATCTCCTTCCTGTGACTACATTCCCAGATTTAGCTGACTTCCTGTCACATACCCCCCCCTCTTGTTTCAACCCTAGGGTTGGGACACATATTTCCAGGCACGCATGTGTCAGGCACTGCTGACTCACTGATAAGCCTCCTATTATCCTCAAGCTTCCGGATGAAACTGTTTTGTCATCTTCATTGACGGATTTCTCATAAATGCCACACAGTTTGTCTCTCATCTCATATACACATTCTTCAACTGC
The DNA here is from genome assembly GCF_965119305.1 of Pelophylax lessonae. NCBI lineage: Eukaryota > Metazoa > Chordata > Amphibia > Anura > Ranidae > Pelophylax > Pelophylax lessonae. The sequence goes on along the minus strand of NC_138774.1, from coordinate 161,833,111 downwards.
ATTTTTGGCATCATTTTGCTCCTTCTCGTTTCTGTCATCTTCATTGACAGCTTTCTCATAAATGTCAGACAGCTTGTCCCTCATAACCGTCTGTCCAATCCACCATGGAGGACCGTGATCCATAGGCAACTCAATTGGGCTAGTCTTAATGTCTTCAACATTCTTAAGACGCCTCTCTCTGCAATCCATAAATGTTTTCCACAAAACTTTGAGAACCTTTGCTTCACTAAGCTTTGTTCCAAGTAGGGACTCTTGACATCCCTCTGTGACTTGAGTTGCCTCTCCATACATCTGTACACAATCATTGACTTTTTGTTGTAAAAGGGAATGATCTTCCTTCTTGAGCTTTGCTTGCTCTAAGATGCTGTGCAGAGGATTTTCCAATTGAGACAACAGGCTGTCACACATTTCTTCAAAGTGACCCCTGTTCCTTTTCCCAGAGATATCAATATCATTCACCAAACATTTCATATTCATAGGCAGATCTGAAGCATTTGCACTCATCAACTTCTTAAACTTTTCGCCCTCCTGAGCGAGTCGCAGTAAAGGCCTACTATTTGATTTGATATTCAGTTTATATTTCTTGCCAAACTCTTCACAGAAGAAGCCAACCAGAACATCATCAACTTTCCTTCCACCAACATAGGGGTCAAAGGCAACAACACAGTTGAACCCAGCGATCTGGGTGGTATCCATTATAGACCTCCTCTCTGCATCAGTGAAGAAGCATGGAACTGCAACACATTCTTTTACAGGTTTCTTCAATGCACTTTCTGCTGAACTATTTGACCGCTCAAGGTCACCTAGTTCTTTTTCTCTATCTGAATTCCACATGGAATGCATCTCAAGATCACGATCAAACTTCTGCCACCCGTCTTTCACCAGTTCCATTTTGGAAACACTCCCTGAAAGGCACTTATTCATTTGCTTCACGTTTTCACCAACAGCCTTAGTTTTCTCCACTAGGTTTTCAGCCTGAACTGAGAAATCACCACATTTCTTACTCAGCTCCTTTGTTTGCTGAAGTTCTAATGATACATTTTCCAATGCTTGAAGTTTTTGAAGGAACGGTTTATTCCAAAGGGGTGATTCAAGCCACATGTCGTCACATTTCTGAGGCTCACTCAGGACAGACCCCAAAACACTGATCCTTTTAAAAACTGCATCAGGCACACTATCCCCTCTTTGGGACAGATCCTCTGTTGCCTGTAATTCCTCTTCCAGTTCCTGCAACGGAATCTTCATCTCTTCTACTTGCTGTTCTAAGGCTCGCTTAGACTTTTCTAGCTCCTGAACGCTTTGCACAACATCATCCTTGGAGCTGACCAATTCTTCCATTTCTGTACGCAGCTGTTTAACACTTTCTAGTTCAGCCTTACACTCTAGAGCTTCCTCCAAAGAGCGAGCCAAGAACAGGGCTTTGCTCTCGTTATCACGCACCTCCGTTTCTGCACGTGCGCGTTCTTCTGCATATTTTGCAGACACAGTCTTCTCTTCACCAAGCATCTGATCAAACTTCTTTTTCACATCTTCAACACACTGTAATGAACCAACGCTTTCTTCCATGCGTTTTTTCATATCCGCTATCTGAGCTTGCAATGTTGCGACTTGCTCTGATAGGTTTTTCTTTGCTTCCGCCTCCTCTTTTAATTGTTCCAGGAAGCCATTTTTCTCATCTTCCATTTGTTTGAGCTTTGTGCTAAAACTCAGCCTTTGACACCTCTCTTCCTGTAAGAGTTCCTGCGTGTCTTGCAGCTGCGATTCCAAGATAGAAAAATCTTCCGCAATTTCTCTAGATTTGCTGTCTGCTTGAGAAAGCTGATTTGTAACATTGTCCAACTCAACCTGCAGTCGGTTTGCCTTCTCTGACAGTTTAGCACACAATCGGTCACCTTCTGACACCTTGACTTGCGATTCCAGAAGCTGTGCCTCTACTTTTTCCCTCTTATGTTCACAATCTCCTTTTCCCTGCATAAGAGCCTTCACCTCATTGGCTAGCATCTGGGAATAAGAATGTAATTCTGCCACACAGGCTTCTTTCTCCTTTAACTGCTGCTGGACACGTTGGGCTTCCCCTTTCCAACTTTCACAGTCCGCACGCCATTCATTTACCACATTGCTCAAAGTAGTGAGCTCATACACAGTACTCAGTAATTTAGCCTCTCTTTCACTTTTCTCTTTGTCGCTGAGAGACAATGTCGCTTTCAGAGCAACATTCTGTTCCTGCGACTCCTGCAGGTCTATTTTTGTAGCTCCCAAAGACTGAAGACTTTTTTCCAGCTGATTACGCAACTCCAACATATCAGCCATACTTTGCTTCTGCAAAGTCTGAATTTCACTTTCCTTTTCCATGAGGATGGTATCTTTCTCCATTATAGTCTCTCTGCGTTTTTGCAACTCGACCAAAAGAAGAGCAGTGGATTCTTCCCACTGTAACACATGAGACTTGAGTAGTTCATTCGTTTCCTGCAAGTTTCTATGCTCCATTTTAAGCAATTCCAAGGCTTGTTCCTTTTCTTCCATTTTCCGTTGCAAGGCATCCAACTCAGCCCTGCACACATACTCGGTTTCTTCCAAACCGATGGCCTCCATTGGCTGCTGGCGTCTCTGTTTCCAGCCTGCCATGCTCTCTTGATGAGCCTTTTGTTGAGCTGCAAAGCTCCGCTGAAAATCCGCATTTGCCTGCTGTTGAGCTGCATTTGCCTGCTGTTGTGCTGTATTTGATATAATCAGTTGTTTCAACATCTCCTCCATTTTGAGCTTACTTTTCATCTGAGCACACTGCGTCTCCATAGCAGTTTCATCAGTGTTGCTAGGGACAACAACCTTCCTCTTTAGTATACTCTCTTTAGGCATGGATGGGGCTGGTTCAGACGGTAACATCCCCTCCATCCATAGAATCCGGTCTCTCATTTCATCTATCTTTGCATTCTTCAGGCGTTTTGAACGCCCCATCTTCAATAACTCCACAAACAAATTTTTCACAGTCCAGCAAAAAATTTCAGACCACTGTCTCTTTAACACATGTAGTTTTTCTCTCTCTTGCAAGATCTCTTTTCCTGCACACACAGTTTGTGCAGTCACTTGCACCAGACACAACAAAGTTCATCAAATAATTTTGAGACCGCTGTCTCTTTAAAACACTTTTTTTTTTCTGTCAGGATCTTCTCTCCTGCACACATAGATTGTGCAATCTCATGCACCAGACAAAGTTCATCAAACATTTGCACTTCCTTGCAGGGATCTCTGCTTATGCCCACTGCATACCTCCACCATATGTAAGGGATTAGCTCGGTGGTAGGCGTATGGGTGACCCCTTTGGGGGTGCGTTTTCACAGAGAGATAGCCGAGCAGAGGTTGAAAACAAGACTGATTTATTCATGCAATTTACTTCACACAATTGCAAGCGTCAAAACAGCCAAAATAAAATAAAAGACAAAATAAATCCTTGCCTCTGTGGGCGGCTACCTTCTCACAACTGGAACCTGCCTAAGTGTCTGTCTCCAACCTACCGTCGGGCAGACTTCCTTGTCCTACAGCGGACACTCAATAGTCCATTTGTTTGCTTTTCACACAGCACAAACATTGTCCATTGAACATGTCCCTTTGTTTTCTTTCACACAGAACAGTTCGTCTTCTCACCTTTGAGACGTATTCACCCTTGGTTACCGTCCCGGGCACACATCACTCCGGGGGGTCTTCTCCCAGGCCCACACATCCTGTCGGGAGGCACACGCTGACTGTCCTCCTGCTCCCAGCCCACATGGCTTCAGGATGCAGCTTCTGGAGGCAGCAAACAATAGGACTTTCTCTGAACAAATTATAGAGCCTTAACTCCCTCATTCTGAACAGGTGAAGGCCTTTCAACTTCCTGCTGGCTAGCTCTGTAGCCAACACCCTAAATTAATTAATGGACTTTCTAAATCAGGTGGAAATGTATCTCCTTCCTGTGACTACATTCCCAGATTTAGCTGACTTCCTGTCACAATATATATATATACAGTAATGTGACAATCAAAATGGTGGTTTGTGATTTAAAATCAATCAACCACACTGTCACCTTTTGGAAAAACTTTTCCCAGTTCCAAATATTCTTATATATTTTCAGAAACACCGTGTCCATTCCTCATGAGTTTGCCTTCCACCCACAAAGTGTGACCATTCATTATTAATCACAGATCTCTCAGCTAAAAAAAAGTCAGTTGCACTTAATATAAAGTAAGAATCCACTTCAGGCATTCCAACTCCTTGCCTTCCTTTCGTGAGACTCCTGTGAACATCCACAGAAAAAGGGCAAGCATAGCATAATCCAATAAAATATATATTTTTTAAAGGTCAAAACATGCCAATCTTACAGTACATATTTACCTCTTTATGCATCTTTACAAAACATAAACATGTCATCTCCAAGACCACTGAATCTCACTGCCGTCTGTCCCAGTGAGCTATCACTAACTCCATCCCACGCATTTCCTTATTAACATTTCTTCAGTGGATATTGTTTTTTCTCACATATGTATTGCATTTTTGGTTCATCTTATCACCCTGCATGTTTTTATGTATATATTATAATATCGGGAATTGTTTTATTCACATTTTACACTAGTTGATGGAACATGTATATTAGCACAACACTGGCTGTATATACATTTTCACATTGTAACTCTTGCTTAAAGGTGCTAGCAGCCGTATTCATTTAGTTTTATATATTATTTACCATTTATTCACTTGGGGAGTTACAGTGGGAACCATGATGCATTATTATTTAACCACTTGAGCTCCGGAAGATTTTACTCCGTCCATGATCAGGATTTTATTTATTTTTTGCTATTCAGCATTGTGCTACTTTAACTGGTAATCGCGCAGTAATGCAACGCTGTACCCAAACAAAATTTATAGCATTTATTTTCACACAAATAGAGATTTATTTTAGTGTTTTTTTTATCACCATTGGGTTTTTATTTTATTTTTTTTGTGATATAAATAGAAAATATATGGACTATTTGGAAAAAAAAATAAAATACATTTTTACTTTCTGCCCTAAATTATATCCAAAAATAAATTCTAGTTTCTTCATACATTTTGGCTAAATTATATTCTGCTACATGTTTAAATAAGTGTTTATTGATTGGTTTGCGTGAAGGTTAGAGCACTTACAAACTATGTTATATATACTGGTATTTTTTTAAAAATTTGTTTTATACTACTAAAGGCGGTGATCAGCATCTTATAATGGGACTACGATACTGCGGTGGTCAATCTGAAACTAACTGATGCTGGGAGGAATTGATTAGCTGACACTGGCATTAATACAGTGATCAGTGTTAATACTATACATTGTCACTGTACTAATGACACTGAATGAAAAGAGGTCAACATCTTGGGCGATCAAGGGGTTAAAAGTGTGTCTAACTATGTGTAATGAATGTGCAGTGTGTTATTTTTCACTTATGATCTCTCAGTTTCTCTTGGTACATACCAACTCCTAGCTCTGGGCTGCGATTGCACACAGCCAATCAGCAGGTCCCAGCTTTGCCTACAGCCACTGCTCGCCCACAGTGCATTGCGTGCAAGGGGGGGGGGGGCATGGCAAGAGGATAATAGTATTATATAATAATGATATAATAATTTGTTTGGCATCAAGTTATCTGGGTATTGTAACCTGCTGCTACAACACCAAGTATCTGCATGTAGTTCATATGCACACAAAATATGCCCTTAGCAGAAAAAGACTTACTGGAAAGTATTTTATTACTTAAGATATATCATTACTTCAGATGTAAAATGGTTCAATGAGGTGAGTCAAGCCTGTGAAATTCTCTCAAATAAAACATATTGTTCATAAAAGAAAGCTGGTCAAAACTATTTATGAAAAAGGTACATAAAAAATTCCTAAAAAAAAAAAAAATCCTGCCATTAATACATGTAATATTGGACTTTACAGATAATATTTGAATATTATAATGCTTTGAAATTAGTAGGAGAATGTGGCAGTAGTATAAAGATCGAGGGGAAAAAATCAATCCCTATGAAGTATAAAAAAAAGAAAAATATATGATTATTTTTACATAAGCAAAGAAGGGCTGTTCAGACAGGATTTGCCAAAAAGGCACAAGGCAAAGGTTATCAATAAGAAATCACAGACTATAGTGTACCCAATAAAGATTTTATTTGAACTCACAATGGTCTACAGATACGTTCAGAGATATTGGCCTTTTGGATGCTTCTAACAATGTTATTTTTAGAATTGAATTAAAAGGATAACAATTTTGTACCACATTTTACAATTTTTTTTTTCATGTTATTTTTGGTGGTTCAGATCTCTAAAAGAATTATGAGAGAAAGGGACTCACAGGCTGTTCCTGCCTTATATCTGCTACAGCCATTGATAGAGCACCCTTAGCTTGATGATCAGTGCCACCAGGTCCAACTCTTCGATTTTTGTATCTCTGGTATAATCTGTAAAGGAATTGGCTTCTTTTCAGCCCATCATGTTGACAGGCAGGGTTGCCAGAAGCTTCTCAAACCACGTTGTAGAGTTTTTCTACTCTGTAATACATACTTATTTGGGTCCATGTTTGGATTTCTATTTACTTAGAAACTTATAATAGAACTTTCAGTTTAGAAAAATTGAACTTTAGGTGATCACAAAAAATGTTTTACTCATTTTTAGTGCTGGTGTGTGTGTTTATGATTGCTTTGGAGGGAACACCAAACCACATACATGAGTGTGGGTAAAATATGCATGGTCACACACAGGACATAAATTGCATGATAGCAAGCATCCCAATGTTTCTCAGGGGAGCAAGTAGAAGGTTTCTTACTATAGTGCGATGTGACTCAATAGCGTACAGGACATATCAATGCTGCTCGCTGTCATTACAAATATGGTGCAATCAAAGGAGAAAAACATAGGTTTCCATTGTTGATCTCTACTGATATTGCTTGTTTCTTTGCTGTCATGCTGATCCATGATCTGAGTTGTTAACCCTAAACATGCATGCTGCATACGTGTTCTGTGCCAGTTCAGGTGCAGTATCAGCTTATAGATTTCTCTCACCCTTAAGCAAGTATTTGGTGTGGTAAATCATGATTGATTTGTATTATATTGTAGAAATAAGTGTAATTGACACTTAAGCAGATGCACACAGGATAAATGTTAATAAAAAAAAAAATTATATTATATTAGGTTGGTTAGTGCCCATGTGATAATACATTATTTAAATAAATACATTAAGTGTGTGAATAAATATGAGTCATGTATATGTGAACCTATATGTGATTAACCGGTTGCCGACCGCAGCACGACTATATACTGCGGCGGTCAGCCCCCGCCAGGCAGAGTGACGTATGGGTACGTCACTCGCCTGTCACTGACTTGAGAGCCAATTGCGGGCGTTCACTGACAAGTCAGTGCGTGTAACCGGCGGACCCGATGTCCGCTGGTCACACTACGATCGCTCCGGTGAAGGGAGGAAGGCGGAGCGGCTTATGTAAACAAGCCGCCCGTCATTCTCCCTGGTGTAAAAATGAAGATCAGACGGTTCTACTATGTAGGACCGTGGATCTTTGTTTTTACACCAATAGCCATGTCCCTATACAGTTATAATCACGCCCCTAGGACACACTTAACCCCTCCCTCTCCAATACAGTTAACCCCTTCCCTGCCAGTGTCATTTTTGCAGTAACAGTGCATATGTATAGCACTGATTACTGCAGTAATGTCACTGGTAACCCCAAAAGTGTCAAAAATGTCAGTCAAGGGTCCGATCTGTCCACCGCAATGTCGCAGTACCGAAAAAAAAATCGCAGATCGCCGCCATTACGCGTTAAATAAAACCCACCAAAAATGACAAAAATCTTTCCCTTTGTTAGTAAACGCAATAACTTTTGCGCAAACCAATCAAAATACGGTTTTTGCGATTTTTTTTACCAAACATATGTAGCATAAAACAAATTGGCTGAAAATGTTAAAAAATTTTGATTTTTACATTTTTTTGGGGAATTTCATATAAAAAAATGTGAAAAATATTGTTATTTTTGCAAAATTGATGCTCTTTTTTTGTTTATAGCGCATGATCAAAAAATCGCACAGGTGACCGCGCAATTGTCCGTTAAATTCACGCAGTAAAAAATCGTAAAAAAAACCCTGGTCTTTTAGCAGCCAAATCCTCCGGGGCTTAAGTGGTTAACACTGTGAAGAGCTCAATAATATTATTATGAGCTGCTTGTTCGGACAACAATATAGTTGAAAGATAGTGAATATGGTAGGGACCACGCTCAATTACTTGTGTAAATAAATAAATATATATAAATAAATAAGTGATGGTGATAAATAATATCTGACTCTATCGTTCTCCAATATATACCATATATGAGATAAATAAATTCATATAAACATCTCCTATATGTAAAAATCAATAAATAAATATTATCATTATATAAATGATATATATTGGAGAACCATAGAGTCAGATATTATTTATCACCATCACTTATTTATTTGTATATTTATATATATTTATTTACACAAGTAATTGAGCAGGGTGCCTTCCATATTCACTATTTGTATTATATTAACTGGAGAATTTCCTGGTGGTATTTTGGAAATGTTTGATTTTATTTCCATGCTGTCTGGCTTCCATGAAGCTTGCTGCCTCATATTTTCATTCTAAACTGTTATTTGTAGACATGTAGCCAGTAGATGACACAACTATCTTTGGATTAGACAATATATAATTATATATTTTTTCCTGATTGTTGTGTACAGACTAAATTGTAATTCTAACTAGAGAAAAAAAGATGGGTTTCTAGCATAGCATTTCCAGTCTATATAGAGCAAAATGGAACAATTCTGCTTATTTAGGTTCACTTTGCAGCTTGTTCACACATATTTACACTATAGATCTGTTTAGCAATATGTTTACTTTTTTATGCTGAAGATCCCAAGGGCAAATTTATTGTAATAAATATTTTTTTCATGTCACTCAATTTTTTTAACCTTAATACACATATGAGAAGAGAAATGCTTGATTTTCTTAACATCTTATACATTTTAGTACCATAGAGATATACAGTTCTAAACACTTGTACACTCACACGATGACATACACATATTTTTTTCTTTGCAGAAGCAGCAGTAGTCACCACAAGCAGGGAAGCTAATGATGTAGAACAAAGCAGCTTCTGCAGGAAAAGCATGTGAAATAGGAGAGTGATAAAGAGATGGATTGAATATATATATATATATACTGTATTTTCTGGCGTATGAGACTACATTTGAACCTCAAAAAAATCCCCCAAAAATGGGGGGACGTATTATACGTAGAGTATAATATCTCCAAGTAACCTAAGTATAAGCATTACGGGTAGATGAAAATTAGGGGGTTCGTCTTATACGCCCAGTCGTCTTATACGCCGGAAAATACGGTATATATACATATATATATATATATATATATATATATATATATATATATATATATTAACTAATCTATTCATATTTTTCAAAAAAACCTTCTCCTCTTTTGTTTTCAGCCTGTAATTGCTGCACTTCTACAATGTCTGTAAATGCCCATGTGTGCATGGACACAGGAATTGACTAAAACTGGTGCACGCAGAATCCCGTGCAGTTGTTCAGTGAGACCCGGTTCACACTTGTGTGACATTAAAGTTGGGTGACTGTCGGTCTGACTTTGCCCTGAGACATTGGTCTGACATCGATTCAACTTCCATGTGACTTTAACCACTTAAGCCCCGGAGGATTTGGCTGCTAAACGACCAGGGGGTATTTTGCTATTCGGCACTGCGTGACTTTAACGGACAATTGCGCGGTCGTGCGACCCTGTACCTAAACGAATTTGGCATCCTTTTTTTCCCACAAACAGGGCTTTCTTTTGGTGGTATTTGATCACCTGTGCGATTTTTTGATCATGCGCTATAAACAAAAAAAGAGCGTAAATTTTGCAAAAATAGCAATATTTTTCACATTTATTTATATGAAATTCCCCCCCAAAAAAATGTAAAAATCAAAATTTTTTAACATTTTCGGCCAATTTGTTTTATGCTACCTATAATTGGTAAAAAAAATCACAAAAAGCGTATTTTGATTGGTTTGCGCAAAAGTTATCGCGTTTACTAACAAAGGGAAAGATTTTTGTCATTTTTGTTGTTTTTTTTTTAACGCGTAATGGCTGCGATCTGCGTTTTTTTTGCGGTACTGCGACATTGCGGCGGACAGATCGGACCCTTGACTGACATTTTTGACACTTTTGGGGTTACCAGTGACATTTCTACAGTAATCAGTGCTATACATATGCACTGTTACTGTAAAAATACACTGGCAGTGAAGGGGTTAACTTTTTTTTGAAAGGGAGGGGCTATGTGTGTCCCTAGGGGCGTGCTTTCTACTGTGATTTGCTGTGGCTTCAGATGTATGAACGGTGATCAACGGTTCTACATAGTAGAACCGTATGATCATCTTTCATACACAGGGGAGAATGACAGGCAGCTTGTTTACACAAGCCGCCTGACTTTCTCCCTCTCCCCCGCCGATCGCAGAGTGACCGGCAGACATCGGGTCCGCCTGTCACACGCGCGGGGGGGTCCGTGACCACGCGGGAGCGGGAGCGCGCCTCCGGGGGCGCGCGCTCGCTCCCTAGACCCTCACAAGCAAGCGACGTAGACCTACGTCAGTTTGCCTGTGAGGGGCTGACCGCCGACGTAGATAGTCGTGCGGCGGTCGGCAAGTGGTTAATCGATGGGATCTAAATTCGATCTAACTATGACATGAGTGCAACTTGGTTCTTGAGGGTATACCCCATGCCAAAATAAAAAAAAAAATGGTCTGGCCCTTAGGTCTGGTAAAGATTTTGAAGGAAAACCCTATGCCACAGTTGAAAAAAAAATGGTGTGGTGTCCCCCCTAAAATCCGCATGCTGGGTCAGTGACCTCACAAGGGGTGGCGCCACCAGGTGACATCCCCAGATAGCCCCGTCCTTACCTATATAAGAACTGTCAGATGGTGGAGGAGGCAGAAGGCGGTAAGCCTTCATGGATGGAGGGAGCTTTTTTTCTTTTTCAGGTGTGACGGGCGGAGTGATTGACAATGGATTTACATTGTGGGACACAGTTTTTTTATTTAAAAAAAAAATAATAGTCAAAACCTGTCTCTGTGTTTCTTTTAACTTTTTGACACTTTTTTTGTGAATGGGTAGGGGTAGTATGTGCCCCGTGTTCGTTTACAAAGGGGGAGTGGGATCTGGGGGCCCCCTTGTTAAAGGGGGCTTCCATATTCCAATAAGCCCCCCTGCCTGCATACCCCCACAACCACCGGCCATGGTTGTGGGGATGAGGCCCTTGTCCCATGGTTGTTGTAGAGTCCCCCCACCCCAAAGCACCTACCCCCCCATGTTGAGGACATGTGGCCTAGCATGCTTCAGGAGGGGGTGAATCAGGAGGGGGCCAATCAGGGCATATAATGCACTGTGTGGTGCGCAGGGCATTGCAGGGCATTCGGCACGATGAATACCTAATATTTGTTCCCCAAATGGGGCGAACAGCCAGTGTTCGGCCCAAACTCATGCTTGGGCTGAACCATTCACTCAACTCTCCTGCACAACATTCTCTGTGCACCAGTTTTAGTAAATCTCCCTCATGGGCTAACATAGAGGTAGATCTACAGGCTGAGAAAAAAAAAACATCAAACGCCTGTAAAAGAGACATTTTTTTTAAACCCTGTTTACGTGAAGCCTTAAGGTGAGAATACGAAAGTATTTGTTATAAGGAAATAAATAAGGAAAAATATGAATACATTCTTGTATACTGCTTCTGTATTTTACCTTTTTAACCCTTTTCTGTGAAAAAAAATATAAAAAGTAGTAATAAAAAATGTGCTAAATATATGAAGCAGCACTAAAAAATTTAACTCAATATTGTGAAAACACAAAAATGAATCACTATAATAACATCAAACTTATTAGGTGAAAAACGTGTATAAGAAATCACATTAAATATATAAATAGTGTCCATAAGAGCCCATACACAAGAGCTAAAAAGGACAAATAAACAAGAAAGTCCAAAGGAAACAAATCATCCACAATTCACTTGCTCCACCAGTGTCCCCACAATAACAATTGGTAGTGCTTCCACCACCAGGTGACACCAAATATTAAAGCCTCTTACGGGATCCTGTGGACTATCATATAGTATGGTCAAATGCGTGTGATACATCTCCTTATAAGGAGCATCTCCAAAGAACCACATGTGATCCATTTAGGGTTGGTTCATTAGCAGGATGAAAAAAGAAAAAGCATATACGCCCAAAAAGCATTTTTCCCCAGGGCAAATCCTTGGGCAATAGGTTTCAAAAACTTGCATCTAGCCAAAAAAACAGATACAATTGCTCCCCCAAAAAGCAGCAGGCTGTGTGGCTGCACCAGACTCTCCCGCCGGTCAACAAGCATGCATGATGACGAAGCGTTGTAGCCACATTTGTTGACTGGCAGGAGAGTCCGGTGCAGCCACACAGCCTGCTGCTTTTTGGGAGAGCAATTGTATCTGTTTTTTTTAACTAGATGCCAGTTTTTTAAACATATTGCCCAAGGATTTGCCTAGTGTGATTACCCCTGCAAGTTTCACTTGTTATTTTTTGAATAAATGTTTTTTATGGGTTACACTATGGCTGTATAAGCCTGCTGATGAACCAACCCTGACTTGATCATGTGTGGTGCTTTGGAGTGGCTCTTCATAAGGAGATGTAACACGCACATTTGACCATACTTTATGATGGTCCACAGGATCCAGTAAGAGACTTTAACCACTTGCCGTCTGCTCACTCAAGCACTACTGCGGCAAAGTGGTTCGTTATCGTCTGGCGACGTAGACCTACGTCGCCAGACACTCCCCTTTCTCGGCAGCGCGCGCGCGCCGCCGGAGGCTCGCTCCTGCTGGATTCAGTCACAGCGGGAGTCGGGCCAGGGGAGGAGCAGCGGTGATCGCCGCTGCTCTTCCCCGATCGTCGGGGAATCGAGTGTGGAGATCCGCCTGCTTGTGTAAACACAAGCGGGCAGATCTCCTAAGTGACAGGCAGGGTCAGATTGCAGGGTTCAGCATAGCTGAACCCTCGATCTGTCCTTGTGTCACTCAGTCACCTCCCCCCACACATGTCAGTAAGCACCAGGCATACATTAACCCCTTCCTCTCCAATAAAATTAACCCCTTCCCTGCCAGTGTCATTTTTACAGTAACAGTGCATATTTATAGCACTGATTACTGTAGTAATGTCACTGGTACCCCCAAAAGTGTCAAAAATGTCAGTCAAGGGTCCGATCTGTCCGCCACAATGTCGCAGTCCCGCAAAAACAAATCGCAGATCGCCGCCATTACTCGTTAAAAAAAAACACCAAAAATGACAGAAATCTTTCCCTTAGTTAGTAAACGCAATAACTTTTGCGCAAACCAATCAAAATACGCTTATTGTGATTTTTTTTTTACCAAACATATGTAGCAGAAAACAAATTGGCCAAAAATGTAAAAAAAATTTGATTTTTACATTTTTTTGGGGGGGAATTTCATATAAAAGAATGTGAAAAATATTGTTATTTTTTCAAAATTTACGCTCTTTTTTTGTTTATAGCGCAAAACGTAAAAATCGCACAGGTGATCAAATACCACCAAAAGAAAGCTCTGTTTGTGGGGAAAAAAAGGACGTAAATTGGGTATGGCATCGCACGACCGCGCAATTGTCAGTTAAAGTCACACAGTGCCGAATCGCAAAAAGTGGCCCAGACGTAAGACAGCAAAATGCTTTAGTGGTAAAGTGGTTAATATTTGGTGTCACCTAGTGGTGGAAGCACTACAAATTGTGATTGTGGGGACACTGGTGGAGCAAGTGAATCATTTATAAATTTGTTGGGATTTCTTTATCCACATTTTTCACCTAAAAAGTTTGATGTCATTATATTGATTCATTTTTGTGTTTTCACAATATGGAGTTCAATTTTTTAACAGTAATGTTTTTTTTTTTAATGAGTTGCCAGGGGTACTAATTATCCCTTACTCTACTTGTAGAGAGGAATGCTAGATTCCTGGGGGCCCCTATATTTAAAAGAAGACTTCCAGATTCTGATAAGTCCCCCTCCTCACAGATTCCCATAAAAATTGGGTCAGAGGTCCTTGTTCCCATCAACAGGGGCTCCCCTGGCAAATTACCTTCCCTATGTTGAGGGCATGTTGTCGGATATGGTTCAGAAGAGGAGATTACATGCTTGCTGATCCCCTTTCCTGGCCTGACAGGCTGCATACTCTTATAAGAGATGTCCTTTTTTAATAGTACCTTACCTATTAGCCTTGAAAAGGGAGAGTATTGATTTTGAAGATTTGCCTCCAGGTGACAATTCACAGATTTGAAAAAGCACTTAACAAACATGCCTGCAGACTGAACCAAATTAAATCCACCCATCACTACCCATTTGGTAAGAAAATGGGGGTTGGTCCCAGATATTGTAGAGCAGTGGTCCTCAACTCCGGTCCTCAGGGCCCACTAACAGGCCAGATTTTAAGTATTACCTTGGGGAGATGCAGACTAGAGTACTGCAATCACTGAGCAGCAAATGATATCACCTGGGGTGTATTTCAGTTATCTTGCAAATCTGGCCTGTTAGTGGGCCCTGTAGGCCAGGGTTGAGGACCACTGTTGTAGAGCATCAGTGTGTAAAGATTTCTCTCCATTCTGAATTGCATTTGCAAGGTCTGTGATAATTCTTTGATGGTCTGTGGGGTAATAGTTGAATAACTTTATCTAGAGCCCAGCTCTACAGGGTCCTCTTAGAAATTAATTAGCAGCTAGAATTTTATTCAGGTCTGCAGGCATATGCAGGTTCTGAACTATAATCATTTGTCCACTGAATTAGATATATAGCTGTAATATTATCATACCATTTTCTATATCTAATATAAAAAAAATTGTCCTTAGCAGCCTGTATGTACAGTAAGTGAGATTTCCGAGAATGTACGGTGCACCAATTAAGTACAACATGCTTTTTTTCCACAAATGTTTGCACAAATCAAGTATCTCTGAAGCAGTTTCTTCCACTAAAAAGTAAGCAATGGCAGTTAATGGATTAACTATAAAAAGTTTGTACAAGGGCAGACAAGGTCATGTTCCTCTTGGGCAAGTTCTCCTCCTCTCAGTCCTCTATAGGGTCAGATGAGAAGGGGTGTATGTGGGCACTTCCATGGGGTGAGAACCTGTATCTTGATGGATAGTGCGGAGATATCTGCACCCAGGCAGCACTTGGGAGAAAAAGCAGCTCTATGGAAGGATTCAAAGAAACAAAGTGCCTCTAAGTGCAGTATCTCACATTTATTGCAGGATAAAAGGTTAAAAATACTTACACAAAGTAAGCCATCAAGAGTTAAATGAGGAGGTGCAATGAGTCCGTAGTGATGTCCAGGATCAGAGGAGCCGAAGCTCGGGTGAACGGATGTCCGAGATGCTGCTTCCTGTGGGCGTACACAAAGCGGGGCACGAACTTCCGAAAACCACGCTGGGGCGCAAGCAGCTGGCATCTAGTGGGGGTGGATGGTAGGTTACATGTTTCAGAGCATGCGCAGCTCCTTCATCAGACCATGCCACCTGCCAGCAGTGTAAAGCACAACTGCCCTGAGAAGGTATTGTGGACTGCTAGCAATCAATGCTAGCCCTTTTTTTCTTTTGTTAACCAGAGACACTTGCCATCTTTTCTTCCTGCTGATCAACAATTTTATAGGCACTGTGACACATACTGATGACCACTGCACCTTGTTCATTGTGCTGTACATGGCAAAGTACTCAGCACTGTACATTTTGCTTCTTTCTAAGTAGTTTTCAAATATTTGGATGAAGTTCTCCTTAAAGGTTGGATCAGATAAAGTCCATATTCTATTTTGTTTTTAGAGACAATATTTTAGGTTTATGTGTACCTTTGAAACTCTCACCTGTGATACTGTAGTTGGAGTATTTTGTGGGCACAGACACTATACAAGTGTACATTGTGTATTGTATTAAGTATACTTAGCCTATGATTAACCATGTTCATTTATGCAACAATCAATGTGCTCAGTGCAATTTAGGAACACCCAATTTTTGCAGAGTAGTCTATTCCATACTGTCTCATTTTGAACACTGTGCTGCACATTTCCTATTCTGCTCTGACTCATTCTGTACTATGTAAGTCACCTCAAACCTTACAAAACCCTGCCCATTTTGGCCATGCTTAATATTCAAGGCAATGAAAAATATGCTCACTTCAGAAGCCGCCATTTGTTTTCTCAGTTGAGGGGCCCAACGTATGCACACAGGCCACTAACTTTAAAAATGCCTTTGAGCAGAAACGTATTGCAACCAAAGGCGCTCACACACATTATAGCTCCAGTAAATACCCTAAATCAATACCTTGGGATTTGGCTGATCGTGACTGATCCTCACTTTGTATACTATGCTGTACATTTTTTTCCCAACCTCCCTTTTTTGTGCACTGTGCTACTCATGTCCTATTTCAAAAAGTAGTTTTACTGTTTGTTGTGGTGAGCCTTTTCTATTCCACACCCTCCTATTTTGCACACTGTTCCTACCCCAAAATATCCTCATTCTTTACCCTGTACTGTACATTGTCTATTCCAAAGCATCTTCATTCTATACATTGTGCTGCACATTCTCTATACCACACCTCTTTATTCAGTATTCTTTGCTGTATATTCCCTCCCTGATGCATACCATCCCATTCCTTACATTTCTATTCCACATTATCCTATTTTATATGCTGCACTGTGTTTTCATTTTGGCAGGGCTGCATGATGCCTGGAATTTTAGTGGAAGGAACCTTTTGTTGTATTTGTTTCCCAGGATAAAAGTTCCCATTTCTTTCTGGTAACAGCGAAGATGTATTAACCATTTAATTTAAAGAGGAAGTAAACCCTCCTCTGCAACTTCTACCTATAGGTAAGCCTATGATAAGGCTTACCTATAGGTACTGTAAATATCTCCTAAACGTACCATTTAGGAGATATTTACATTTACCCAGATAAAACAATCATAAAAAATATTATTAATGTGCTGTCCCGGTCATGATTAAAATATAGTCAATTAATAAACACAAGAATGTGTTGCACTATCCAAATAAAGTACTAGGGCCTCATAAAACAAATAAAGTGTTTAAACAAGAAGAATTCATGAAAGATAGATTATTTCATAACCACTTGACCTCCAGAAGATTTACCTTTCTGAAGATCATTTTTTGCAAAACGGCACAGTGTTACTTTAACCACTTTACCACCGGAGGATTTTGCTGTCTTCCGTCCAGGCCACTTTTTGCAATTCAGCGCTGTGCAACTTTAACTGACAATTGCGCAGTCGTGCAAAGCCGTACCCAAATGAAATTTACGTCCTTTTTTTCCCACAAACAGAGCTTTCTTTTGGTGGTATTTGATCACCTGTGCGATTTTTACGCTATAAACAAAAAAAGAATGTTTATTTTGAAAAAATAACAATATTTTTAACATTTTTTTTATGAAATTCCCCCCAAAAAAATGTAAAAATGAAATTTTTTTAAAATTTTTGGCCAATTTGTTTTCTGCTATATATGTTTGGTAAAAAAAATTGCAATAAGCGTATTTTGATTGGTTTGCGCAAAAGTTATTGCGTTTACTAACTAAGGGAAAGATTTCTGTCATTTTTGGTGTTTTTTTTTTTAACGCGTAATGGCGGTGATCTGCGATTTTTTTTGCGGGACTGCGACATTGCGGCGGACAGATTGGACCCTTGACAGACATTTTTTACACTTTTGGGGGTACCAGTGACATTACTGCAGTAATCAGTGCTATATATATGCACTGTTACTGTAAAAATGACACTGGCAGTGAAGGGGTTAATTTTATTGGAGAGGGAGGGGTTAATGTATGCCTGGTGCTTACTGACGTGTGGGGGGGGAGGTGACTTTGTGAGACAGGGACAGATCGGATGTCCAGCTATGCTGAACACTCCGATCTGTCAGTCCCTGTCACTTAGGAGATCCGCCCGCTCTGTTTACACAGGCGGGCAGATCTCCTCACTCGATTCCC
This sequence comes from Pelophylax lessonae, assembly GCF_965119305.1. Taxonomy (NCBI): domain Eukaryota; kingdom Metazoa; phylum Chordata; class Amphibia; order Anura; family Ranidae; genus Pelophylax; species Pelophylax lessonae. The sequence continues at coordinate 161,815,012 of NC_138774.1, read as the reverse complement.
CGACGATCGGGGCAGAGCAGCGGCGATCACCGCTGCTCCTCCCCTGGCCCGACTCCCGCTGTGAATGATAATAACACGAGGGGCACCTACAGGGGGAGGAGTCCAGCGACGTAGGTCTACGTCACTGGACGGGATCGTGCCACTTTGCCGCAGTACGCTCAATGTGAGCGGTGGGCAAGTGGTTAACTGACAATTGCGCAGTCGTGCAACACTTTACCCAAATAAAATGTACGTTCTTTTTTCCTGACAAATAGAGCTTCCTTTTGGTGGTATTTGACCACTTTTTTGCACTATAAACAAAAAACAACAACATTCTTTACCTTCTGCTATAAAACACACATCCAATAAAACAACTTAAAAAATTTAATTTCTTTATCAATTTTGGCCAATATGTATTCTGCTACATATTTTTGATAAAAAAAAAAAAAAAAATTCCAATAAGCATACATTAATTGGTTTGTGCAAGAGTTATAGCGTTTACAAACTCCAAAATATTTTTTTTATTTTTTTACTAGTAATCGTGGTGATCAGCGACTTATAGCGGGACTGCGATATTGAGGTGGACATTCGAATACTAACTGACACTTTTTGGGAACAAGTAACACTAATACAGTGATCAGTCAGTGCTAAAAATATGTCACTGGACTAATGACACTGGACCGGAAGGGGTTGACATCAGGGGTGATCAAAGGGTTAACTATGTGCCTGACCAGTGTTTTTCTACACTGATTCATGGTGATGTTTAAACATAGTAGAGGAAGACTGCAACCCTTGTTTTACCATAGAGAGCTGTAAGACCTTCTGATAACCTAAGATATCTGCATTGAAGGTGAGCGTTGAGGCTGGCACACTTAGAATGAAGATGGTTTCTTCTTATGGAATACATGGCACATCTAGAATTGTCAGAAGAGTGAAACTGATTTTATATTTTTATCAGGCCTGGGACAACTCGTTTTAAACAATTTTTTATGATTGGTTTGTTTTAAATTTTTATACACAAGGATTTCTCAATGTATCAGTTTTTTTAGGCCTTTATCATATTTTTATTTTGTTGAAAACAATATATGTTTGTTACACAGTTGATTATTTATATTTATGCATGGTTTATATCACTATATTTTGAGATAGGAATCCAGAAATGTGGTATTGGCTGCTTTAGGCCCCTTTCACACTCGTTCGTCTTGTTCTGCGATTTGGGGCTGCAAAGTCACATAGCAAGTTGTACTCCATGATTTCCAATGAGTACCATTCATATCTGTGTGACTTCAAGTTGCAGTGACTTCAAAGTAGTCCCTGCACTACTTTGGTCAGACTTTGATGCGTTTATAGGTCCATAGACATAGGCATTGCTTCAAGTGCAGTCAAAATTGCGGCAAAATCGCTGCAAAAAATGCGAGACTTTTTGGTCGCACAAGTGTGAAAGGGGCCTTCGAGTTTTACTTCTTATCCTACCTTATTCTAACACTTCTCAAATATATGTGAATAACAACATCTGATACCTTGATCAACTTACACACAGCTGTAATCAATGACATGAAAACGTATTTCTCACGATATGGCAAAGTAGCAACATCCTTTTAAGTTCCCAGCCCTGGGTTTTATTTTGTGAATGGCTGTGAGAGGAGGGAGATTGAGATGACCTCTGAGTCTATGGGACCTGCAGTGCTTACATCCTAATGGGTCATAAGTTCAGTAAGAGCTGTAACAAAAGATTTACTTTATATAGAAGACAGTGTTCATCACAGGAGGTGGCTTTTGAGGTGTTTTCAATATCTTTACCCTAGTAAGCATATTGTGCCCAGAATTGGGCTTTCAGTTTAGTATTTTCAGACAGATGAAAGGCATGTATACGTCAGTCGCACTCCTGCAGCTAGGGGGGCGAGCTTGTGCCGCCACCGGCGCGCTCCCACCCCCACTCATCAGCGGGGACTCTGATGCAGGGGGCAGGTGGCTCCGATTGCAGCCAGACACCCGCGATTGCTCCCCGTTGAGAGAGAAGTACGGTCTGACTTTACTTCTCTCTGGAATGATCACAGAGTGCCTGTGATCCTTCTGTGATATAGGATCACAGGTCTCTGTGTTCATTTCACAAGCCCTGCCCCCATACAGCTAGAAACACGCTCCTAGGTACACATTTAACCCCTTGATCACTTACTGTGTTAACCCCTTCCCTGCCAGTGTCATTATTACAGTAACAGTGCATATTTTTAGCACTGATTACTGTGGTAATGTCACTGGTCCCCCCAAAAGTGTCCGATCTGTCCGCCGCAATGTCGCAGTCCCACAAAAAATCGCAGATCACTGCCATTGCTATTAAAAAAAAAAGAACAATATAAATTACATAAATCTTTCCCGTAGTTAGTAGACACAATAACTTTTCCGCAAACCAATCAAAATCCACGTATTGAGATTTTGTTTACCAAAAATATGTAGCAAAGAACACATTGGCCTAAAATGTTAAAACATTTTGATTTTGATTTTTTTTTTTTTTGGGGGGGGGGGGGGGACGACGTTATATAGCAGAATGTGAAAAATATTGTTTTTATTTCAGAATTGTCACTCACATAGGTGATCAAATACCACCAAAAGAAAGCTCTATTTGTGGGGGAAAAGAAGCCATCAATTTTATTTAGGTACAGCGTTTCACGACTGCGCAATTGTCCGTTAAAGTAATGCAGTGCCGAATCGCAAAATAGGGCCTGGTTATTAAGTGGTTAAGGCTTCCCACCATCAGAAAACAACATTACAGTGGGTAGTATTCTTTTATCCAGCCATCGATGTCCAGCTTAACACTTATTTGGTTTAGCCACAGCATTGTTGCCCTTTCCTGCTTACTCACAAGTTGGACTACAAGCAGCTATGTCAATTCATATTCTGCATAGTCACCATTATAAAACTGTGATCTTCAACTGCTGCTAGAGCATGCACATATCTACAGTAAGTTCATGTACTGTGTATACAAGATGTGCGCAGTGCAGTGGGAGAAAACATGTTTAAGTAAGGGAAAAGCTGTATTTTTGAAGCCAATAGTTCTTTTTTTAATTCCAGTGCTCAATAATAAACTATTCATTATTTGTGGATTTTATTTTTTCTGTTCTAGTCTAAACATCCTAATATCTCCCAAATAATTAACAAAAAAAGCAAAAAACAGTGGGTTGGTGGGCACGTTTTTCTGGAGCTGAAAATGCACATGCATGATCATGCATCCTTTGAATGTCTGTGATTGAATTGTCATTAACCAGTCTGATCAAAGAGACAATAAACAAGCCAATAAGCATATGTCAATACTGTGATGGCTAATCAGAGTGATTACATGTGTAAACACAGTAGTACTAACCAATGCTCTTCTCATATCAGACCTGTGCTGCCAGTTATGTCAGCGATATATTATAACACTGTTTGAACCACCATCAGATGCCAGATTTAACACTGTGTCTGCATACCAAGACCTTACCAAAAGATAGGCAACCATTATCAGCGCGTCTTCCTTGACAAGTCATTGTCTGCCCTGTGTGACAGTCTTCCATTTCAGTTTTTCGATAAAGAAATATAGCTGAATAGATTTTGGTCTAAATGTATGTGTATGTGTTTATTATTTTTTTCCCTCATATAGTAAAAATTTTAAAAACCGTTGTGTAAGGAAGGCTGATTTCTCGGCAAAGGTACCTGCACACAGGAATTTGTTTATAAAGGCCACTGAGTTTAGTTCCCAGTGACCTATATAAACTGATGCTTACAAGAGAGAAGTTGCTAAATGGTCTTCAGCTTATCCTTGCTTATCTGGGACTTGATTTATGCATGAACTGGCTTCCCTTCTGGACTTTGCTACTGCCTTATGCTCTACCTATTGTCTACCTGGTTGTGACTGAAATTGGCTTGCTCTCTGGATTCTGCCTCTGCCTTTTGATTCTGCTACCAAACTGATGTACTTGTCGACCTTGGCTGGTTTTGTGGTCTCCTCTCCTGTTTGTTGTTCCTAAACCAAGCTGTTCCTGTTCTCTGTTCCTACCCAGTGACCTGTAACTTTCAATTCTACTCACCTAGCCACAGCACAAATCCAAACCAGGCAGAAAATGCCAGTGCTCATGCCACTCTGTGCCTTCACACTCTCTGCTCTCTGACTAACCGTCACTATGAGTGAAAGACAGATAATTAATGGTTTGGATTGCTTCAAGTGGGACAGTAATATTTGTCAACCATATCTTCATATAGAAATATGAAGATTCAATACCACCTTACACAGAGTATTCGATGTGCTGATCTGTGAGAGAGACACACAGACTGTCATTGGCAGACTTCCCTATTGTTTGTGTATTGGGAGGGAATGTGGATTGTGCCTGTCTCATTGTTAAATGTTAATGACCTCACATTGTTCTGTCTGCCTTAAGATAAGCTTATTATGGGATGTATATGTGTATGTGGATTGGCTGCTAAGGGGGAGGGGGGATTGTCCCACAGTGTATATCTTTGTGTACACTGTATGGGAGTGTAAAACTCTGTTTCCATTGGATTGTGAATGTCAGGGCCTGTTTTCAACAAGGTCCACTTGGGCGGTAACCTTGTGGGGGAAAAATGTATAAAAGTATTTTTCTTGTTCAATAAAGTTGAGTTATACTTCACCCTCAATCTAGAGTCCTGTCTCTCATTGGGGGAATATGCTACAAGGGATTGCTATGTCCTTCATACTCCCTTGGATAATCACTAAGCTCTTGTAAGAGCTTGTGTAAGAGTTTGTTCCTGCTTCACTCTCTGGGCAAAGAGAGGTTCACCCACTGGAACCTGGAGCCTTTTCGTAGGTCAAGGGTGGTTAGGAGACAGGGAGACCCTAACCAAGCTGCGGCGGTTCGTGGGGTCTGAAGTGGTTACGGGGTCTGGTGGAGTGCTTGGAGCCCTTGGGAAGCACTAGGAGCATCCATCAACGGAGGTACCAGGTCAGGGTGCCGGTTGATCCGTTACAGTCATCACCTTCATAAATGTTAGGCAGGGAGTGCTAGAGAAGCCCCCTCAGCTACTAAGTGTCCATCAGGTACATAATACACTGGTTATCAAGCAACACCCAAAGAAAGCTCTATCTATCAGAAATGAAAAATATATAATAATAATTTGGGTATTGCATAGCAAGGATGGTACTCAAGTTGTTAACCCTTTTGTTACGTTTGCTTACGTAGCTGGCAGAAAAGCTCTGTAAAGAGACTCTCGTGACTATAGCTCCGGTAAGTGCCATGTATCCCAGACCCCGCTGCTCCTCCTGTCAGATGTCAGCAGGTAGAGCGGAGGATGATCAGTGACCACACACATTACAGATTAAAATGTTTATCAGTTGCATTTTTTATGTTACACACAGTTGTGCCAATAAAACCATTCTGTTATGCGTTAAGGGAAATAAGCAATTATGAAATATTTATGAAGCAAATATGATGAATTGGTGCATTATACACATGCTTAGCAGGATCATTTATCTAAATGCATCTAAGTAAATGAAATAATACAGACAATAATGTTAAATAAGATATTGCTCCTTTGAAAGCATTGTTTCATACTATTTAGTTCCAGTTTTCTGCTTGTTTTCTCCCTGTTTATGACAACACCCTGTCTATTTATGTAAGGGATGTGAAAACCTATTACATACAGTTTAATTTTAACTAATAAGGAGTCTGTTACCTATTGTATTAGTACTCTTTGCAAATACTAGTGGTTTTTGTCCTGGTTAGATTTACTGTATAAGCATTTTGCTATATATGTTTATTGAATACCAATTGATCCTACAGGAAACTCCAATAATCTCCTAACTTCTTGTAGTGAGTCATCGCTGCAGTACTGAAATCTCAAATAATGTTATCAGCCTTGCTCATAACACCCTCCCACCCCATATGCTATGAAGAGGGTGTGGGGTGTAGTTCTTACATATGTCTTGCCCTAGGTCAGTGATGGCGAACCTTGGCACCCCAGAAGTTTTAGAACTACATTTCCCATGATGCTCAAGTACACTGCAGAGTGCATGAGCATCATGGGAAATGTAGTTCCAAAACATCTGGGGTGCCAAGGTTTGCCATCACTGCCCTTGGGTGATATTGCTGCTCCTCCATAGATACAGTACAGTGAGTATGTTAATAGATAACCTTCGGTCACCAGAAAGTATGTTAATAGATAAAATCACCAGGGAAAAAAGTAAAACCAGAGAGAAAATAGAAAAGTAATGCAGCCACCACATATATGGACTGGTAAAACTGAAATATACTAAATTTTTGTTGGGTTTACGTAGATACCCTAGAATTCTATGACGCATAAGTGTGCATTTCTTGCTTTCTGGTGACCGAAAGTTTATTGGCTGAAACCTCTCCCTGCAAGTAGGTTATAATAACTATCTTTAATTATGGTTCAATGATGCCTTACAACTCTGAACATTCTGCATTTTTTTAAACCACACACTAATAATATATAGTTTTTGTGTAAATCTTGTGCAAAAATGGTTAATTATACTGCACATAACTTCTATATGAATAATTATGAGCAGCAACGCTAATCCTGCATACATATCAAGTTCAAGGTCCTTTACAATTTTGATTTTCTGCATTGCGTGGACGAAGCTTGTTAAACTCCTAATTGATTAATCAGGCTATTAAGGAATTCATGAGTACTCATCTGTTGTCTTTTGCTTGGCGATTTATTTCTGCTTAATAAGACTTTAGCCGTTTCCATTTGATCAGGTGTCAAGTTTAAAGGGACATTTTTCACAACCAATCTTGTTACATCATTGATTTGAGCCATTAAATAGACTACAGTATATTATTATTACAATTCAGTGTTTTGAATTGTAATAATAATATACTGTAGCTAGCTTATAGAGGGGCCTTATGTGTATCTGTTTTATACAAGCCATTGAATCTTGGGCTGAGGGGCAGATACGTTGTGAATGTGCGCTGTATACTGCAGGTGTCTTATAACTTCTGGCAGCAAGAGAGATAATCATATCATTTGAAGCAGATCTAAAGCCTAACAACAGACATTAAGTTTCCTGAAGTAATGTGTATGTTTATTTTATAAAATGTTGTTTTCACCACTCTTTATGCTTATTGCATCTCAGTGCTGCCAATCTCCCCCAGAATCTTAGAGCCATTTCTTGTCTACATTCAAGCTCTCTGTCTACTGATACACATCATTACCAGATCCTTATTGGTGACAACAGTGGATCATACTACTTACTCAATATGAGGCTAATTACTAAGGAAATCAAAATTCTTTAAAAAAAAAAAAAAAAGATTATTCACTTCAATTTTCTAATCATGAGAAGCATCTGCACGTTATTGGGCATTTAAAGTACACACATTTAATTTTCACATGATTGAATAACTAAAGTGAACATTTTTTCATTGATGACTCTAAACTACTTTAACAAGTCAAGGTCTATGTTCCAGAATGCCCATTTGAACTCTCAACCAGATGTACATTCTACAGAGTGACATTGCAGGGGCACAATTGGAAGACAGATTTCACCCCCATAACTGTCAGTATCTGAACAAGAACTTTCACATTATAGCAGAGTTCATAGGATATTGATCTCTCTGAATATGGATTTTATGCAGACGTTATTCAAATTACATGTACTGTATTTGCTATGCTTTATAAAATTGAGGATGGAGGACTTCTTTAGACTATGCGATTATGTGTAACAGTGTGTAGAGGAAATGGCTTGCCTAGGAATGAGGACGTGTTTTCATGTTCTAGCCCTCCACAGATGTACAGACTTAGACAATGTCTTTAGTAAGCAATATTTAGCAATAGTTTGCAAGAGTTATAGTTATATTCTGGTGAAATGAGCACAGAGGGGGAGGTACTTTTGGGGATAAATGCACCCCCCCCCCATAAAAAAGGAATTGTATCCTATCAAGAAATACCATAATTGATTACCATCTTTAATTGTCATGTGATATCTTATATTGTGCATCATCATTTGTAATCTGGTTTTGTATAAAGGATTGTACGCAAGGATTAAACATTGAACATAATTGCGACTTCTATTGTATGTGTGTGTGGTGTTACCCGAGTGGTTTCTGACCAGATTGAACAAGAAGGTAGAGAGGTTAACCTGAGAATATAGATAAAGTATAAATTAAGTGTTTCATGGTAATAATAAAGAAAGATATGCCATCAAGAATCATCAGGTATTCCAAAGTTTTCCAAATTTGGAAATTACATTAACATATTAAAGCTTATGGGGGATTTTTGTGGTTGGGTTAACATACACTGATTAGACATAACTTTAGGACCACTGACAGGTCAGGTCACTAACATTGACTATCTTGTTATAATGGCATCTGAAAGTGGGTGGGATATATAAGGCAGCAAGTAAACATGTTTTCTTTAGTTCAAGAATGGTTTGAGGAACGCAACAACAAGTTTGAGGTATGGACTTGGCCTCCAAATTCTCCAAATCCCAATCCAATCAAGCATCTATGGGATGTGCTGAAAAAACAAGTCCTATTCATAAATGCCCCACCTCAACACCTACCTAACATAAAGGATCTGCTACTGAAAGCTAGGTGCAATATATCACAGCATACCTTCTAGTCCAGCCAGTCCACGCTTCCCTGGGCACAGAGCTGTAGGAAGAAAAGAAAATACAGGAGCCTGACATTGCCCCTATGATCCACTGATCGTGGGTGCAATGCTCGGCAGGCTTCTGAGACAAAAAATAATAAATGCAGATTCTTAAATCTCCAATATTATATGCATTTATTTTATTTTTTTAAAGATGAACTTATCTTCTAAACACAAAAATAGAATGTGTATTAAAACAATTTGAATATGTTCCTTTTACACAAGTGTTCTTTAAAATATGTGTAAGCCGATTGTTAATAATGAAATAAATAAGTGCTGCATAAAAAATTATAATAAAAAATATCAAATCGGTGAAATTGATTATTTTAGATGCAAAAAAAATCCTTAATACATCCGTGCAAAATATACATATATAATAACTGTGATGTGATCAACTAATATGCACACATCAAATAAATAAATATAGATGAATAAATAAATAAATATATTAATAAATATATAAATATTATCTTCAATATAATCTATTCTAAAAATATATTTGTGAATTTGTTGAAAAACTGTCCCAATCACCAGTGCTCAAAATAAAAATTGAAAATCTGTAAACAGTAGTTATTGAGATGGTTTGTCGGATGTGTCACCTCCACTCTTGTGACCTCCCGTTGGGTGGGTGCTCACCTCATTAAATGTCACTTCGCCATTAGGCTATAACAGCATGAAAATACCATCAGGGAAAGGGTGGATGATTTCCTCCAGTGTTCAGGCACCCAACCTGGAGTGATGAGCTCAGCAGCTCTCACACATAAATTGTAGCTGTTTTCCTGTCGTCTTCTCGTCTTTACATCCAAAGTCCAGAACTTATAAAGCTTGTCAAAGATAAAGACCATGGTGGAATTGAAGTCCTCTTTGAAATGGGTTTGTAATAATCCTGAAACGTTAGGTAGATTGGACCACTCTTTCTCAGCCTGCTCTGAGTGTTTCCACCATGGTCTTTATCTGAGACAAGCATTATAAGTTCTGGACCTTGGGTGTAAAGACGAGAAGACAACACAAAAACAGCTACAATTTATGTGTGAGAGCTGCTGAGCTCATTACCCCAGATTGGGAGCCTGAACACTGGAGGAAATCAGCTACTTCTGCATCAGGGCTCCAGTAGATGACATTGGAGGTTTTGGAGGTCTTTGTGAAGTCTATCGAAGATAAGACCAAGCTGGCAAAGTTGGAGCTAATCTCTTATTTAACCCAAAATACAGAGAAAGGAGCGTTACCAGCTTTTTGCGAGTGGATGGTGCCACTTTTGGATGGCATCCGTCTCATTCAACTAGGGTTTCATAATGCCTCTATATATAATATACCCCAAATAGTGGGCCTCCTCTAATCCAATGTTGCTCCTGTAGGGTATCCAGAACTACTTGGAAATTTTTAGACAATTTCCCAGTCCTAGCTAAAGATGACAATGTAATCTACGTAAGCTTCTGAGTAGGGATCGAGGGATTATCGGCACCACCGATATATCGGGGGCCGATATGCACTTTCCCCGATATATCGTAATCGGCCCCTGAGGTTACCGATATTTTGGAAAAGTGCTGTACCGGAGTGATGCCTGCAGCTAGAGGCATCACCCCGGTACCGGCGTTCAACGCCAATGGTCGGCTGTCTTGTAATGACAACTGATGCAGCTGAGAAGCCGCTCGAGTGTCATTACAAGGAGCGGGAGGGGATGTCCCCCACTCCCGCTGCCTTCCGCGGCTCGCCTGGGTCTCCCGTCCCACCAGGAGACCTGGGCATCCTACCTGAATGGCCGCCGAAGACCCGATCAAAGCCGCATTCAGCTCTGATTGGGTCTCGATGTAAAAATCCCAGAAGTGATGTCATGACATCACTTCCGGGTACTCGGCACCAAATTAAAAAAACTGACAGCATTCAACTGCACAAAGCAGTTAAGCCTTGTGCATTTCAGAAAACTTCTTGATTGCCTCACAAGATGTCCCAGTAATCCTGTTTTTCAGAGGGGTAGACAGTCTTTGCCATTCCTTCCTTGGCACCGATGCAAGAACCCTAACACCAGGTTGAAACTCTCTGACCTTAGCTGACAGGTTGTACAAACAATGTTGGGTCTCTTGAACATTGTGCAAATGCTTCCTGACTTTGGACATCGCGTTTACTATTCTGACCTGCCTTTGCACATTGCATTCCACTACGCTACAATTGGGCAAAGCTTCTCATTGACAAGTCTCTTTTTTATACATCCAGTAATCCATAGGGGTGTTTTCCAAAACCAAGTCAATCAGAGAGTATCCAAAGGATTCCTGGGGTAACTCCCAAATGGCAAAAAACTAATGAGGCAGTAATGCCAATCATTGTCATCTTTTTTAACCACTTTCTTTACCATCTCTTTTAGAGCTTTGTTAAACCAATATACTAATCCATCAGTTTGCAGATGATACATGGAAGTCTTCTTCATAATCTTAGACATAAATGAAGTGCCTTGATCAGTCAGGATTTAGGACAGGATCCCTTTTTTTGTGAACACATGAAACAACTCTCGATAATCTTGAATGAGATATCTCTTAAAGGAGCTGCCTGTAGATATGTTGTGGCATAGTGAAAGACAAAAAAAATGTATTGTGTCCTATAACTTACTTGACCAGATGGCTTACTAATTCCATGGCTTTGCGATTGGAGAGTACTCTTTAAATCAAAAGTAGTACTAGTGTAATATGGGATTTTCGGACAGTTATTTGACATATGAAGCAGGACTTCACAAAAGTCCTTGATTTACTGGTATATTTTGGGCTGCAAAATTTATAGCAAAACTTCTCCTAAGTTTGAGAGGCCATTGAGAGGCCCTCAAATGGACCCCAGGCACATGAACAGGAGCCAAACGTTACACTTTGCACCTAAAATTCTGATGTATCTCCAGTTCTTCAATTACATCATATTTTTCTTTAGTTGCTCCTTACAAAATATCATGATGCACAGCAAAATGGGGGAATCACAGGTTGTTGTGGCTCACCATTTAACATTGTGATCTGGTCCCTGGTGAGGATCAGAGTGGGGTCCCTCATTTGAGCATTAAGAAAATGTTCTCAAGAATCTTCAAAATCAATTAGGCCTGGGCCCGAGGAGGGGGGTCTCCTTTTCTAATACTGCAAACACCCCCAAGGGACCTTGGTCAGTCTCATCAGGTTCACATTTCTCCTGAAACACATCGGCCTTGATTTAAGGCTAAAGTGGATTATTAGGTATTTTATCAGAGTGTTCCTACTTTTTCTGGACCATTCAACTTTGGCTGGCCATACACCATACAATTTTCTTATTCAATTTCCTTTAGATTTACCTTCAACTATGTAGTGCAAGGGCCTGCCTGATTGCATACAAATTGAAAGTGTTCGGGTTTGAACTTATATTGTATGGTTTTGGTAAATCTAAAGGAAAGTTGAACAAGAAAATTGTATAGTGTATGGCCAGCCTTTGGTTCATATAAGTTGCAGTATATTGGACAGTCTTACCCAATCAACAGGTCATGTTCCAAGCCCAGCATTGCCCCATCCTTTATTAAAGCAGTTCCCACTGGGGTAGACTGAATTACACACACTATGGCATAGTCTTTCACTTTGCCATACACTCAACATTCTGTCCATTATCCTTCACCACATTCTCATGCGAATTTACACTTTCAGCAGTACAGGCCACATATGCATACATACAACAACCCTGGCCCATGTCACATGTTATCGACTCATTCCAGTTTGGGTACTGGGCCAACAGGTGACCCAGTTATTGGCAGGTCCAGCAAAGAAACTCACTGGGTTCTTATTAAACCCACCAGTTTTTGGGAGGGTTAAGTGCTGAAGAGCTTATGGTGGGGGTAGTATGCTCCAAGGCAGACACATTGCATGCATCGTCTTACATCTTGGCAGTGAGATGTGTCTCTTTGCTCTGGAGCAATTCTCTTGTTCATAAAGGGTACCCATAGAAACCCTCTGCACAGTTGTATTGTTCCGCTAAAGTTGCTATCTCATTCAGGGATTGGGGTTGTGCCACTAACAGTACAGTTCTTTGGAACAACCACCCACAGAACAGTCCAGGGAGACCTGATCCGCAGTTTTATTGGAGTTTAGCACCCCAAGTTGCAGCCAGTCTTGGAGTAGGTGCATCGTACTATACAGCTGTGCATGGACAGCTTTGACAAGAACAGTTCATCCTTATGGTAAGAGGCAAATCCAGTCTGGATGAATATCACCTTCAACAGCTCACAGTCCCTTGCTAAATCCAAGAAAAGTAAAAGTATGCCTGCTAGGGATCTGCAATGAGAAAAGGAGCCCAGTCTCATACAGCCTCCTCTAGTGGCAATCAACTCAAAATGTGAAAGATACACTTTAACACTATCTGCAGCAATCATCTTTTGTAGAGCCTGCTGGCCAGCCTTCTGTGGGTCATTCTGCATAGTGAAGCCATCTTGGAGTCTTTCAGTTTGCTGGGTCACTGCATTTTGACCAACATTTGTTCAGTAAGCAAATGGTTAGTTTCTTGCTGTACTATGAATGCCTGCACCATTGCTTGCTTATGGGGGCCTGAGCTTGCATATTGGCCAGTGCCACATGTTTAATCTGCTCTTCCTTTGCTTTTTCTGTAGTTTTTAAAGCCTGGGCAGATAGTACTGGCCTGCACCCTTCAAATTCCTGGCATCCGTCACCAATTGTCAGGATCAGAGGGGAAACCTTTATTAAGTTTTCTTGGTCAGCAAAACTTAAAACAAGCATAGGCTTTATCTATTGCTTAAACAAAAACAGCTGCTTGCCGGAACAATACACAATGGGGTTGATTTAATAAAAGCGAAAAGACTGTGCATGTGCATTCTGCAAATGCAGTTGCTCCAGAGGATTGTAAATGAGCTGAAACTTCACTTTGCAAAGAATACCCAATCATATGTAAGGAAAGTAAAAAAGAAAACACCATTTTTTCTTGCACCTGATTAGATGATGTAAGTCAGTAGACCTTCCCCTCATTTACTAAGCTCTGGAGCAGCTGCACTTGCAAAATGCATAGTCTATTTTGCCTTTTGTAAATTAACCTTTTGTAAATTAACCCTGTAGTCTATAAACAGAGACAGATATGTGCCTAGCGTCAGTACAGATTTTAAATACAATAGTCCAGGCTCACAAAGCAGGAAAGCAAAGACGTGTGAGTCTCTCCTTGGGATCTGTATCTGGATTTAGGTGGTAAACAGAGCTCTTCTTTTCACATACCACACCAAAGTGACTCTCTGAGCTCACCTGTTTAATAGCCAGTGTTGTAGGAGGAGTATCTGTTCTCCCAAATTAACCCTCCTAGGCTCCATTAACACTTATGCAGTTTGTCATGCTGCTTTGGACATCAAAGTCTTATTGCAAATCTCACCCCATTCTTTTCAATTGCCCCCATTTAAATCAGTGTGTCTTAAAGTTGCAGCGATTTTGAAAAGGTGCCTAAACTACTTTGGTGCAACTTTTGTTGCGACTTTGAACCATAGAATGTAAAGTCGGATCAAATTTGCACCAAAAGTGGCATAAAAGTCACACTTCAAAGTTGCACTGGAAATAGTGTGACTTTGGAGATGTGCTAATGTGAATAAAGCCTAAAACTCTGCCCTGGGTTTACTCTTCACAACACCTATGTGCATGAGGTCTAACTGCGGCTGTTTCAACTTAAAGCAGAATTCAACTTTTTTTTTTTAATGGGCCCTCAGGTGCTTTCTGCTATAATGTGCTAGTATGCACTGCATGTTAGCACATTTTGACAGAATTACTTCCAGAGCTGCACTTAGCTGCCTTCATCTTCTCCCTGCCTTTCCTCCGGTTTTGGTCTGTTTGGTCGAATGGCTAGGCTGAAATGACTTCATTCTCCTAGATGTAAATGGGAGTCATATCATCGTGGCACGCAGGGGTGCCATAAATATATGCTGAGCTGTGCATGCTCAGAAAAGCACTTAAAGTGTAATCAAATTTTATTCATACAGTAGTTTATATTCATGAAAGACATGTGAAAATCACTGTGTACAGTAGTTGAACAAACACTTAGTGGTTAAAATCAAGTGGCCAAGAGATACATCACAGATAAGAATGGCTGGGATTTCTTGGAAAGAAGGGACCAGACGCGTTTCGGTTGGTAACCATTCTCAGTGGTCCAGCAGGAAAGAATCTCAGACTAAAGATGTAAAACATATTGCAGTCATTAGAAAGAATACAGTAGAGTGATATTGCATATAAAGACATTTATCTCCGTATTTTATACAAAATGTCTGCTATACCCATATAGGGCTACCAAACTTCATAATGTAGATTCATATCTAAGTTAAAACATACCTTGGGGACACATCTTAAGTGTGATGTGAGAAAAAGGGCCACAATGCATAAAACGAAGGCCTATACTGGGTGTCAGTAACATTTGTAGTCTGTATACATACAGTAAGAGCAGGTATCCAAGTCTGTATGTATACAGACTACAAATGTTACTGACACCCAGTATAGTCCTTGATACTCATTGTGGGTCACACTAATATCTGCCGATATCTTACTTACAGACGCCCTACAGTGCAGGCTGCTTTTTTGGTGATCCTCGTGGGAGCCTTTGGTGGGATGGGTGCATCTCCCTCGCTGCATTTTTCCACCTATGGTCTACCATCAGACACCTAAATTCGGTACAAAATTCCTTTCAAGGCAAGAGACAGACCTGGAGAAGCTGATATTTGGCGACTCTTTCTGATAGCACGAGCCATAGATTCTTTCTTGGCTTCATTTTTATGCATTGTGGCCCTTTTTCTCACATCACACTTAAGATGTGTCCCCAAGGTATGTTTTAACTTAGATATGAATCTACATTATGAAGTTTGGTAGCCCTATATGGGTATAGCAGACATTTTGTATAAAATACGGAGATAAATGTCTTTATATGCAATATCACTCTTCTGTATTCTTTCTAATGACTGCAATATGTTTTACATCTTTAGTCTGAGATTCTTTCCTGCTGGACCACTGAGAAAGGTTACCAACCGAAACGCGTCTGGTCCCTTCTTTCCAAGAAATCCCAGCCTTTCTTATCTGTGATATATCTCTTGGCCACTTGATTTTAACCACTAAGTGTTTGTTCAACTACTGTACACAGTGATTTTCACATGTCTTTCATGAATATAAACTACTGTATGAATAAAATTTGATTAAATCTACTCAAGCTCTGGTCGTTGCCATTCAAAGTCCCACCCCCAGGGGATCCTTTTGCTATTACTATTATCAAGGGATGTTGGCAATCTCCAGGGTAACCACCCTATCCGAATTCTCCATTCCTGTATTTAGCTACATGTCTTTGACAAAAAAATTCTCAATGAGCGTATTTTTAACCGCTTTAAGATCGGAAGATTTTACCCCATTCCTGACCAGGCCATATTTTGTGATTCGGCACTGCGTTACTTTAACGGACAATTGCGCGATCGTGCGACGCTTTACCCAAATTAAATGTATGTCCTTTTTTCCCCACAAATAGAGCTTTCTTTTGGTGGTATTTGATCACCTGTGCGATTTTTACTTTTTGCGCTATAAACAAAAAAAGAGCGACAATTTTGAAATAATAACAATATTTTTCAAATTTTTTATATGAAATTCCCCCCCCCCCAAAAAAAAAATGTAAAAATCAAAATTTTTTAACATTTTAGGCCAATTTTTTTCTGCTACATATTTTTGGTAAAAAATCGCAATAAGCGTATTTTTGATTGGTTTGTGCAAAAGTTATCGCATTTACTAACCTCGGGAAAGATTTATGTCATTTTTATTGTTTTTTTTTTTAACTAGTAATGGCGGCGATCTGCGACTTTTTTTGTGGGACTGTGACATTGCCGCGGACAGATCGGACCCTTGACTGACATTTTTGACACTTTTGGGGGGACCAGTGACATTACTACAGTAATCAGTGCTATAAATATGCACTGTTACTGTAATAATGACACTGGCAGGGAAGGGGTTAACTTTATTGGGGTTAAATGTATGCCTGGTAGTGTTGAGCGAACACGGACTGTATTATTCGTGTTCGTACCGAATAATTGGATTTTTTGTACCCGAACACGGACACGGACACTTTACTGTATGTTCGGGTAAAAATCCGTGTTCGGTCGTTTTATTTCCGGGTTTTGCATGCTTTGGCGCTCTTTTCATGGCGGGCTTTCAACAGCCAATCAACAATCGTTTAACTGGTGTGCCTTAAGCCATCCCAGCCATGCCTGCAAATGTCTCAGTAGCTGTGATTGGCCGTCTGAAGCATGTGACCAAGTCTTTATAAGTTCGAGGCAGCCGCAGCGGCGTCATTATGCTGCTTAGATTCAGGGACAGAGCACACATCAACGTGCTGGCTGCTGATTAGGGAAAGATAGGCAGGAAAAAACCATTTGTGTCCGGATAGAATTGAGGGACAGGTCGGAGTGTTTAGGCAGGGCGAGTTGTAGGCATTTTAGGGATAGAGTCTGCTGAATTATATAGGGTCAGTGTCTTCTACAAACTACAATCGATATTGCTGTGTGGGGGGTGGGGTGAATCTGCACTCAATCCTGATCTACGATCTCTTCTCAATCCTGTTAGGGACAGAGTCTGCTGAATTTTAGGGAAACTGTGTTCTACAAACTACAATCGATATTGCTGTGTGGGGGGTGGGGTGAATCTGCACTCAATCCTGATCTACGATCTCTTCTCAATCCTGTTAGGGACAGAGTCTGCTGAATTTTAGGGAAACTGTGTTCTACAAACTACAATCGATATTGCTGTGTGGTGTGGGATTGGAGATAGGCAGGTGTCAGTGATCCACATCCATTTTTCTGTGTGTGAGCTGCAGTGAACACAATCTTTTTGGGCTGCAGTGAACACAATCTTTTTGGGCTGCAGTGAACACAATCTTTTTGGGCTGCAGTGAACACAATCTTTTTGGGCTGCAGTGAACACAATCTTTTTGGGCTGCAGTGAACACAATCTTTTTGGGGTGCAGTGAACAAAATCTTTTTGGGGTGCAGTGAACACAATCCTTTTTGGTGTGCAGTGAACACAATCTTTGTGGGGTGCAGTGAACAAAATCCTTTGTGGGGTGCAGTGAACACAATCTTTTTGGGGTGCAGTGAACAAAATCCTTTTTGGGGTGCAGTGAACAACATCCTTTTTGGGGTGCAGTGAACACAATCTTTTTGGGGTACAGTGAACAAAATCCTTTGTGGGGTGCAGTGAACACAATCTTTTTGGGGTGCAGTGAACACAATCTTTTTGGGGTGGAGTGAACAACATCCTTTTTGGGGTGCAGTGAACAAAATCCTTTTTGGGGTGCAGTGAACAAAATCATTTTTGGGGTGCAGTGAACACAATCTTTTTGGGGTGCAGTGAACACAATCTTTGTGGGGTGCAGTGAACACAATCTTTTTGGGGTGGAGTGAACAACATCCTTTTTGGGGTGCAGTGAACAAAATCCTTTTTGGGGTGCAGTGAACAACATCCTTTTTGGGGTGCAGTGAACACAATCTTTTTGGGGTGCAGTGAACACAATCTTTGTGGGGTACAGTGAACAGAATCTTTGTGGGGTGCAGTGAACACAATCTTTGGGGGGTACAGTGAACACAATCTTTGTGAGGTGCAGTGAACACAATCTTTGTGGGGTGCAGTGAACACAATCATTGTGGGGTGCAGTGAACTCAATCTTTGTGGGGTACAGTGAACACAATCTCATACTGAAGGTTTGAGGGTGCTGCCTGTTCCATACTCCCCCTACTCCTCATCTAGCCTTTTAGGGGTACAAACAATAGTAATTGGGGCCTAGTGTGGTTGTGTACGTGTGATATACATACACTTTTTTGGGATCATATTTTCTATTCCGCTATTTAATCAAAAACCTTTGGGGATCAGTTAAATTGGGGGATAGTCTGTGTTGGTACGTGTGAGAGAGATCCACCTTTCCAAGTTGTTGGGGTTCATCTCATACTTCTGAAGGTTTGAGGGTGCTGCCTGTTCCATACTCCCCCCTACTCCTAGCCTTTTAGGGGTACAAACAATAGTAATTGGGGCCTAGTGTGGTTGTGTACGTGTGATATACATACACTTTTTTGGGATCATATTTTCTATTCCGCTATTTAATCAAAAACCTCTGGGGATCAGTTAAATTGGGGGATAGTCTGTGTTGGTACGTGTGAGAGAGATCCACCTTTCCAAGTTGTTGGGGTTCATCTCATACTTCTGAAGGTTTGAGGGTGCTGCCTGTTCCATACTCCCCCTACTCCTAGCCTTTTAGGGGTACAAACAATAGTAATTGGGGCCTAGTGTGGTTGTGTACGTGTGATATACATACACTTTTTTGGGATCATATTTTCTATTCCGCTATTTAATCAAAAACCTCTGGGGATCAGTTAAATTGGGGGATAGTCTGTGTTGGTACGTGTGAGAGAGATCCACCTTTCCAAGTTGTTGGGGTTCATCTCATACTTCTGAAGGTTTGAGGGTGCTGCCTGTTCCATACTCCCCCCTACTCCTAGCCTTTTAGGGGTACAAACAATAGTAATTGGGGCCTAGTGTGGTTGTGTACGTGTGATATACATACACTTTTTTGGGATCATATTTTCTATTCCGCTATTTAATCAAAAACCTCTGGGGATCAGTTAAATTGGGGGATAGTCTGTGTTGGTACGTGTGAGAGAGATCCACCTTTCCAAGTTGTTGGGGTTCATCTCATACTTCTGAAGGTTTGAGGGTGCTGCCTGTTCCATACTCCCCCCTACTCCTAGCCTTTTAGGGGTACAAACAATAGTAATTGGGGCCTAGTGTGGTTGTGTACGTGTGATATACATACACTTTTTTGGGATCATATTTTCTATTCCGCTATTTAATCAAAAACCTCTGGGGATCAGTTAAATTGGGGGATAGTCTGTGTTGGTACGTGTGAGAGAGATCCACCTTTCCAAGTTGTTGGGGTTCATCTCATACTTCTGAAGGTTTGAGGGTGCTGCCTGTTCCATACTCCCCCTACTCCTAGCCTTTTAGGGGTACAAACAATAGTAATTGGGGCCTAGTGTGGTTGTGTACGTGTGATATACATACACTTTTTTGGGATCATATTTTCTATTCCGCTATTTAATCAAAAACCTCTGGGGATCAGTTAAATTGGGGGATAGTCTGTGTTGGTACGTGTGAGAGAGATCCACCTTTCCAAGTTGTTGGGGTTCATCTCATACTTCTGAAGGTTTGAGGGTGCTGCCTGTTCCATACTCCCCCTACTCCTAGCCTTTTAGGGGTACAAACAATAGTAATTGGGGCCTAGTGTGGTTGTGTACGTGTGATATACATACACTTTTTTGGGATCATATTTTCTATTCCGCTATTTAATCAAAAACCTCTGGGGATCAGTTAAATTGGGGGATAGTCTGTGTTGGTACGTGTGAGAGAGATCCACCTTTCCAAGTTGTTGGGGTTCATCTCATACTTCTGAAGGTTTGAGGGTGCTGCCTGTTCCATACTCCCCCTACTCCTAGCCTTTTAGGGGTACAAACAATAGTAATTGGGGCCTAGTGTGGTTGTGTACGTGTGATATACATACACTTTTTTGGGATCATATTTTCTATTCCGCTATTTAATCAAAAACCTTTGGGGATCAGTTAAATTGGGGGATAGTCTGTGTTGGTACGTGTGAGAGAGATCCACCTTTCCAAGTTGTTGGGGTTCATCTCATACTTCTGAAGGTTTGAGGGTGCTGCCTGTTCCATACTCCCCCTACTCCTAGCCTTTTAGGGGTACAAACAATAGTAATTGGGGCCTAGTGTGGTTGTGTACGTGTGATATACATACACTTTTTTGGGATCATATTTTCTATTCCGCTATTTAATCAAAAACCTCTGGGGATCAGTTAAATTGGGGGATAGTCTGTGTTGGTACGTGTGAGAGAGATCCACCTTTCCAAGTTGTTGGGGTTCATCTCATACTTCTGAAGGTTTGAGGGTGCTGCCTGTTCCATACTCCCCCCTACTCCTAGCCTTTTAGGGGTACAAACAATAGTAATTGGGGCCTAGTGTGGTTGTGTACGTGTGATATACATACACTTTTTTGGGATCATATTTTCTATTCCGCTATTTAATCAAAAACCTCTGGGGATCAGTTAAATTGGGGGATAGTCTGTGTTGGTACGTGTGAGAGAGATCCACCTTTCCAAGTTGTTGGGGTTCATCTCATACTTCTGAAGGTTTGAGGGTGCTGCCTGTTCCATACTCCCCCTACTCCTAGCCTTTTAGGGGTACAAACAATAGTAATTGGGGCCTAGTGTGGTTGTGTACGTGTGATATACATACACTTTTTTGGGATCATATTTTCTATTCCGCTATTTAATCAAAAACCTCTGGGGATCAGTTAAATTGGGGGATAGTCTGTGTTGGTACGTGTGAGAGAGATCCACCTTTCCAAGTTGTTGGGGTTCATCTCATACTTCTGAAGGTTTGAGGGTGCTGCCTGTTCCATACTCCCCCTACTCCTAGCCTTTTAGGGGTACAAACAATAGTAATTGGGGCCTAGTGTGGTTGTGTACGTGTGATATACATACACTTTTTTGGGATCATATTTTCTATTCCGCTATTTAATCAAAAACCTCTGGGGATCAGTTAAATTGGGGGATAGTCTGTGTTGGTACGTGTGAGAGAGATCCACCTTTCCAAGTTGTTGGGGTTCATCTCATACTTCTGAAGGTTTGAGGGTGCTGCCTGTTCCATACTCCCCCTACTCCTAGCCTTTTAGGGGTACAAACAATAGTAATTGGGGCCTAGTGTGGTTGTGTACGTGTGATATACATACACTTTTTTGGGATCATATTTTCTATTCCGCTATTTAATCAAAAACCTCTGGGGATCAGTTAAATTGGGGGATAGTCTGTGTTGGTACGTGTGAGAGAGATCCACCTTTCCAAGTTGTTGGGGTTCATCTCATACTTCTGAAGGTTTGAGGGTGCTGCCTGTTCCATACTCCCCCTACTCCTAGCCTTTTAGGGGTACAAACAATAGTAATTGGGGCCTAGTGTGGTTGTGTACGTGTGATATACATACACTTTTTTGGGATCATATTTTCTATTCCGCTATTTAATCAAAAACCTCTGGGGATCAGTTAAATTGGGGGATAGTCTGTGTTGGTACGTGTGAGAGAGATCCACCTTTCCAAGTTGTTGGGGTTCATCTCATACTTCTGAAGGTTTGAGGGTGCTGCCTGTTCCATACCCCCCCTACTCCTCATCTAGCCTTTTAGGGGTACAAACAATAGTAATTGGGGCCTAGTGTGGTTGTGTACGTGCGAGATACATACACTTTTTTTGATCATATTTCCTATTCCGCTATTCAATAAAAACCTTTGAGGATCAATTGAATTGCGGGATAGTCTGTGTCGGTACGTGTGAGAGAGATCCACCTTTCCAAGTTGTTGGGGTTCATCTCATACTTCTGAAGGTTTGAGGGTGCTGCCTGTTCCATACCCCCCCTACTCCTCATCTAGCCTTTTAGGGGTACAAACAATAGTAATTGGGGCCTAGTGTGGTTGTGTACGTGCGAGATACATACACTTTTTTTGATCATATTTCCTATTCCGCTATTCAATAAAAACCTTTGAGGATCAATTGAATTGCGGGATAGTCTGTGTCGGTACGTGTGAGAGAGATCCACCTTTCCAAGTTGTTGGGGTTCATCTCATACTTCTGAAGGTTTGAGGGTGCTGCCTGTTCCATACTCCCCCTACTCCTCATCTAGCCTTTTAGGGGTACAAACAATAGTAATTGGGGCCTAGTGTGGTTGTGTACGTGTGATATACATACACTTTTTTTGGATCATATTTTCTATTCCGCTATTCAATAAAAACCTTTCTAGGGCAAGATCTTAAATTACAGAAATATGAGGAGACCGTCAAATAAGGGCCGTGGCCTGGGTTGTGGTGCTGCTGGTAGAGCTCCTGTTGCAAGGAGAGGACATGGTCGATCTGTGCCAGCTACACGCACAAGTGAAACACCTTCCTCAAGTGTGAGTAGGCGACAGAACCTGCATCAGTATTTGGTAGGGCATCAAACGCCCCTAGAAGTGATGAGGCCAGAACAAGTTGAGGCGATAGTAGATTGGTTTGCTGCTGACAGTGCCTCCAGTTCCTTCACATTGTCTCCCACCCAGTCTACTGCAGAAAGGTCAGAGTTGGCACCTGCAGCCAATGTCCAACCGTCTTTCACCTCACCCCCTTGCAAATCAGGCCAGCAGTCTGAGCCCCAAGCCATACAGCAGTCTCTTATTCTTTTTGAGGACTCTGTCAGCAGGGTTTCCCAGGGCCATCCACCTAGCCCTGCCCCAGAAGTGGAAGAGATTGAGTGCAGCGATGCCCAACCACTTATTCCTCAAGATGAGTACATGCAAGGATCATCGCAGCACGTCTCCGATGATGACGAAACGCAGGTGCCAACTGCTGCGGCGTTCAGCATTGTGGAGACCGACAAGGAGGGCAGGGGTGAAGACTGGGTGGAAGATGATGTGGAGGACGATGAGGTCCTCGACCCCACATGGAATGAACGTCATGCAGGTGAACTGAGTAGTTTGGAGGAAGAGGCGGTGGTCGCACAGAGCCACCAGCACAGCAGAAGAGGGAGCAGGGTGCAGAAGCGGAGCGGCCGTGCCCTAGACACTACGCCCGCTACTGCCCAACGCAGCAAGGGAACGAGCGCACCAAAGTCAGCTCAAAGGAGTTCTCTAGCGTGGAAGTTCTTTAGAAAATGTGCTGATGACAGGACACGAGTGGTTTGCACCCTGTGCAATCAGAGCTTGAAGCGAGGCATGAACCTTCTCAACCTGAGCACAACCTGCATGATCAGGCATCTAAGTGCAAAGCACGAGCTGCAGTGGAGTACACACCTTCAAAACCAAGAAACGTCTCTGGCTCATCCTGCTTCCTCTTCTGCTGCAGTCTCGGCCGCTCCAGCCACATCTGTAGTGATACCGGCACCTGCCACCCCGCAAACAGACGATCTGTCAGCAACACCACCACCTGGGTCACCAACAACCATCTCCACAATGTCCCGTGGAAGCGTTCAGCTTTCCATCTCCCAAACACTTGAGAGGAAGAGGAAGTACCCCCCTACCCACCCGCGATCCCTGGCCCTGAATGCCAGCATTTCAAAATTATTGGCCTTTGAAATGCTGTCATTCCGTCTGGTGGAGACGCACAGTTTTAAAAACCTTATGTCGGTGGCTGTCCCACAGTACGTCGTGCCCAGCCGCCACTACTTTTCCAGGCAAGCCATCCCTTCCCTGCACAACCAAGTGGGGGAAAAAATCAGGTGTGCACTGCGCAACGCCATCTGTGCCAAGGTCCACCTAACTACGGATACGTGGACCAGTAAGCACGGTCAGGGGCGTTATATCTCCCTAACGGCACACTGGGTAAATGCAGTGGCGGATGGGCCTGAGGCGGATAGCAATTTGGCGCATGTCCTTCCACCACCGAGGATTGCAGGGCGCTTCAGTTTGCCTCCTGTTCCTAACTCCTCCTACTCCGCTTCCTCATCCTCTACCGCCTCCTCATCCGGACAGCGTAACACCTTCACCACCAACTTCAGCACGGCCAGGGGTAAACGACAGCAGGCAGTTTTACAACTTGCCTGTTTGGGGGACAAACCACACACCGCGCAGGAGTTGTGGAGGAGCATGGAACAGCAGACAAATGAGTGGTTGCTGCCAGCGAGCCTCAAGCCCGGCCTGGTGGTGTGCGATAACGGGCGAAATCTCATAGCAGCTCTGGGCCTAGCCGGTTTGACGCACATCCCTTGCCTGGCGCATGTGCTGAATTTGGTGGTGCAGAGGTTCCTTAAAAACTATGTCAGAGCTGCTGCAGAAAGTGCGGGCCGTTTGTGCGCACTTTCGGCGTTCTCACCCTGCTGCTGCTCGCCTGGCAGCGCTGCAGCGTAACTTCGGCCTTCCCGCTCACCGCCTCATATGTGACGTGCCCACAAGGTGGAACTCCACCTTGCACATGCTGGAAAGACTGTGCGAGCAGCAGCAGGCCATAGTGGAGTTTCAGCTGCAGCACGCACGCGTGAGTCGCTCTGCGGAACAGCACCACTTCACCACCAATAACTGGGCCTCCATGAGAGACCTGTGTGCCTTGTTGCGCTGTTTTGAGTACTCCACCAACATGGCCAGTGGCAATGACGCCGTTCTCAGCTTAACTATCCCACTTCTATGCCTCCTTGAAAAAACAATTCGGGCGATGATGGAAGAGGATGTGGCACAGGATGAGGAGGAGGAGGAGGATGAAGAGGTAACATTTCCAAGGCTTTCAGGGCAGTCATTCGCAAGGGGCTCCGAGGGTGGGTTCCTGCACACGCAAACGCCAGGGACGCAATTGTCCAGCAGGGGCACAGTTCTGGAGGATGAGGAGGATGAGGAGGAGGAGGAGCTGGAGGAGGAGATGGAACCATGTTCACAGCAGGGTGGCACCCAGGCCAGCTCATGGCCATCACTGGTGCGTGGCTGGGGGGATACAGAGGACACGGACCATACACCTCCCACAGAGGACAGCCTTTCGTCGCCTCTGGGCAGCCTGGCACACATGAGCGATTACATGCTGCAGTGTCTCCACAACGACCGCCGAGTTGCCCACATTCTAACTTGTGCTGATTACTGGGTGGCCACGCTGCTGGATCCCCGTTACAAGGACAACGTACCGTCCTTAATTCACTCACTGGAGCGCGATCGCAAGATGCGCGAGTACAAGCGCACGCTGGTAGACGCCATGCTGCTGGCATTCCCATCTGACAGCGGGGCCACAGTGGAAGCACAAGGCAGAGGAGGAGGAGGAGGAGGTCGCCAACGCAACCAGGGCACCGCCAGCACCTCAGAAGGCAGGGTTAGCATGGCCGAAATGTGGAAAAGCTTTGTCAGCACGCCACAACAAACAGCAGCACCAGCAGCTCAGATGGAACGTCTTAGCAGGAGGCAGCATTTTACCAACATGGTGGAGCAGTATGTGTGCACACGCCTACATGTAGTGAATGACGGGTCTGCCCCCTTCAACTTCTGGGTCTCCAAATTGGGCACATGGCCTGAGCTTGCCCTTTACGCCTTGGAGGTGCTGGCGTGCCCTGCAGCCAGTGTATTATCTGAACGGGTATTTAGCACGGCTGGGGGCGTTATAACAGACAAGCGCAGCCGCCTGTCCAGAGACAATGTGGACAAGCTCACGTTCATTAAAATGAACCAGGCATGGATCCCACGGGACTTTTCCGTACCTTATGCAGAATAGCAATGGATACCGACCTTACCCACCCATTGTTCCATTTTTGCTCTTTCTCACTCTTTTGGGGTGTACCCTCATTTAAAATTTGTGAAAAGAAGCAGTGTTGGCTACCTCGTCCTCCTCCTCAGGGCCAGATTAATGTAGGGTCTATTGGAGCTGCAGCTCCAGGCCCCTACCTTTTATATAGGCCCCGGGTTGGCCATATTCACTGTTACCGCTCTTCTGTCACTTGTAAACACAGAAGTCTGGCTTCTATGCTCGCTTCCCCAGGCAGCACCCTCAGAACCTCCCCACACAGCGTGAAGGCCGGACAAGGAGGGACAGTTGGCGATGCATGGATGTGTTTATGGGCTTCAGAGACAGCATCCCATGTTGAATTAGGCATGCATGGCTGCACCCTTCCTCCTCTGGGTGCATGGCAAGGCACGGCCCTTAAGGCCCTTCAAAATCCTCAGCACCAAGCCCATGATGCTGTTAATCCGGCCCTGGTCCTCCTCCACCGCCGCTTCCACCTACACCGCCCATAGGTGTGCGCAGCCTATTGCATTAAGGTGTGCACCCCAAAGTTGAAATACACATGCATGTGTTTGCCAGCAGGGAGAGTAATGTATCGGGGCCATGTACCTGTAGGCAAGGAGAAATAGAGCAGAGCAGGTCCCAGGGAGATCTTTCCCATCTCCTCACTGGCAATGCTATGTGCCCTAGGTGATTAGGGTGTGCCCAGGCACACCCAGCACACCCTGTGCGCACGCCTATGTCACCGCCACATCCACCACCACCTCAACCTCCCTCCTACTCCATATGGGCCTCGTCCTTCAGAGATGAAGAAGAACATTGTTTTATTTTTCTGTTTTTTTTTGTTGTTTTAAGTTATTTCCCTATCCACATTTGTTTGCAGAGCACTTGCCATGCTCTTAATTACGTTTTGCTGCCATTTGCAGCACTCTAGCCCTTTCCTTTGGTGTTTTAGAGCCATTTTAGTGCCTTAAAGTTCGGGTCCCCATTGACTTCAATGGGGTTCGGTGTCCGGGAAAAGTTCGGTAAAAGTCCGGGACACGGACCCGGACTTTTTTTTAAAGTTCGGCCGAACCCGTCGAACACGGACATCTAGGTGTCCGCTCAACCCTAATGCCTGGTGCTTACTGACGTGTGTGGGGGGAGTGGATTGTGTGACACAGGCACAGATCGCAGGTTCATCTATGCTGAATCCTGTAATCTGTCCCCACCTGTCACATAGGAGATCCGCCCGCTTTGTTTACACAAGCGGGTGGATTTCCTCAATCGATCCCCGACGATCGGGGAAGAGCTGCGGTGACCACCGCCTCTCCTCCCCTGGCCCGACTCCCGCTGTGTCTTAATACAGTGGGAGCGAGCCTCCAGCGGTGCGCGCGCGCCACCCAGAAGGGGAGGAGTCCAGCGACATAGGTCTACTTTGCTGGACGGAATCGAGCCACTTTGCCGCAGTACACTCAATATGAGCGGTCGGCAAGTGGTTAATAACATTCCATTACAATATGACTTGACGTGTGTTGCAATTGTATATGCTATATTATTATTTTTTTTTTATCTGCTATTTTTTTTCCCATAAAAGTGAAGTTACCCTTTAAGACAAAAGAGACTAATATGGTTTCTATTGTTATAAAAACCATACTTGTTTTTTTTTATATTTTAGGTTAATTCTATTTTAGGCAAAAAAAAAAAACACTGTAAAATGATTTTTGCTTAATAAAAAACAGAAAAATAAATAAATACTTTCTAGAACTGAAAATTGAGATTTCCTCAATATTTCTTCTTAACACAAATACAGCACTACTACTAATTGTTAAACATGTACATGTTTATCTTTTACTTTCTTTACTGTTTTCTCATTATGATGCTTTATAGGAAATGTAAATATTAAACACCTCAGAGACCACTTAATTTACCAGAAAGTAAATAATTTACATAGGAACAGTACAGTAACAATATATAAGGGAAATAAAATAATTCAAGAGGCAACTCTACAAGGGAAAACATCACTGTTGCTGGAAAATGAATACAGTACATGTAATTGCCACACAAGCCATTGTGCAGTTTATTGATATTAGAAGCCATCTTTCTATTTCAATTTGAAACCATCTGACCTTCTAAAGGTGATAAAAAATTTAAATGTTGCCGCCTTGTAATCATGGTAACCATGGAGTTGTCCTATAAACTGTTTATGTAAAGAATTTTCTGAAAAAGGTTATTTCCTGTTAATATGGCTGGCTTACTGTTTTTTTTCATAACTATTTCTCTCATTACAGCACTTAGATTGTGCTTGCAGTTATGGCTAGAAGTAGAAGGTGAGTAGTATGTGTTAGTTTTGACAGAATAACACCAGGTAATTTTTACTTTGAAATTTGCTACAGTAATTACTTAAAGTAGGTAACTGACCAGAAGACAATTGTTTTAGACAAAAGTAGAATTGTACCAAAAGTAAAATGTATCCAGAATTTATTTCCTCAGATAATAGGTGCAGGAACTCAACCACAGCCCCCCTCCCCCCCCCCACACACACACACTTCAAACCACATCAAATAGTGGGCATGGTCAAATTTCATAAACATTGGGAGGGTTTTAACCACTTGCCGACCGCCGCACGACTATTTACTGCAGCAGTCAGCCCCTCACAGGCAAAGCGACGTAGTACTACGTCGCGAGGGTCTCGGGAGCGAACGCACGCCGCTGGAGGCACGCTACCGCGCGGTCACAGACCCCCCCCGCGCGTGTGACAGGCGGACCCGATCGTCCGCCGGTCACTCGCGATCGTCAGTGTAGAGGGAGAAAGGCAGGCGGCTGATGTAAATAAGCCGCCTGTCATTCTCCCTTGTGTAGGAATAGTGATCATACGGTTCTACTATGTAGGACCGTTGATCACTGTTGCTACACCTCAAGCCACAGCCAATCACAGTTAGAATCATGCCCCTAGGGGCACACATAACCCCTCCCTCTCAAAAAAAGTTAACCCCTTCACTGCCAGTGTAATTTTACAGTAACAGTGCATATTTATAGCACTGATTACTGTAATAATGTCACTGGTAACCCCAAAAGTGTCAAAAATGTCAGTCAAGGGTCCGATCTGTCCGCCGCTATGTCACAGTACTGCAAAAAAATTGCAGATCTCCGCCATTATGCGTTAAAAAAGAAAACAACAAAAATCACAAAAATCTTTCCCTTTGTTAGTAAACGCGATAACTTTTGCGCAAACCAATCAAAATACGCTTTTTGCGTTTTTGTTTACCATACATATGTAGCATAAAATAAATATGCCGAAAATGTTAAAACATTTTGATTTTTACATTTTTTTGGGGGGAATTTCATATAAAAAATGTAAAAAATATTGTTATTTTTGCAAAATTGACGCTCTTTTTTTGTTTATAGAGCATGATCAAAAAATCGCACAGGTGATCAAATACCACCAAAAGAAAGCTCTGTTTGTGGGAAAAAAGGACGTCAAATTTGTTTAGGTACAGCATCGCACGACCGCTCAATTGTCCGTTAAAGTCACGCAGTGCCGAATCGCAAAATAGGCCCTGGTCAGGAAGGGGGTAAAATCTTCCGGGGCTTAAGTGGTTAAGGAGGCATTTAATACCAGGAGTGCATTATGTATAGAGTGCAGAGGTCAGGGGGTTTACAAATAGAGTGCAGAGTTTAGGGGTGCATTACTTCCCCACACACTGTAGTTGGCTCTGCCTCTCTCACTTGTGGGGAGATCATCCACTGGGATTGACGGTATCTGCACTGCCCCCTGGGCACCTGCATCTCCCTTGTCCCCATCCTGCACTTAGTGGGAGACACTCAGGAGATCAGATCTGTGGGAGCCGTTGGGAGACAATCTGTCACTTGTAAACACAGAAGCTGGACTTCTGTGTTTACAAGTGAAAGTGGTGAGAAGATACTATAGGGCCTGAGCCAAAGGTGGTTGAACTGAGTTCCACCAAGTTCCAGCTGAAAAAAAGTCCTGGGTATATCATATCCTAATGCTAATTTTATCTGATTGTAGAATACCCAATAACGTTCAAGAAAAATAAAATAAAAAAAAACATTTAGTTTGCTTGATTGGATATATTCACTTGGGAAAATTTCCATGTAAAGTGTGGCTTTTCTTCATTGCAAAGTTTATTTGTACTCGTAGTAAATTAACCCCCCTGTACCAAATCATCATTACTAAAAAACTACTAATATTCCTCGAAAAACCATCTGTTGAATTTAGATGTTTCCAAAAAATGAAGTTGTAGTCAAATAATTTGAATTTGATTTGTAACTGCTTTTGTAGTACTGACATCTGACATTAAATATGTGTTTTTGTTACCAGAAGCCTATCGTGGCAGTTATGAAAGAAAAATGTTTTGATTATCATCTGCTTTTCTTATATCTTACTAAATTTTTGAATTGAAGAGACCTCATTCCTTACCGTTAAAAATAATGGGCGGAAATGAGAAGTTTTTGTTTTTAACAATTTATGGCATTATTGTACAGATTTGGCATGTAGAGCACATATTGCTGCACTTGTTTTCTTTTTTAAATTTCTTTCTTTTTTTTCAAAACTTAAATTTATTTCTACATTAAAAATACATTTTGTACTGTGATTTCTTTTTTTTTTTTTATAAATATATTTATGTATTTAGATTTAGAGTGTTTCAAAATATATATAGCACGTATCAAACTCCTGCTTTAATACTCTGACACAATTGAATTGAGGTTTATCCAGAAAGTAAACCAAATTAGCTGATTCGTGGATCATTAAAGATATTCTTAATTCACTCATGAAACAAATGTTCAGATTGGTGAATTAAACTTTTTTTTTTTTTTCCTTTTTTTTTGGATAGAGTAAAGGAGTTACAGTATAACTTCTGTCATTTTTTATCATTTATGTCCCCATTGAGAAAGTTTCTCTTCACTTTCTGTCCCATAACCACAACAGGAGGTGAAAGGAAATCCCTCTAAAGTAAGGTTCACCATAACTAGTGTCCCTACTTGAAGATTTTCTCCCCTATTCCTGTAAGGGTGTTAACTCAAAATTCAGGATTTTTTTCTACCTTTGCTCTGTGATAACAGTCACCAGGATAAATAGAGCCACTTTTTTTAAGCCACTTCATTCTATCCAAAACTACAATAAAAGTTTTGCCTTTAGTTGTACTTTAGATCAATCATTTTTTCGATTTGAAAATGTATAAGCATAGAAAATCACGGTGTTGCTGCTGAAAGTCAATTCATACTTGTAAAATATGTGCATGTGTTATCTATATTTTGGGTGTAAAGATATATTTGAACAATCTGATATTTTTTCATACTAATATGCATGACTGGCTTTAGCATAATAGGAAAAAAGTATAATGGTTCATGAATTATTAAAATTGAAGTACTATTTCTTGTATTGTGTTATCTTCATATGTAAAATATCTATTAGCAACTAGTGAGATGTTCTCACTTTTAGTTCAGTTCCTATTGTGAATATCATAGACAGATGCTTCCTTGTCCATTTCATTTCTTATATTACAAAAGGACTTTGAAGACCAAACAGTATTATTTGTATCCGGCCCAGGACACATAGTCATTTTAATATTTTTAATAAGGTCTTTGATTTCTAATTTCTACTCTTGGTGCAAGGGTTGCAAAGATTTTCTCTTTTGCTCAATATTATCACTTGTATGGCTGTTCTAAGTGTGCTGCCTGGGGTATAGCGTTTTATCTTTCCTTGCAACGCAGCCTTTTGTGTTTCTTTTATTTAGACAGCTCTTCCTAGTTGTTGAATTAATTTTTCTATTAGGACACTCCGATGACTTGCTATCAGGTTTGAATTTCTGTTTCTTATGATCTTTTCATCCCTCAAGATATTTGTTTAGATATATTTCTACATTGCACTTAAACTGATATAACTCTTTCAAATATAAGGATGTGCATCAAAAGGCAGTATTGCAAAAAACAAAAAGTGTGGATATTATTTACTGAGGTTTCGCCAGTATAGGTAAGCTGTGTTTATTTATTCTGTTATCTTGTGCAAATAAATCAAATAAAAACATCACTAGTGTCTCAACTGCCTTCTACTGCATTTTCTATAAAACTATATAGAAGATCTAACTCAGACTCAGTGCTTAACTTCATGTAAATCTATGGGTAGCCATAGACTGTAGATATCTTCATGAGCATGATGGGACGAGAGAAGAGAGTTTGGGCAAACATCACAGTGCCAATTGCACAAAGCGGATGGTGTTGGCTTGATAGTGGTGTTTTATTTAGTTTACGTAACCTTTGAGTGAAAAATCTGAGTAGCGGAGTCAGCAAAAGATAATGGCATTTTCATTGTTTTTTTTTATCCTTTCCTCTCCTCCATAGCAGAAGACAGAAATGAGACCATTTGAAGAAAAATAATAAAAGTTGTAATAGCACAAGTCCTTCTGACAGGGAAACATGCTATTGCCACTTAAAGGTTCAGAGATTGCCAAATTGCTATGTTTGAAATTAGGAGTATCCTTTCTAAATATCATAAATTTTTTATACCCTAATTAAAGTGTTACTAAACCAACAAATGTAAAATAAGTCTGTATATGCAGTAAAGCATGCTTGTTATACTCACTGTGAAACCTAAGGGGATAATCCTCTGCATTGTGTATAAAGGCTTTTTGATCCTGTCTTCTCTGATCCTCTTATCCCCCTCCCCCACTTCTTCCACTGTCCCCAAACTATCTCCTGATGTGTATTGCTAGAGAGTTTTTTTTTTTCCTGGGCGAGTGCATGAGATCAGCACAGGGCCAATTAACACTGTCCAGACAGGGGTTCTGCCGGTCAGGGGTCCTGCAGCCTTATAGGACAGTCAGATCAGAATGAAAACTCCTCCTACAAGCTTTAACCAGACACTGATAGAAGTCACAAGACTGCAATATACTAAATCTATTGCATTACCATGTTCTATGTACTGTGGAAAACCAGATACAGTAAAACCTTGGTTTGAGAGTAACTTGGTTTGAGAGCGCTTTGCAAGACAAGAAATTTTTAAAATAAATTTTGACTTGATATACAAGTGATGTCTTGATATACAAGTAGCGTCATATCACAACTGAGTATAAAAGAGAAGAGAGGTCCCTCTAAGTGTAGCAATATTGTTACATTTAATGAAGGTTCAATATTTAACAGCTCACATGGTTGATGATTAAAACAGGCACATCTAAATATGCAGGCATCTGGGGTAAAGCTGTCCACATAGACCATCCTCCGCACTGCCATCTTCATCACACCCTTCCACGCTGCGCTCCACGAGCGATTCAAAGTCTCGCTTTCAGATCACTCTACTGCAGGGTAGTCTTCCAAATCACAATTGCAGACTGACATCGGTGAGAGCCAGTGGTTCAGAAGATGGTCTATGTGGACAGCTTTACCCTGGATGCCTGCATACTTAGATGTGCCTGTTTATTCATCAACCATGTGAGTTTCTAAATGTTGTACCTTCATTAAATGTCCCCATACTGCTACACTTAGAGGCGCCTCTCTTCTCTTTTATACTCTGTAGCTCCTGCTGGATTTTGCTGCTATTTTATGATGACACAACCTATCACATTGCTATAATCTTTGTATATAGACTATAAACTGAAAGACTTATGAATAAATGGTTGTGGAACAAAACATCTGAGTTTCCATTATTTCTTATGGGAAAATTTTCTTTGATATAAGAGTGCTTTGGATTACAAGCATGTTTCCGGAACTAATTATGCTCACTATCCAAGGTTTTACTGTATAGTGAATGCAGGGTCCTGGGTTTAGTAACACTTTAACTTCTGTCTGTATTGGTTAGAGGTATATTTTCAAGGTTTATCAGATAACGTAAGCACACTGCAGCGATCAAATCTTGCCCCGGACTTGCCATATCAGGATGATACATTCTAGGGGCAAATTTCTTTAAATCACATCTTTTTTATTTTAATGCATAGGAGCACCACTGTTTCTTTGTAGATACTGTAGTTGCGTTACACATTTTCAGTTTAAAGTGATAGAGTCCCCTATGGCTTTGAAGCTTTTGAAGTTGCCCCTGGTTCTGTTCTATGGACATTTTCAAATTGGGCATCCCACAATCCCTTACCCCATCCAAGTTATCCTCCAATAAAATAACAAAAACAAACCAAATGACTGATTTCTGTGTCTGATGCAAGGAGGAAATGCTGTGTGACTGTATTTGCAGCAGTGGAGAACCCTGACTTAAAGCGGAGTTCCGGGCACAAAATCAACCTTTTTTTTTGTGCCCGTCCGCTTGGTCTCCTTAACCTGAAAAGGAATTGGATAGTTAGGTATTTTTTTTTTTTTTTATATATACTTACCTTGTAATTGTTGATCGAATATACTCACATATTCTTCACTTCCTCCCTAAGCGCCGCGGCTCCGCCGTCACTTCCTGTCTTGCGATGATTCCTGGGAGCTGAACGTCATCGCTCCCAGGAATCAATGCGACGGCACCGGCCCTACTCGTCACTTCCGGGGCGACGCCGCATTCCCTGCTAAACAGGTTCTGGGCATGCCCAGAAGCTGTGGAGGAATGCGGCGCCGCACTGGAAGTGACGAGAGGGGCCGGTGCAGGCGCATTCTGGGAGAAGAAGACACGGAAGAGGACGCTGAAGAGGATCGCGCCGGCTTCAGCTGCCCACAAGAGAGATGGAAACACTGTGGAAGAAATTTTATAAGTGAGTATTTCTTCTAAAAGGTAAGTGCGAACCGGGACAGATCAGAGGCTAGCCATTGTGGAATGTACTAGCCCTGACTGTCCCGGGGGTATGTTCAGTGAAAAATTTTTTCTGTGCCCGGAACTCCGCTTTAAGCAACTACTACAGTGGTCGTGCTACATTAGTAAGGTTATAAAAAAATCAGCCATGATCAGAGCAATTAACAGTGGTTCTCTAATATTTTGCTGTACAGTAAACCCCCGCTCCATCGTGGTTCCGTTTTTGTGGTCCCGGTATATTGTGGTTTTTTTTGTAATGTTATTTTACTATATAAATCATTAAAAATGAAATATTTTTGTGTTTTCCATAGCTCTTGCTATGTCTCTCAGTATCTTTTATGTGTTTAAATGAGTTTCTATTGTTTTAAAAAGTGTGTTTAAAGACCTTAAAATGCTTTTACACGTACAGTGACAGTAAAAAAAACATGCCTACAATGCATTTTAATAGGGTTTTTCTATTTCACGGATTTTCACTTTTCGCGGCTGGGTCCGGAACGTAACCCCCGCAATGGAGGGGGGTTTACTGTAATTCCAAAAATATGAAATACATAACATTTATTTGAATGGATGTTTCAATATATTTGTATTCACATTTACAGTATAAGTATGTTAATTTATGTATATACAGTATCTATTTATTTTTATTGCTGATCTGTTATTAAACAGTTCTGGATCGGAAGGATTTGCCCCCTTATTGACCAGGCCATTTTTTTGTGATTCGGCACTGCGTTAATTTAACGGAAAAATGTGCGGCCGTGCGACGATGTACCCAAATAAACATGATGCCCCTTTTCCCCACAAATAGAGCTTTCTTTTGGTGGTATTTGATCACCTGTGCAATTTTTATTTTTTTGCTCAATAAACAAAAAAAGAGAGATAATTAAAAAAAAAAAGAAACAATATTTTTCACATTCTGCTATATAACATTCCCCCCCCCCCCCCTAATAAAAAAAAATGAAAAATCAATTTTTTTCATCCTTTTAGGCCAATTTGTTTTCTGCTACGAATTTTTGGTAAAAAAAATCGCAATTAGCGTAATTTGATTGGTTTGCACAAAAGTCGTGTCTACAAACTAGGGGAAAGATTTATGTAATTTTTATAGTTTTTTTTTTTTTACTAGTAATGGCAGCGATCTGCAATTTTTAGCTGGACTGCGACATTGCAGCGGACAGAACGGACCCCTAACTAACATTTTTTACACTTTTAGGGGGACCAGTGACATTACTACAGTAATCAGTGCTAAAAATATGCACTGTTACTGTAATAATGACACTGGCAAGGAAGGGATTAACACAGTGGGTGATCAAGGGGTTTAAATGTAAGCCTAGGGGAGTGTTTCTAACTGTGGGGGGGGTGGCCTTTTGAAATGATCATAGAAACCTGTGATCCTATATAAAAGGATCACAGGGGCTCTGTGATCATTCCAGAGAGAATAACGGTCAGCTGTGTTTACAACAGCTGCCTGTCCTTCTCTCTCAGCGGGGAACGATCGTGGGTATCAGGTGGCAATCAGAGCCACCTGCCCACTGCATCAGCTTCCCCATTGAGGAGTAGGGGCGGGAGCGTGCCCCCTAGCTGGCCGGCAACCAGTTAAATGTGTGTTATTGAGATGTAATAAATAAGTGAGGAAAGAGATTTGGTTGGAATTGGGGGCATAATATGCCACAATAGTGACTCGTTAGCATACAGTCCTGAAAACAAGAGGCTGCAGCCTTCTGAGTCAGAAATCTAAAAGTTGCAGGTGAAGGGTAAATGTTTTTTTTTTTTTTTAATCCCACCAGAATTTTATGCTGTTTTGTGGACTCATTAGCAGTATAGATCTGAGGGTATGCTACAAAAAAATACTTGGGGCAGGAGAAATATTCTTCTAACTTTAGAGTGTTCAGTTAAGATTTGACAATAAAACCTAGAAGTTTATTAGTTACTATGCACAGCTGGACCAAATACTGTGCACACCAGTTTTAATAAATGTCCCCCATTATGTCAGCATGTATGAGCCTGAAAAAATAAAAAGTTTTGGAATGTTTGTTAACCACTTGCCGACTGCCGCAAGTACATATACTGCGGCGGTCAGCCCCTCACAGGCAAAGTGACGTATGGGTACGTCACTAGCCTGTGAGGCCCTGGGGAGCGAGCGCGCGCCACTGGAGGCGCGCTCCCGCTCGGTCACGGACCCCCCCGCGCGGGCACTCGCGATCATCCGTTAGAGCGGGAGAAAGGCAGGCGGCTAATGTAAACAAGCCGCCTGTCATTCTCTCCTGTGTAAGAACAGTGATCATACGATTCTACTATGTAGGACCGTTGATCACTGTTCCTACACCTCAAGCCACAGCCAATCACAGTTAGAATCATGCCCCTAGGGACACACACAACCCCTCCCTCTTAAATAAAGTTAACCCCTTCACTGCCAGTGTCATTTTACCGTAACAGTGCATATGTATAGCACTGATTACTGTAGTAATGTCACTGGTAACCACAAAAGTGTAAAAAATGTCAGTCAAGGGTCCGATATGTCCGCCGCAATGTCGCAGTCCCGCAAAAAAAATTGCAGATCGCCGCCATTACGCGTTAAAAAAAAACAACAAAAATGACAAAAATCTTTCCCTTAGTTAGTAAACGCAATAACTTTTGCGCAAACCAATCAAAATACGCTTTTTTTTTAACCAAAAATATGTAGCATAAAACAAATTGGCCTAAAATGTTAAAAAATTTTGATTTTTACATTTTTTTGGGGGAATTTCATATAAAAAAATTGACGCTCTTTTTTTGTTTATAGCGCATGATCAAAAAATCACACAGGTGATCAAATACCACCAAAAGAAAGCTCTGTTTGTGGGAAAAAAAGGACGTCAAATTCGTTTAGGTACAGTGTTGCACGACCGTGCAATTGTCCGTTAAAGTCACGCAGTGCCGAATCGCAAAATACCCCCTGGTAAGAAAGGGGGTAAAATCTTCCGGGGCTTAAGTGGTTAAGGAAGTTTAAAGGATAAGTTCAGATTTGGAACATGGTAAATGTTCCATCTGTTTTTAGGGTGGGATATATAACATGTTCCAGCATTTGCAGCCTCTCCTTCCCACCCCCTCGCCCCCCTCCCTGTGATAGCATGTGGGAATCTTCTTCCCACACCTGCTGTCACTATTTGAAAACAGCAAGGCCATGCAGGGGTCTGCCCACATAACAACATCATTCATTTACAGTTACCTGTGTATAAATGCCTACAAGTACCATCAGCCATTGCAGCTGAAGGCTTTTAGTTTTCAAGGGCCCTGGTGTGTATCTTCATAGTCCATTGATCTTTCCGCTCTCAATTAACTGCCTGCCCATACAAGGTACAAGCAGACAGATATCCTGAGAAAATTCTGGAGCTGGATATTGCATCCCTGATCACATGTGCCATTCTCTGCAGGTTCCTTAAATTAACAAATGCACATTTTTTTTTAATTGCATTTATTGTTATTATTATTATTATTATTGCTATTGCTATTGCTATTATTATTATTATTTAAGGTGACTTTATTCTTTAATCCCTGAACTTTCAGAGTGTGTATTTTTAAAGTTTAAAGACTGCAGGGGGATTTTATGACACATCAATGGCATAGGTGGGAGAGGGTCAGAAGGGTAGGAGAGGGACAAGTTTGCAGGGGTTGAAAAAAAGGCTTGGGGAAGGTAGGAAAAATGAGAGAAGAAGAAAGAGGAAGTAACATATCTTGAAATTTGACTTAAAGTTACAACAGTCCAAAAGAGGAATATCATATCAGGGAGCAACTGGTGACATTGAGTTTGACAGTGTCAACTGATAGGACCAAATCAGACTTCATAAACATAACCACAACTAGATATGGTTAATGTTTATAATTACATCTAACAGCCCAGGGAGCAAAAATGTCTACTCTCACCCCACACTCAAGCTGTTGTATTATTACAGTGCTACACTAAAAGATAAGTATAAAATAACAAATTATACCATAACAAAAATCTATACAAATAAAAAGAAGTGATTTAAATCAATGCATTATTACATATACTGTAAATATATATATATATATATATATATATATATATATATATATATATATATATATATATATATATATAGTGAAATAATTGATGACAGAAATGTTGTGCAGATCAATAAAGGTGAACTAATCAATACATCAATAACCCATACAACAATGGATGTAGTGCAAATGTAAATACATTGTACAGGATCATTCCAGTTGTATAGAATAAATCAGTAACAGGCAGTCCCCGGGTTACGAACAATATAGGATCTATAGGTTTGTTCTTAAGTTGAATTTGTTTGTAAGTCAGAACAGGTACATTTTTTAACTGTAGCTCCAGCCTAAATAATATTTCTTACGTTTTTTGGATAGCATAGGGAAGGGTTAACACCCCTGTAACATTTGTTTTGCTGTCTGTGCCCCTGTTCAGAAGATTTCACCTCACTTTCTGTCCCTATGACAATTGGATTTTGAAAATTTTGGGTTGTTGTGGAAACAAGGATTGATGATAAAGCTTCAGTGGAGACACCTTTTTCCCATGAGAACTCTTACAGGAGTGAATTTCCCTTCCTAGGGGTAGATTTCCCCTCACTTCCTGTTGTCTCCTTCCGTTTGTAAGTAGGAGTGGTTTGTAAATCGGATGTTTGTAACCCGGGGACCGCCTGTAATAGGTCTATAAGCCATTAAAAAAATTTCCACCAGGTGAGAAATGTGACACTGGTGGTACAGCTCACACACCAAATATGATTGAACACAAAAGCACAGGAGCCCTTTGGTTCCTGCAATCATTATAACATGAAAAAAAGCTTATAGCATAAAGCAACCATCTAGTGGTACTCACAAAGAAAGTGCTCAGCCCTCTTTGAGACATGAATCAAGCACTATACCAGTGCACTGCCTGCTATTTGAGCAAAATAAGTAAAGTACTTTGAAAGCAGACTACTGCAAGGATCACAGCAGTTCAAAAGTGGTCATCTAACCAGAAAACAACACTTGGTGACATTGGAGTTGACAGTGTCAACCTGCCACAATTACAATCAGGTTGAACCTCATAAACATAGTAACAACTATGTACAGTTAATTATAATAGAAATTATTAAACCAACCCAGGAAAAATGGGTAAATTAACAACTCTGTGGGACCAGTGACAGAGTATTTCCAAACCTCCTGCTCTATGTAGGAGACAACATGATGCAGCTCAGCTTAAAAGCTAACCCCCATCCTGAAAAAGTCACCCAGGAAGGTGGACAACAGCAATATAAGCAAGGGTGAATTACACATGTGTTTAAAATAGTAAGAGAGTAAGATAGTGGGTGGTATGAACTGATCACTTAACAAACCATTTGGGATCTATCTATATTACTATAGACTAGTATAAAACACAATATTGCCGCGCTATAGGAAGTAAAAAATATATATAGGTGACCATATAATTGATCACGAATCACAGGGGTAAAGCAGCCACACAAAACCTGGAAATTTGCAGATTTGAAAGACATAGAACACTAAATGTAGCGCTAAACCCAATAACATATATCGTGAAAATGGGGAAGCAGTCCATGTAGATGTATCTTCACTTTTATAGAGGCGAATCCAGAGTAAACCACCACCAGAAAAGCACTCAGAAACACCACCAGATGTCGTTGATCCCCACAACAGGGATCAAATGCGTATAAATGAAGGATCAGAGACTTCTCACTCAGATATCCAATTCATAGGCAAAGGCTCAGAGATAGTGTGTGTTTAATATGGAAAAAGAAAAAACATCACATAGCGCAGACTGCTTCACAAGAATTTATTCCCACTAAAAAGAGCCACTTACAGGGTTCAGAAGAAATGTTCGCATGAATAACCAGAGTCTCCCTGCCAGTTCTTAGGCATCCTGCTGTCAAGTGCTCGGTCTATGGCCGCTCTGTATCCTCCTCGCTGCGGCACGCGTCGCTTAGCACGCCACCCGACGCACGTTTCGACTTCAGCAGTCGTCGTCAAGGGGTGTGGCTGCCAGCTACGCTTGTGCCTTTTCTAATGACGGAGGAAAGAAGGCCGGAAGTACGTAATACCGGAAACCGGATATGCGCTCCACGGTCCGGAACCACCCGGACAGGAAGGAGGAAGAGATGGAGAAAAACACTATAGGAGGATGGAAATAATAATATCCAAAAAACACCCCCAATATTGATGAAAATAGCGATATCCTCCACCTTCCGAATGCCCCGACCTATAAAATATTAACAGCGGGGCAATTCAAATAGTAATCAAGGATAAAAATATCCACTATAGATTTAATGAGCGCAGCCTGAGGAAACAGCGCCACCTACCGAAACAGACAGCAATGACACCCAAAAAGGACTAGGGAGTTACATTATTATAACAATAATGTCTGAACAGCAAATGACGATTAAAATCACATAAAATTTTATAACAATCATAAAAAAAAAACATCACATAAAACATATTAAAACATTTTTGAGTCAAACTGCACAAGGAATAGAAATTATGAGTTGCTGATATGGGCATTTAAATCCCATTCTACATTAAGGCCCAAGGGGGTATACGATCTTAACCTATATATCCAATTGGTCTCGAGCTTCGAGACCCCCCTTGTCATATGGTTTCCCCTCCAGTGGCCTGAAAAGCAATCAATGCCCAAAAATAGGGTTCCACTGGGATCTTTATTGTGACACTCAGCATAATGCCTTGACAGGCTATGCTTCGGGAAACCCTTGACTATGTTGGCCACATGTTCCTTGAGCCTCACGTGAAGCTCTCGGATAGTGCGGCCAACATAGTCAAGGCCGCATGGACATCTCACCAAATAAACCACATATCTTGTGGTACATGTTATAAATGGCTTAATGGTGTAATCCTGACCCGTGGTTTCGGATCTGAAAATGTCCACGCGCCTCCTCTTTTCCACATTTAATTTACAGATAGTACACCTCCTACATTTGTAAAATCCTCCCATCTGCTGAAAAAATTAGACTTTTTTAGGGGGGTCCCTGATGTTAGGGGCTATCTGTAATCTCAAGGGAGGAACACCCCGATAGATGACTTGAGGCTGTGGAGGTAAGAGAGAGCCCAACACTCCATCATTTTTAAGGATATGCCAGTGACGGCGCAAGATGTTTTTTACGGAGAAGTGTTGGGTTGAGTATGTTGAGAAAAAGGCGAAATCAAAAGACTTCGGTGAGTCTCTCTTTTTTGGCTGTAGGAGATCACCCCTAGGCATGGAATCAGCCTTAGTCATAGCCTGAGTCAAGAGGGACTCATCATAACCCTTTTCACGGAATCTCTCCTTCAAAATGGAAGCTTCCAACAGGAAGTCCTCCCTCCGTGAACAATTGCGCTTCAAGCGCAAAAACTGACTGACAGGAACGGACTCCAACCATGCCTTATGATGGCAACTTGTGGTATCTATGAATCCGTTCCTGTCAGTCGATTTAAAGAAAGTAGAGGTAACAATCTGACCCTCCTCTATACGGATCTTAAGGTCGAGAAAATGAATTTCTTCACTACTCGACTCATAGGTCAAGCTAATGCCCCTTTGATTGTTGTTAAGGGTGCCCATAAACTGACTCAGGGATTCCCTCGTGCCATCCCATAGGAAGAGGATGTCGTCGATGTACCTATGCCAGAGTACAAGCTCCGGCCTAGGCACACCCCAGACGACATCCTCCTCCCACTTAGCCATGAACAGGTTGGCCATACTGGGCGCGAATTTCGCGCCCATGGCCACACCCCTGTTCTGCAGATAGTAGGTCCCATTGAACCAAAAATAGTTCCTGGACATTGCATAGTCTAAGAGGGAAATAATATAATCCCTCTGAAAGCCCAAAAGGTTCTCGAGTCCCAAATAATAAGACACTGCCTCTCTGCCATGTTGGTGCGATATTATGGTATACAGTGACGCAACGTCTGCTGTAACCAAAATATAATTCTCCTGCCAGGTGATGTTGGTGAGCTCATTAATCACCTGCATGGAGTCTCGCAGGTATGAGGGCATCTTAACCACCACGGGTTGTAAAAAATGGTCAATATATTTGCCCACCCGGGAAGTGACAGAATCAATGCCACTAACTATGGGCCTCCCGGGTGGGCAAATCGGATCCTTATGTATTTTGGGCAAAAAATACATGACAGGCACCCTAGGAGAGGAGGGCACCAAAAATGCCTTTTCCTTCTTAGTGAGGAGTTTCCTATCAAAACCTTCCATCACTAGGTTAACCAGCTCCTTCTTGTACCTAGATGTAGGATCCCCACCTAATGGCAAATATGTCTCCCTATCAGATAAAAGTCTGAGCATTTCTGCGTCATAGGCGGCGGTGTCCATAATAACAATCCCGCCGCCCTTGTCCGCAGGCCTCACAACAATATCTTTTCTTTCTTTAAGAGACTTCAAACCTCTATTAAAGGCAGAATTCATCCCGCATTTATTCAAATGGAGTTGGTCGATATCCTTAGTGACCAAGTCCCTGAAAACCGCCACAGCAGGTGCTACTGGGCCCGGGGGATTGAATGTTGAGGCATTAGAAAAATTAGTGCTTTTTATGCCCATATTATACTCAGACTTCGATCTTGTGGAGTTCGTGGCAAAATACCTCTTTATATTGACCTTTCTTACGTATTTTTGGAGGTCAATAAATGTACCAAACTTGTCCAACTGTTTTGGGGGTGCATATTTTAGACCCCTGTTGAGAACGCACTTCTCATCTTTGGAGATCGGGGCAGAGCTAAGATTAAAGAGACCTCCGTCCTTCAAAGACGCCTCTTTTTTCTGGCGGAGTCTCCTCCCCCCTCTTTTCCCCCTTTTTTTAAATTTTTTCGTCTCTTTACCTTGGGAGTGACCCCGGGAAAAAAACGCTGATTAGGGGTATCGTGAGGTACATTTTGATATTGTCTATCCCCTGTTCTAGGATATTGGTCCCATTGTTGTGAGGGGTGTGCATTTGAGCCACCTGACCAACCACCCTGTCGGTTCGGGGGTGCCCCCCCACCCTGAGGGTGAGTGGTCATGTAACGCTCAGGCTCCCTAATCTCATTAGCCAAGGGGGCAAATTTGTTCATCACAGGCACATTCCTGGAGATATTTTGAGGGTAAGAGGAACGACCTCTACCCCTACCTCTACCCCTTCCCCTACCCCTCCCTCTGCTCTGATGGTTCCATTGGGACGGCTGGGGGAGAGGGGAAAAGGGGCGATTCACATCCACCCTTGAAGGACCGGCAACAATGGGATTGGGGATAGTAGAAACCTCCATATCATTGTCTGAGTCCCCCATGGGTGCCGAAGCGGTTTTAATAGACTGCCATTTAAAGATTTGCTGTGAGTTGTAATCTCCCAAATCTCTGGCGTACTTTTTCCGCTTCTTCACCCTCTGATCGGCATCCTCTTTCTCTAAATGCCTCTTGAGTGCCTCGGACTTGATTTTATATTCATCCTTTTCTTTATAAGAAGCAAGTTTCTCTTTAATAACGTTAATGTCTTCATCCAACTTAATCATTTTAAGCCTTTTTTTAGAGACCATAAAGTTGAGAAGACTCAGCCCTGCTTTGTTAAAGAACAAGGACCACTCACTCAAATCCACTACATCACTTTGGGGGAACACCTCCCATCTGAGACTCCTGGGCACCATGCCATCCGCAATGTACTTTTCAAAAAAAGCCACATCCCATCTGGCATGGAGCTCAGTTGTCATCAGATTTTTCAGCCTTACGAACAAACCTCCTAGATCGTCCGAGGCTGAATCTACAGTGGAAAAAATCCCAGCTGTGTTGATGGTATGTGATGTGCGGAATTCAAATATATCCATCTGTGCAATTTATATCAAAAATACAGAGATAAAACATATAAAAATAGACCCAAAGTCTAATCCTATGAGCTGCAGCACTTTTAAAATTCTAAAACAAACATAAAACACAATATTTCCGCGCTATAGGAAGTAAAAAATATATATAGGTGACCA
The DNA here is from genome assembly GCF_965119305.1 of Pelophylax lessonae. Classification (NCBI taxonomy): domain Eukaryota; kingdom Metazoa; phylum Chordata; class Amphibia; order Anura; family Ranidae; genus Pelophylax; species Pelophylax lessonae. The sequence goes on along the minus strand of NC_138774.1, from coordinate 161,770,474 downwards.
TATAATTGATCACGAATCACAGGGGTAAAGCAGCCACACAAAACCTGGAAATTTGCAGATTTGAAAGACATAGAACACTAAATGTAGCGCTAAACCCAATAACATATATCGTGAAAATGGGGAAGCAGTCCATGTAGATGTATCTTCACTTTTATAGAGGCGAATCCAGAGTAAACCACCACCAGAAAAGCACTCAGAAACACCACCACTCCTTACCAGATGTCGTTGATCCCCACAACAGGGATCAAATGCGCATAAATGAAGGATCAGAGACTTCTCACTCAGATATCCAATTCATAGGCAAAGGCTCAGAGATAGTGTGTGTTTAATATGGAAAAAGAAAAAACATCACATAGCGCAGACTGCTTCACAAGAATTTATTCCCACTAAAAAGAGCCACTTACAGGGTTCAGAAGAAATGTTCGCATGAATAACCAGAGTCTCCCTGCCAGTTCTTAGGCATCCTGCTGTCAAGTGCTCGGTCTATGGCCGCTCTGTATCCTCCTCGCTGCGGCACGCGTCGCTTAGCACGCCACCCGACGCACGTTTCGACTTCAGCAGTCGTCGTCAAGGGGTGTGGCTGCCAGCTACGCTTGTGCCTTTTCTAATGACGGAGGAAAGAAGGCCGGAAGTACGTAATACCGGAAACCGGATATGCGCTCCACGGTCCGGAACCACCCGGACAGGAAGGAGGAAGAGATGGAGAAAAACACTATAGGAGGATGGAAATAATAATATCCAAAAAACACCCCCAATATTGATGAAAATAGCGATATCCTCCACCTTCCGAATGCCCCGACCTATAAAATATTAACAGCGGGGCAATTCAAATAGTAATCAAGGATAAAAATATCCACTATAGATTTAATGAGCGCAGCCTGAGGAAACAGCGCCACCTACCGAAACAGACAGCAATGACACCCAAAAAGGACTAGGGAGTTACATTATTATAACAATAATGTCTGAACAGCAAATGACGATTAAAATCACATAAAATTTAATGTGATTTTAATCGTCATTTGCTGTAGGTCGGGGCATTCGGAAGGTGGAGGATATCGCTATTTTCATCAATATTGGGGGTGTTTTTTGGATATTATTATTTCCATCCTCCTATAGTGTTTTTCTCCATCTCTTCCTCCTTCCTGTCCGGGTGGTTCCGGACCGTGGAGCGCATATCCGGTTTCCGGTATTACGTACTTCCGGCCTTCTTTCCTCCGTCATTAGAAAAGGCACAAGCGTAGCTGGCAGCCACACCCCTTGACGACGACTGCTGAAGTCGAAACGTGCGTCGGGTGGCGTGCTAAGCGACGCGTGCCGCAGCGAGGAGGATACAGAGCGGCCATAGACCGAGCACTTGACAGCAGGATGCCTAAGAACTGGCAGGGAGACTCTGGTTATTCATGCGAACATTTCTTCTGAACCCTGTAAGTGGCTCTTTTTAGTGGGAATAAATTCTTGTGAAGCAGTCTGCGCTATGTGATGTTTTTTCTTTTTCCATATTAAACACACACTATCTCTGAGCCTTTGCCTATGAATTGGATATCTGAGTGAGAAGTCTCTGATCCTTCATTTATGCGCATTTGATCCCTGTTGTGGGGATCAACGACATCTGGTAAGGAGTGGTGGTGTTTCTGAGTGCTTTTCTGGTGGTGGTTTACTCTGGATTCGCCTCTATAAAAGTGAAGATACATCTACATGGACTGCTTCCCCATTTTCACGATATATGTTATTGGGTTTAGCGCTACATTTAGTGTTCTATAGACTAGTATAGACAAAATATCTGGTATGCCTGGTCCCATCCAAGCCTCCAGAATAAATAAAACTGTATCTTCGGATTAGTTTGATCATTATGGAAAGTAACCTGGATAGAGCAATGGATGGGGAAATGCAATTGGCACATGGGTATATAGGACTGGCATAGGCAGGTGAGCCAATAAGGCACATGTAAAATGATGTAAAAACATGTATACAATGAAATTATGTAGTATATAATTCAGACAATACTTTTACAAACAGATTGCCATGAACATACAACAATTATAACCATCAACAGACACAAATGCAAGAATATTTCAGTACTGAAAAGAATTACTGCTAAAGAAAAAACACACAGTCGAGGCAGTGTGAGACATTGATGGGGTGGACCAATAACTTGGCCCTAAGCCCTTTATCATTAACAGTGTGTTGAAGGTGACCAACTGAACTGATTGCTAAAATCTGGCAACTCCAGGGGGAATCATGAACAAATCCTAAGCTGGCCATACATACATTATACATTATAAAATGAATTTTCCTTCAGATTTACCAAAAGCAATATACCGTAATTTGAGGTCAAACCTAAACACTTTCAATTTGTATGCAATCAGGCAGGCCCTTGCACTACATAGTTTAAGGTAAATCTAAAGAAAATGTATTAAGAAAATTGTTTAATGTAATGTCATCTTAAACCTTCATTTATTTAAAAAAATAAACATGCCATATTTACCTGTTCTGTGCAATAGTTTTGCGCAGAACAGCCCAGAACCTCTTTTACTGGGGTCTCCCACCAGGCTCCTGGCTTCCTCTCTTCAGCACTTATTCGGGCTCAATCTCAAGCTGCACTTCCTGCTTCCACAGACACAGACAGCACGGCTCAGCCCTGCCCCCTGCTTTCTTGTAACAGGATCCTGCTTACAGAATGTTTTCTACCTTTATATGCACAGCTGCACCAGATTCTGTGTGCATCAGTTTTAGTAAATCTACCCCATAGGGTGAATCTCCCCAAAAGGGGTGCAAACAGCTATAAAAACCTAACAGTTTTCTTATCCCTCTCCACTCTGTCCAAACCCCCCCCAACAAAAAAAAAAATGTCTTAGTTATACTATGTACATTACATAGTTATACTATATACATTGGCAATAGATGTCGAAAAGACATTAGCAAGATGTTTTAAATTTCCTGGGTCTGGGCAGAAGCACCTGGACAGTCCACTCACACGGATGTCATCCTTTTTTCTGGAACTCGATAGCCAATAACAATTGTCCATGGCATTCAGACAGTGACATGGACACCCAAAAAGGACCCTACCTCATATAATAACAATAGTTAGGAAGCAGACGTTTGCCACTGATTTTCTTCAGGTACAACTTACTGCTAAACAGTCTTAAATGATGAGGAGGGTGGGGATGATGAAGTGGCAGACTGCTCCTGAGATTATAGAGCAGGACAGTAAGGGAGGGGCACAAGAGCAGCAAGGTAAGATTTAGTTTAGGGGCAGGAGCACCTTACAGAGGAGTGGTAGAAGTAACTGTTCTTTATCATTGTATGGCACTGCCCACCAGGTGCAGGCTAGTGCTATTTCCAGGGTTACTCCACATGATTTTTCATGTCTGACAAGAGCACTTATGGCACCTCAAATGTGAAGAGGCTCATCTTGGATACATGCAAAGTAGGACCAGTCACAGGCCTGCACCTCAGTCTGCTACTCCCCCCCCCCCAATTACCTGAAGGAACCTTGACCAGGTGGTGTCTCTTTCTCAAGTTCCGGAGTATAAGAAGAAAATGTCCCCAAGTCACTTCCATACTTAGTGTCTCAATACCAGCTTCCTTTACAGCTGCTCCCATTCCAGCTGTTGGAGTCTGTCCCTTCTGCTACTCTGTGACTGGTATCGCTGGGGGTTTCACATTGGGCCAGAGATTCTGCAGCTCTTTAGGGACAGGCTGAGAGGTGGCTGACCTCATGCCATCTTGTGCCAGGCAAGGTTGTGTGTGACAATAGCACCAAACTGTTGTTAGCCTTTTAACAGGTAAAGTTCTCTCATGTACCTTGCCTAGCACATGTATTTAACCTGGTGATGCAGTGGTTCCTCATTTAGAACCCTGGCTTCCAGAATGTACTTTGGCAGGCCAGATAGAACGGGATCCATTTACTAAAGCATATTGAATGTATTATTTAGGTGTCTGGACACATTCTCCCTAAATATTGCTTGCAATCCTGAAGCTGTCAATTCACTATGCCTTTTTGCTGTATTTACCATCAAGTGCTGAAAACGGTAAATATTGCATGAAAAGGAGTTAAACTCAATTCACTGATGGGAATAATTAAATAAATATATGCAGTAAGTAAGCAGTGGTCCAGATGTGTGGTAATGATGAAAGTGATGATTTTGGTCACAACTGCCCAATGGGCAGGGCTGGAAATGTTTAAAAAAGGCATCAATTCACAGTCTAATGAGCATTTGGCTAGTCTACACTCACATTTGGCAATTTAACAGTGCATTTCTCTCCCCTACATCCTTAATGGAGCTTTTTGAGACTAATTTGTTTGAGTTTCAGGCCATTCTACGGAGGGTAAGGAGAAGAAGAGGAGTTGTTGTCATGCATCCACATTCCTTTAAGCAGCAAACCTTGCTGGATTATTTCCCTAAAGCTGAAGTGCTCACTAAATTTCATCTGTCTAAGGAGCTGATTATGCTGCTGTTTGCGGAATTGTGCCCTTTTCTGGAGCCCACTGCATTGCACAGTCATGCCATTCCACCCTTGACCAAGTTGCTGGCTGTCCTGAATTTTTTTTTGGCAAGACCCCAAATCAGATAGTAGCTGGAGAGGTGCTTGGAGGGTCACAGCCATCTTTTTCACATTTGCTTGCTAAGGCCCTTCAGGGTTTCAGTCAAATTGCCCCCAAATATATCTACATGCCTACCATGTGTCAGGAGTGGGATCAGTTTAAGAATGATTTCTATTCAGTAGCTGGGATTCCTAATGCCATGGGTGTTATAAACTGTACTCACATGCCCTTTTTTTGCCCCTTCTAAAAAAAGAGCACATCTACCATAATAGGAAGGGGTACTACTCTCTGAACATTCAGGTTGTCTGATATGCAAATGTGTTCATCAAATATGTGATCACCGGCTTCCCAGGATCTGTCCATGATGCACACATATCAAGGCAATCACAGCTCTATCACTATTTTGACACTAACAGAAAAAAGGGAGGCTGGATTCTTGGTAAGACACTTTTTATTATCAAATATGTCTTAATGAATGCCACATACATCATACATGGAAGTATATGTTCATATGTTACACTCCTGTGTTCATTCCTCGTGCCTTGCAGACAAAGTATACATATCAGATTTTTGCTGTGGCTCATCCTAGAGCTATTTATGGCTGTTAGAGAAATAACTACACCAGATCTTCATCCTGGTTTAGCCATTTTCACCCAAGCCACTTTACTTATGGTCTAAGGCCTTCATATAATAATCATGTTTAGCCATTAAATACAAATGTAGGGAAGCAATGTTGCTGTTATTACCCACTCATCATTGTTGTTAAAAAAATGGCATATTCAAATTGTATTTTAGGTGATTCTGGCTATCCTTGTCTAACCTGGCTGCTAACACCACTCTTGAGGTGCTCAACACTGCAGAATCTAGCTACAATGCAGCAACTACTAAGACAAGACGTGCTATTGAGTAGACCTTCGGGGTCACCTCTCCTTCTGGCATGACATCATATGACGTTGCCCCAGTCACAACACTCTCGTGCATCTGCGGGGGCATGCAGAGCTGCGATCGCTTGCACGCTGTGTCCTGGAACATGGTGCGACCCCAATCTCAGTAAAAAGCCGATGATGTGGCTGATTACCCATGTGATCAGCTGTGTCCAACTCAGTATGGTTATATCTAGACCACTGTTCCTGATCTTTGCTGACAGTATTAGGACAGGAGATGTACCAGGGGATTGGAGGAAGGCTAACGTGATTCCGATATTCAAAAAGGGCCAGAGGCATATCCCGGGAAATTATAGGCCTGTCAGCTTGACATCAATAATATGTAAACTTTTGGAGGGGATGATAAGGGACTATATCGTAGAATATGCTAAAGACAACAACATCATCAGTAGTAACCAGCACGGGTTTACAAATGGGCGTTCTTGTCAAACCAATCTCTTAGCATTCTACGAGGAGGTGAGCTGTGAGCTAGATAGGGGCAGACCAGTGGATGTGGTGTACTTGGATTTCGCTAAGGCGTTTGATACAGTTCCCCACAAGCGCTTAATTTATAAAATAAGGTCTGCAGGTATCGACAGCAGGGTTTGCTCTTGGATACGGAACTGGCTAAAAGGCCGTGTCCAAAGGGTGGTAATAAACAGCGCATACTCAGACTGGTCTGAGGTAGTAAGCGGGGTCCCCCAGGGCTCAGTCCTGGGACCAACCTTGTTCAATTTATTCATAAACAGCATTGAGGACGGGATTAGTAGTTCGTTATCAGTTTTTGCAGATGACACAAAATTGGCCAGGGCAATAACTGCACAGCATGAAGCAGATATCCTACAGAATGACCTGGAAAAAATTACGGAGTGGGCAACGACATGGCAAATGAGGTTTAACGTGGAGAAGTGTAAGGTTTTGCACTTGGGGACTAAAAACATAAAAACACAATACACGTTAGGAGGGGAACCTTTGGGGGAATCAAAAATGGAGAAAGATCTGGGAGTCTTGGTTAATGATTGATTAGGCAACAGCATGCAATGTCAAGCGGCAGCTTCCAAAGCCAACAGAATATTAGCATGCATAAAGAAAGGGATGTATTCCAGAGATAAGACTATAATCCTTCCACTTTATAAAACTCTGGTCCGACCGCATCTGGAGTATTCTGTCCAGTTCTGGTTGCCAGTCCTCAGGAGGGATGTGTTGGAGTTGGAGAAAGTCCAGAGAAGGGCAACTAAACTGATTAGGGGGTTGGAGGACCTTAACTATGAAGAGCGGCTGCAATCGCTCGATTTATTTTCCCTGGAGAAGAGACGTCTGAGGGGGGACATGATAGCAATTTATAAATATCTTAATGGGGATCTCAGCTTAGAAAAAAAGCTGTTCATTCGAAGGAATTGCATGAGGACTTGAGGACATACAATGCGATTAGAGGAGAAGCGTTTTAACCTCAGGCAACGAGGAGGGTTCTTTACTGTTAGGGCTACAAGATTGTGGAATTGTCTACCACAAGAGGTGGTTTCTGCGGGTAGTATGGTGACTTTCAAAAGACTCTTAGACTTACATCTCAAGGATCAGGAGATTAAGGGCTATGTTAGATGATTACAGTCACACACACCTACACAGGTTGAACTGGATGGACTATTGTCTTTATTCAACCTCACCTACTATGTAACTATGTAACATGTAAACACGGAAGTGCCAGTAATCGGCTCTCCTTACCTCACACTGACAGAGTGTGCGGTGAGGAGAGCAGATCAGTGGCATCTCCTCAAAGGGGAGACCTGATCATCAGTGCCCTGATTATCTGTGCAGCCCCAACAGTGCCCAGCAGTGATGCCAATCTGTGCCCATAAGTGATGCCAGTCAGTGCTGCCTTTCAGTGCCGCCCATCTGGGTTGCCTATCAGTGCCACCAATCAGTGCCCATCAGTGCCGCATATCAGTGCCACCTATCAGTGCCCATAAGTGCGGCATATTAGTGCCTCCCCACCAGTGGCACCTTATCAGTGTCCTTCAGTGCCGTCTCCTCAGTGCTCATAAGTGCCTCCTCATCAACTCCCATAAGTGCCGCTTCATAAATGCCCATCAGTGCTGCGTCATCAGCGCACATCAAAGAATGAGAAAAATTACTTATTTACAAAAAAACAAATGTTTTTTTTTTTTTTTTTTCAAAAGGTTCCGTTTTTTTTTATTGTATTAGAAACAAAATAAAAACCTAGTGGTAGTAAAATACTACCAAAAGAAAGCTCTTTTTGTGTGGAAAAAATGATAAAAATTTAATTTGGGTACAGCGTGTTTGACCACGCAATTGTCAATCAAAATGTGACAGCGCTGAAAGCTGAAAATTGGCCTGGGCAGGAAGGGGGTAAAAGTGCCCAGTATTGAGAGGGTTAAAATCTCACTATCTGGTGGTTTTCTGCACTATAGCCCAGAAAAAAGTTGGCAACATGTTTTTGGCCTGCTGAGTCCATCATAACTTAGCCCATCCTGCAGGATTGCTTCTGAGTATTGAGGTTCAAGACACTATTGAAAACCCTATTCCACCAATCCCTGAATCCTATCTCTATGAGCGTGGCTTTGAAGTCTGACAGCGCTTCATGCAAAGCTATTTTTCAAGGTATGCATCTACTCTTAAATCTTACCATGTTGTTTACTCTGTTTTGGTGAGAAGACGGTGGTTGTTACATAGGAACACAGGAAGTGGCCCCATATCAGGCTTTCTGTAACCCTTTCACTTCAACACAAGCTGTTAGTTTCAGCAACTTCTGTTGAAACTCTGAGCCCTTGGTTGAACATATGTTACATGTACTGGCAATATGTTAATTTTACATAAAGATGGTTAGATTTGGATTTCAATGGCATCCATAGTCCGTGGGGATCAATATTAATTTAGCCCACTTTTTGCAGCTATAGCTGCTTCAACTTTTCTGGGAAGGCTGCCCACAAAGTTTAGGAGTGTGTCTATGGGAATGTTTGACCATTCTTCCAGAAGCGCATTTGTGAGGTTAGGCACTGATGTGGATGAGAAGGCTTGGCTGTGCTTTAATTCATTTGAAAGGTGTTCTATTGGGTTAAGGTCAGGACTCAGTGCAGGCCAGTCAAGACCCTCCATCCCAAACTCGCTCATCCATGTCTTTATGGACCTTGCTTTTTGCACTGGTGTGCAGTCATGTTGGAACAGGAAGGGCCAACCCCAAACTGTTCCCACAGAGTTGGGAGCATGAAATTGTCCAAAATGTCTTGGTGTGCTGATGCCTTAAGAGTTCCCTTCAATGGAACTAACGGGCCAGGCCCAACCACTGAAAAAAAAGCCCACAGCATAATCTCCCCTCCATCAAATGATTTGGACCAGTTCAATTCGCATAGCCAATATTTGGCGATCCACAGTCAAATCCACTGTATTTACAACTTCAAAGGTATATGCCAAAAAAAATGTCCCATCCCACTTTAACCACTTTACCGCTGAGTACCGTAGTACTACTGCGGCAAAGTGGCACGTTATCGTCTGACGACGTAGACCTACGTCACCAGACTCCTCCCCCTGTAGGCGGCGCTCGCGCGCCACCAGAGGTGCGCTCCCGCTGTTTTCATTCACAGCGGGAGTCGGGCCAGGGGAGGAGCAGCGGCGATCGCCGCTGCTCTGCCCCGATCGTCGGGGAATCCAGTTTGGAGATCCGCCCGCTAGTGTAAACAGAGCGGGCGGATCTCCTAAGTGACAGGGAGTGACAGATCGGAGTGTTCAGCATAGCTGAACATCCGATCTGTCCCTGGCTCACTCAGTCACCTCCCCCCCCCACACGTTAGTAAGCACCAGGCATACATTAACCCTTCCCTCTCCAATAAAATTAACCCCTTCCCTGCCAGTGCCATTTTTACAGTAACAGTGCATATTTATAGCACTGATTACTGCAGTAATGTCACTGGTACCCCCAAAAGTGTCAAAAATGTCAGTCAAGGGTCCGATCTGTCCGCCGCAATGTCGCAGTCCCGCAAAAAGAAATTGCAGATCGCCGCCATTACGCATTAAAAAAAAAACACCAAAAATGACAGAAATCTTTCCCATAGTTAGTAAACGCAATAACTTTTGCGCAAACCAATCAAAATACGCTTATTGCGATTTTTTTTACCAAACATGGGTAGCAGAAAACAAATTGGCCAAAAATTTAAAAAAAATTGTTTTTTACATCTTTTTTGGGGGGAATTTCATATAAAAAAATGTTAAAAATACTGTTATTTTTTCAAAATAAACGCTCTTTTTTTGTTTATAGCGCAAAAAGTAAAAATCGCACAGGTGATCAAATACCACCAAAAGAAAGCTCTGTTTGTGGGAAAAAAGGACGTAAATTTCGTTTGGGTACGGCGTTGCATGACCGCGCAATTGTCAGTTAAAGTCGCACAGCGCCGAATCGCAAAAAGTGGCCCAGATGTAAGACAGCAAAATGCTCTAGTGGTAAAGTGGTTAATGCACACCACAAAACATCTTATTATCCTAATGATGAGGAGATGTTTAGGCTCAAATAACTAGGCTCAACATTGTCTAGAATGGCAATAGTAGGGATGTACTAAAACTGGACCACATACAATCTGGTGCAGTTACTAGGAGTTATTTTCAAAGCTTCATAGAATAAGCTGAACTTAGAGGCTGATTGGTTAGTATGACCAACTGCACCAGATTCTCTGGGCTCTAGTTTTAGTAAATAGCACCCAACACCTGTTCTCCATATTCAAGAAGCACACATGTGCCAAGATATAGCAATTACTTTGCCAAATAGAAAATCTAAGTCTAAGCTTTGAAAAAGTAGAAGAAGTGGTGGCTTGTTAAATCATACTCCGGGACCAAAAGGGAGAAGGACTTAGGATGACGCGAGTCCACATCAAAAAGGGAAGCAACACGTTTTACCCACGGCTTGCCAGGTGGAAAAGGCTTTATATTGAAAACACTATGAGAACATTGGATTGCAATGAATTGGCAAAAAATCTTAAATGTGTTGAGATAGGCTCATTTTTTTCCAGAGATTCCCTGTCTATGCAATCACTGTGTCATGAATTAACACATTGTGTTGCTGGTTGGACGTGAACATTTTGTTTGCCAAATTGAAGAAATTACCATGGCCAATTCCTGAGCATAGTTAGTGTATTTTGAAGCTTGAAGTATCCAATCTAACCCTTCAGATTGTACACTATAATATGAGGGAAATCTCCCCCCCCTCCTTGGGAGATATAGCTTAGTTAAAAAAATATGTGTTTATTTTCATCACCAAATAAAGGCAACCAAGGCCTTGTTGAGCAGTTGAATATCTTGATGTCTAAGTAACAACATAATCTTTTGGAGAGGATATAGAAGATAAGTGAATCTAACCATCTTGAAAAGGTGTCATCTCCCAAACAGTTATAGGGGAAGGTCCATCCATGCTTCCAATTCGCTGTTATCCTTTTAATCAGTAGATAATTAAGATATTAAAGAGAAGAGGACTTCCTTTCCTATTTTGACTCTGGCTGTACTGTTAACATCTAAGGAGTTATGAAATACACTGAAGTTTTGTTTCTGCCCTTAGGGATAATCAGCTAGGGATGTATATTCACTGCAGAGAAAATAAATAAAAAACTGAGTAGTTAGGGTGGTATTCTCAAGCCAGACTGGGTGGGTCGGCGAGAATACAGTCGGGTACGTACCACACGGTTAATTTGGACCGGGAACCCAACGCAACCTGAGAAATGAGGACAAAAAAAGGTTTGGGAGATGGAGGGACAAGAATTTCCCTCCGTGAATGGTTGCAATGAAGGGCTCACAGGTATATAGGTGCAGACAAAAAAGCTTTATTGGTGAAGATAAACACACATGAAAAAAATATATAAAAATATAATATAGACAAATAATGCTAATCAGTAAAAGAGGTGTGGAAGCTCATTAGATGAACTAATTGACTCCGTGGACCCCTTGGGGGGTCAGGATAATAAAGACAGCAATGAAACACATTGAGGTCCCCATCCACCCAGTCCCAGTATGCACTGTTGTTAACGGGCTCAGAGTGATTAGTCGAGAAATCACGACCTGGAAATCACTCTGAAAGCCCGAGCGACAGTGCTATGGCCAGGAGGGAACTGGTGTAAGCCCGTGGAGGGAAAGTAAAAAGGGATGCCGATAGAGTGTGGAGTGGCAACTGAGAAAAATATATATTTAAATCTATTGGTATGGCATAATGTCATCAAATTTCATCAGTGCATCACAGAAATAAAGCAAGATAAGGCATCATTGTCTGATGTAATGACAGACGGCACGGGCCTGCTCCCTGAGAAGTAAGTCTCATTTCCTGGTTTATGGCCTCCAAGGAAACCAAGCCCCGCGGGGCTGTGCACAGAATAGTCGTGCTTGGAGGGGTTGTGGCTTAACCAGCCGTATTGCTTAATCAGCAAGTGTCAATAAGGTGGGATGTGTTGAGGGGATCTGGGCTTAACCAGCCAATTTGCAAAAACAGCAGTATGGGTAAATGTTAGTCCCCTAGGAGAGATCTCCCGTGTTGGTGGCTGATCGCCAGAGATGCTTGTACACTGGCTGGCTGATCCAAAGCGTAGCAGTGCTGGGGTGGCTCAGAAGTCTGAAGTCTGCATAAGAGAAGTCCCGGTCAGACCATTGGCTGGAGCTGCTAGAGGTGTCGGGGATGAGGTGTAGCGACCATGCTTAACTGGTGATCCAAAGTTGGATGTGTATAATAAAAAGTATTGGTCTTACCAGATATCACCCGTACTCATCCGAAATGGTAAGGATGGAGGTAGCGTGCTCCGCACTTAGGTCACAGTCAGGGCTGGCAGAAGCAGATGCAGGATACTTCGGCTGTCCAATGGGTTTGTTACTGCCGGTGGCGTTGTAGCTTCTACCAACAAGGAAGCTGCAGAAGCAGACTCAGTTCCGTGTCCGGGTGCAGTCCTGGTGTTGTTTCCGGGTCGCGGTGGATGTGTTCAGCCAGTCAGGTGCGATCTCCTACGGGGACGAAGGGTGGGCGGGGCGTCAACGTGTGATGTCGACGCGTTTTCGCGTGCTTACGCACGCTTCCTCAGGACCCAAGGGGTCCACGGAGTCAATTAGTTCATCTAATGAGCTTCCACACCTCTTTTACTGATTAGCATTATTTGTCTATATTATATTTTTATATATTTTTTTCATGTGTGTTTATCTTCACCAATAAAGCTTTTTTGTCTGCACCTATATACCTGTGAGCCCTTCATTGCAACCATTCACGGAGGGAAATTCTTGTCCCTTCATCTCCCAAACCTTTTTATGTATATTCACTGAACTGTTTATGGTAGGTGGTAAATCTTATACTATTAGCTAAGATGGAAATCTGTTTGCTGTTCTATTTACTTAAGCCAGGAAACTGCTTTAAGGATTTATAACGGCAAGACTGTGATGTGTATCGTGTTAGGTTCTGTTAATGGGATTCATGATAGCAAAATTTAAGGGTTATCTGTTTGCCATGATTTGTTTTGATGTTGATTAATTTGGTTAAGAGGGTCTGCTGTGTTCTATCAAGGATGAATTGGAATGCAGCTAAAAGTTTGTTAATTCTAGAAGATTAGCAGTCCTGATGTAGCCATACTCTGAAAGGGGGGCGGGGTCACTGCTGCTAAAAATAAAAGGTCATGGTGGACTTACGGATAAAAAAACAAGGCTGCCCAGTTTCCATTATCCTTACAGTTATGATCTTAAAATTGAACAGCCATCAAGCCAAAGGTCAAGCATAAAATTTAAACATTGACATACTTTATAGAAATACTGTATGGAAATAATAAAGAAATATAATACTAAGGTTTCCTTTAACAATTCTGAATCCTCTAAATCTGGGACTGAGCCCTAGCCACTAGTACAACACTATTCCAAACCCTAACCCTAACCAATCCCCTAACAATTAAACTTTTCCTGTAAGCTTGCCCTCAAAAAAATCGAAATCCTAACACTTAACCTGTTGCTAACATTTAGCAAATGTATCCCTTTCCATAAACGTAACTCTTGAACTAAACTTTAAAGGATACGTTCACCTTTACAAAAAATAATAAAATGAAAATTTTTTGCAGGTAAAAAAATATGTATATATTATTATTTTTTTGTAATGGACCTGTAAAGCATTGCACCCACGATCATCAGATTGTGGGCATAATGCCACGGTCCTGCAGACTGTCTGTTTATCTGTCTGGTCGTACCTCCGATATGGCAGGGCAGTTATGCTGTGACAGGAAGACTTAATGAACGACCACAGCTCTCAACAGTGCCATGGTAGTTCATCAAGAACTACAAGCCAATAGATGGAAAGGTTGCCTGACCTTGTAGTTTTCTTATTTACAGAACACTGTGTGGGCGAAGCCCTGCATGGCCACGTTTTTACCAATTGTGACAGCTAACAGGAGGGGGAAAATCCCCTCCTTGCTGTCAGACTGGGGTTTTGAGGGGATCGGGGGCTGGTGCATCTGTAACATGCTATATGTTACACCCTGAATATGGGTGTAACGTGTTAAAAAAGGTGAACTTACCCTTTATACTTGACCCTAATAAAGCATGACTCTAAGCTTGAGCATTTTTACTCCTAATTTACTCCCTACCCAGGGCTAGATAAACCCCAAAATATTTATGTTTGGCCTATTGGTGCCAGAGATACCACAAGGCAAAACAAAGGGTTCTGTGTCAAAATGTGTTTGAGCATTATCTATGGCAAGATCGTAAAACCCAAAAAGTAATGGTTCAACATAATTTGTTTTGGATTCATAGTAAATGAAAACCCGGTCACTAAAGTCTCATATACACTCTAATGGAATTTCAAAAATTAATTTTCAATATTTATAAATCTGCGGCTTTCATTAAAATACTACCTTGTGATCCTACCCTGAAAGCCCTTGTGGAGGGACTTACTATTACACGGTGAGAATAGTTTGTTCAACACAAACTCTCCCAATGGAGACTGCAAGTAGTTGTACCAGTGCACATTTCACAGGCATGGTCCATTGTTTTCACCATCATTGCACCCACACTAAGAAATTAAATACAGTCTTTTCTAGAGTGCATGTATGTATACAGGAAATGGCTGCATAAAAAAACCTGCAGGTGAACAGAAATAGAGTGTGTAGAGTGAAATATACCTGGTTGATCCAGCCTTCAGCTGTCCCTCACATTTCCTATGTGCCCCCATTGCAGACTGAGATTGTGTAGACAAGCATGTGTCCTCTACTAAGCATGCTCATATTTCAGTTCCTTTCTAAGGTCTTCATTTACTCCTTTTTATTATCTGTGCAGCCCACATGATTAAGGAGTCACACATGTTGACATATACATAGTGGTAAATTACACTCCCCTCCCTCCGTCCCTCCGTCCCTCCTCCTCCTCCTCCTCCATGTCCTCCAATTTCTAAACACTATGGAGTGGGGGAGGATTAATATGCTGAAAGATTACATTCTCCAAGAAATTCACAAAAAAAGATTATTTTTATTATAAATCAATGTTAAATATATCAAATGTAATTTCTAATACCTTAAAAAGCAATTATTGGAGCCTTGCATGCAGATGCCGTCTGAACAAAATGAAACCTAGTGTCAATCATCTCTGATCATCACATTTGACGCTCAATAAAGATTTATAGGGAGCTATAAAACTATTTTTTTTTATATGTATAATTTAATTTGAAATGCTCTTCTGTAAATGTTTTCTCAGTCATGTGACTTGTACAGCACCAATCAGGGCTGCCCTGACACAAACTCACACTGTAGAGAGCATACATCAGCAAAGTAACAGAAGCCCCTCCCAAAGATTGTTCCCTGCAGATGCCAAAAAACAGGGAAAGATCATGTGACCACATAACAGTGCTGCAGGAATAAGGTACATAGATGATTAAAAATATATATACAGGGCGTGGTCTGACCGCGCAGGAAGATGGTCGCTTGCTAGGAGAGCTACCACCTCCACGAGCCTGATCCGCTCCTTATCAGGTTCTGCACACCATCTCCAGCCGCCGGCAAGGATGACATCCGCATCCCGGTCCTCCTCTGCCACCCGCTTCCGCTCTTCGAGGGATGCGGGCACCAAAGTCAGCCTCAGCATCCCGGAGCTGTTCCGCTCACAGGCCGCAACAATGGCACCAAGGGGCAAATGACTCCTGCGCTTAAGGGGTGGCCTTGCGGCTGGTATCCGGAAAATGCGATTCAGGTCAAATTGTAGTAAATTCAGGCTGTGCTGCCACTCTCAACGGGTCGTGGTAACCCAAAGAAGATACTGGAAAAGAGAAATGGACAGAGGGCGCACCAGCCTAGCGCATTATCTTTATAATAATTTATTGTAATAGACATGTATACACATTATACTCACAAAATGATTATGAAACACGGGCAATAAGCAATGAGGGACCCCCAGGGGTCTCCACTGGGCATGCTCAGCTGCCGCAGGCCGTGGAAGGATGTAGACCTCCAAAAAACCACTTACGCATTTCGGGGTGTTCCCCCTTCATCAGAGCTACAAATGGCGCCATCAGGCCGCGGCTCCCCGCCCGCCTCCAATCCTCAGCCATCCACCCGATCCCATGCTGCCGTTACCTCGGGAGACACCGAGCCCTGTTCTCCTACGCCGGCCCCACCCAGACAGCTCTGTAAAGATGACCTCCACACTATAGCAGCGGACATTAAGGACACTTTAGAGGCGGCCCTCTTGGACCTGAGAGCAGACATCCATTCCCTTACTGGCAGGGTTCAGGAGATAGAGCGGGTGAATGCTCAGCAGGACTCTGCCATTCATGACCTGTACTACAGAACAGATGCTCATACCATCCAGATGAGGGACATGCAACGCCATATAGAGGATCTAGACAATCATGGCAGGTGCCACAATCTTCGCATTCGTGGGGTGCCTGAATCAGTTGAGGGAGACCTCTTGACCCCTACAGTCATCTCCCTGTTCAACTCGCTCCTAGACAGACCCCCACAGTCCCCTATTGACATGGAGCGCATGCATAGGGCTCTGCGTCCCAGGGGCAGGGAGAGAGACCCACCTCAAGAGGTGGTGTGCTGCTTGGTGGACTGAAGGAGGACATCTTGCGCAAAGCCAAGAACAGGCCTCACGTTGAAGTGGAATGAACCCCTGTCCAGATCTATCAGGACCTCTCGGGCATTACCCTCCAACATCGCAGGGAATTAAGACCGCTGCTTGAGACTCTCAGGGCAAAAGGCATCACCTATAGATGGAAGTTCCCATTTTGTTTACACAGGGCCATACTGCACTTCTCAGGGTCCCGGATGATCTATCCCACTTCTGCTCCACCTTGGGTATTCCCTACATGCACCTGCCCAACTGGTATGCGGAGTTCCAGCATGCTCCCTCTGCGGCTGATGCCCCCGATGCTGAACCCATGGACGCTCAGGATGTACGGTCTAGGCGAAAACGCTCCCCATCCGAGGTCCGACAGGCCCGTGCTTCCCCAGCCCCCTCTCACGCCAACAGCCCTACCAAACCGCCGCAGGTCCGTAGGGCTAGAAGGGAAGACTGATTATATCTCATTCCTCCTCCCAGACCCATAAAGACCAGGACCAGCCAACCGCAATACCACTGTGCCTTATCCCCCACCTGCACCGGCTCCCCCGGTCTGTGCCCATTATGTTTTCCTTCTTCTGTAGTTTATTGACTGCCATGTTCTCTTTATTCAGCTTCTCTGATCCCCGCAGGCTCGAGGACCCCGGATGAACTGACTGTTTGTTCCTACGCAACTGAACGGATGCTCTGCAACCCCACACTTTTCTCAACAATGCTCCGTCTCCCATTCTCTGGCTTGGTAAAGTACCACCTGACCCCCCCCACCCTCACTTTTTTGTTCCTTTTTCAAGTGGCTCCAGGCAGGGGAATTTTTTATCCACCTCTCCCCCCCCCTTCCTTTTTCTTTTTTGTGACCAAGACTGCCTCCCTCCTGCTTGGTGGAACATTCCCCCCTTGTTTTATGTCAGCTGACCCCTTGATACTCCCCCCCGGGCTAGTCCCCGGTCTTTCTATGCATACCATGCTTCCTCGACTGATTTCTAGCTCCAGCATACACCCTGCTCTATGCCTTAATTTGATGTTTATTTCTGCATGTTCTACATTGTATTGCCCATTGGGGATGGGCGTGGGCCCCCTCACCAAAGGGCCCATCCTTCAATAGGAGCTGTGCATGCGCACTGTTAACTGGCATTGTATGCTATGCCTACTCAAGCAGCATCTCACTCATAGGATCCACTCGCCTTATGGGTTTGGCCACCACCTGTCACCGTTCTTTCCTTCGGTGGCAGTGGTTTTGGCCTCCCTCCGGGTGGCCCTAAACTGATCCCCATGGATCCCCACCCATAACCCTCCTCACTCATAGGGGTCCTCTCCGTCCTGCCCCGTTGGGACATGGCGGCTCCAGATGGCACCACGGGGAGTATGCTGGATTAGCCCTGACCTCGCGGTTCTATAGGGCACTAATTGGAGTTTACTAAATGTTTATTTATAGGGCACTATCTAGAGTTTACTGAGTATTTACTTATTTTACTGTTGTTCATTATGCATTTTACTGTTGTTCATGATGCCTTACTGATTGCTCAGACCCCTCCTTCCTCCCAGTACTGGTTGCATTGGCATGGACTTAGTCTCCCACTCCACTTCCGCAATACCCAGGTTTAAAACCCTCTTCCTTCCCCAACATGCGTTACGGGCGCTACCAGCCGTTTTCCCCTACCTGAGTTCAGGGCCTCATACATCCATCGCTGCCCCCGTGAACTTGAACACCCCAATGACCCCTTCCCATGGATGTACTTGTACACGGTTTTTGGCTCCATCCACACGGACGGCCCACTTCCTTCTCCTGTAAAGTTTCCTTACACGTATATGGCTCTTATATCCTGTTCCCAACCCCTGTCATTTGCTGATTCTCGGCTTGTGGCCGGGCTCCCTATCTGTGTGACTACTTTAGTCTCCTCCTCCCGCAAAGTCTACTCCAACCCCACATTAGTGGCCCATCCACCCCCTTGATATGCCATCCCATCTTAGCGTCACCTCTTGCCACTACACACAAAACTACACCCAGCGCCACTCTGTTCAGTCCCGGCGGGCCGGACCAGGTAGTGGTCTCATCCCCTAACCCCCGTCCCGTTCCCCCTGTGCCCTTCTTCTACCCTTCCCGGCCTTCCCTTTCCCCCCATTTTCCTCCCCCCCCTCTCCCATTGTATCTTGTCTATTAGGTCCCCCATACTCTTCGCGTAGCTCTACAGTCTTTTTAGCCTCATGCATCCCACGCTCAAGCTATACTCTCTCAATGTTAGAGGCCTTAATGTCCCTGAAAAGCGCTCTCAGCTCGGCCTCGCCTTGCGCAAAACAAAAGCCGACATTGTCTATCTCCAGGAAACCCACTACAGAACCGATAGCATCCAAAAGCTCCCATCTCCATATTACCCTGAGGCGCATCATGCCACTTCCGCGGATTCCAAATCCAAGGGAGTGTCTATCCTCCTCTCCAAACATTGCCCATTCAAGGTCACGGAATCCTTGGCTGACGACCAGGGCCGGTTCCTCTTCCTCAAAGGCACGTTGCATGGCCGCCTTCTTACACTAGCTAACATATATGCCCCCAACAAGCACCTGGTTCCCTTCTTCAGGTCTACCCTGCAACAATTGTCAGACTTCAGCTCCGGACAGCTTATCGTAGGGGGGACTTCAATGTCGCCCTATCTCCGCTCCTGGACACGTCAGAGGGCTCTTCTTCTATGTCATACGCTGCCCTACGCGCGATTAAAAACCTGCAAACGACCCTTCTCCTCCACGATTCATGGCGCACTCTCCATCCGGACACCAAAGACTTCAATATCTACTCGCCCCCTCACAATCGCTACTCCCGCATTGACTATCTCTTCGTTTCCCAAGATCTATTGCCGACTCTCCTCTCTGCTTCTATTGAACCAATGTACCTTTCGGACCACAACCCTCTTAGGGTCACCTTCTTGTTCCCTACACAGTCTCACACTCTGCATGCTTGGCGAATGGACAGCTCTCTCCTCTCGGATGCTGCGTGCGCCTCAGCACTCACAGACCGCCTCACGCACTACTTTGCCAAAAACGGAGGCCCGGACACTGACTGTCTTACGCTCTGGGCAGCACACAAATGCGTGATCCGTGGGGAATTCATAGCCCTCGCGTTTAAACGCAGAAAGGCACACACGGCCCACATCGAGTCTCTCTTGCTTAAAATCAGCACTCTCGAGCGCACCCACAAACACTCCCTAGCATCCACCACCCTCGCAGAACTCACCTTAGCCCGTCAGGAGCTGTTGGAGGTCCTGGGGAAGTCTGTCTGCTGCAGGTTTGCCCTATCTCAGGGCCTCTTCTACGAGCATGCCAACAAGTCGGGCAGGCTCCTGGCAAGGGCCTTCCAAAAAAACAGGGCTACAACACATCCACTCTATCGTTGACCCGTCCGGTAAATCACTAGCTTCTACCCCCGACATAGCTGCCCAATTTGTCAGCTACTATTCTAAACTGTATAACCTGCCGCGGATGGACTCTCCTGGGTCCCAGCGATCCAGACTTCAGGAGATCCAACAATTCCTGGAACAATACTCCCCCCCTCCCTTTCGGACGACACCCTATCTGACTTGGATGCACCCATCACATCGATGGAAATTATGACAGCTCTGAAACAATCCAAACCAGGTAAATCCCCGGGCCCGGATGGCCTCCCGGTGGGTTATTACAAGGCCTTTACTGACTTACTGCTGCCTCATATGCTAAACGCTTTTAACGCCTTCCCAGATGCAAATTCCCTCCATTCTGACCTCCTGGAAGCACATATTGTGTTCATCCCCAAACCGGGCAAAGATGCATCCCTGGTCCCTAACTATCGACCAATATCGCTCCTTAACATGGACATCAAATTGTACGCCAAAGTCTTAGCTAACCACCTCCTCCCCTTTATCCCAGATATAATCTCCCTCAATCAAGTAGGGTTCGTCCCTGGCCGAGAAGTGAGGGACAACACTACCAAAGCACTTTGTCTCCATCATTGGCTCTCTACCACCAACACCCCTGGCTTTTTCCTGTCGCTCGACGCAGAGAAGGCGTTCAACAGAGTTGCCTGGGACTACATGACGGAAGCACCTAAGGCCCTGGGACTGACAGGCCATTTTCTGCAATGTGTTTCGATCCTCTACTCCACCCCCACGGCAAGAGTCAGGGTCAACGGCACTCTCTCGGGCGCTTTCTCCATGTCGAACGGCACGAGACAAGGTTGCCCCCTATCCCCTCTAATTTACATTCTTACCCTGGAACCCCTGCTGCACCAACTTCAAAAGGACCAGAACATCAAGGGTATATCCTTGAAAGGCAAAACCTACAAATTGGCAGCCTATGCAGACGACATCCTCCTTTTTCTCACGGACCCTCTGACATCTGCCCCCAACCTTCTCTCAGCCCTCAAATCATTTCAAGACATTTCCAACCTGAAAATACATTACTCCAAATCCCGTGCCCTCAACATCTCCTTGCCAGCTTTGCTCTTGCAACTCTGCCAGACCAACTTCCCCTTCCAATGGGACCCGCACACTATCATCTACCTAGGAGTCCAGCTACCACACAACCTTTCAGAATTATATGCCAAAAACCATTTGGCAATTCTTCACTCGATTAAGATGGACTTACAATCTTGGTTCCAGGGGCCTTTCTCTTGGTTTGGCAGAGTTGCAATCGTGAAGATGAATATTCTTCCCCGATTGCTCTATATCTTACAAGCCCTCCCTATCCACGTTCCCCCAGCATTCTTCAAATCCTACCAACGTATTTGCTCTGACTTTATCTGGCATTCCCAAAAGTCGAGACTCCGATGGGACATACTTACCCGCCCCAAATTGGAAGGAGGGGCGGGATTGCCACATTTACTTAAATACCACTGGGCCTGTCACCTTACCAGGATCATTGATTGGCACGCTCATGCAGGCTCCAAGGACTGGGTGTCCTTAGAGACTGCCATCTCCGCACTCCCTGCGCACCATCTCCCTTTGGTGACACCTTCTAAGATGCCGCGACCGATAGTGGCCCACCCCGTCACGGGAGCGACTTTACGCCTTTTCCATGCAGTACGTAAGAAACTGGACCTCTCCCCAAAACGCAGCCCACTGCTACTCCTCTGCTCTTCCCCTGATTTCCCTCCGGGCCTTCCTTTTATACCTCCCACAGGTCCGTCTTCCGAAACACCTTTTAAAGCCCACCACTTCTTCACAAACGCCCGTCCTCTTTCTTATCAAGCCCTTCGTCTCCGATACCCGTCGGCTAATATTCCGTTTTACAGCTTTCTACAAATCAGACATTTCCTAAACAGCACACAGTCGACGGTGGACTGGACCCAGTCTCTTACCGCCTTTAAAAGACTCTGCGATGCGCCTGGGCCTCATCAACACTTAGTTTCGATCCTCTATACCATGCTCTTCCCAACTGCCCACGCACACACTGAAGCACTCAGGTCACGTTGGGAGGAAGAACTTGGCACGAGCTTCTCCGATGATGACTGGACTAAAATCTATTACCCTTAATGGATCCCTAAATGTGCTTGCCCAAGAAACTGGGTATAAACTCTATGCTAAATGGTATAGAACCCCTGAACTACTGCATAGATTTTCTGCGACTAACTCCCCTACTTGTTGGAGGTGTGGCCAGCATCGGGGATACCTTCTGCATATTTGGTGGGAATGCCCTATCATCCAGCCATTCTGGAGAGTGGTGCACTCCCTAATCCCCCGTATTACCCACCTACACACCTGACTTTACCCCGGCGCAAAACCTACTTTATCACACCTCCTTGCCCTACTCCAGCTACAAAAAGTCCCTCACCTTACACCTTATCAATGCAGCCAGGATGTGTGTGCCGTGCCACTGGCTGTCTACCTCCCCCCCCTCCCACAGCCGCGGAGTGGTGAAGATGGAGGATATTGTCGCCCAAGCCAAGGGCGCTAACAGCAAATAATACACGATCTGGGCTCCTTGGATACACTTCACAACCCTGCCTGACATCCAGACAATAAGTACTACTTCGTAGAGGCTCGCTGTGGCATCTCGTATGCTATGTACATCGGCCCTCTCTATTATTTCTGGGGATGCTCGCTGATTCGCTTTACCCTGACCCCCTTTACCCTTCTCAGCTTCGACACTTTCCCCCCTTTTTCATTCCCTTCCTCTTGTCCTTCCCTCTTCCCTCTTCCCCCCTCCCTCCCCCCTCTCCTCACTTCCCTTCACCCCCCCCAACTCCCCTTCACCAGACCCGTATCACCTCAAGGGCTAACGCGCTCCCCTACATTGATTCTCCCTGTGGGTATTCAAGGAATTACCTACCCCAGACTGGATTACGCATCCAATTGGTGATTGCCCCCTGTGTCCAGATACAGTGAGTTCCCCATTGGGGGTATCGGGCCACGGGAGGCACCACCGCCGCTTTTTTTTACACTCTCTCCACGGTACCCCCTACTCCAATGGAGACCGTCACAGTTCCTGACTATATGGTATCCCTCCAGCCCTACACCATAGTACAGGTACCAATGATGTCTCCAGTTTGCGTGTGGATTCCGCTAGATGGTCCAGGATGATCATATATGTTCCTGTGTTCCACTGTACGAAAACTCCTTGGTCCGTTCATTTGATCTCATCCCTTGTTCTTTTTGTTCATGTTTGAATGTTTTTGTACCACCTGATGTGCTGTACATTTGCTTTGATTTCTTTCAATAAAAAGTTTTTGACAAAAATATATATATATATACATATACAGTGACATTTGATTTATGTGAATGTTTTATGGCATTTATCAGTTTTCTGTTTGTTATCACTTTAATAAACTGCATTGGCCTTCTTCTTGCCTATTTGTAAAACTTTACAAAAAAAACCCTGAACTTTTCATGATTCGCAGTAGGAGCAAAGGGATAATTCTCTGAACTCGATTCAAAATTTCACTCCTGTAGATAAGACAATAACATTACTTTCTTTGCAATTCTTCTCATTAAAGTAATAATGGTGAATAATAATAAGTGTGCAGAATTATGTTGTCATGCATGTTAGTCTAGAAAATATAAATTCAAGCCATAAAAAAGTCAAAGGATCAAAGCTAGTTTTTAGCATTAATTGGAAACAAAACATCATTTGGTGTCACGATTTAAAGGACACTTAGAAATGATTATGCAGTCAAAAATTACACAAAAATAATTAAGGTTAAAGTGGAATAATTTTATGTTATGGCTAATGGCATCAGTTTTCCTTCCACCCCTCAGAGGCTGAGCGTAAAATTAAGTATTGGCAGATTGTATAACTCTCAAAGACATTCCCAGTGTCTCTTGCAATTTCAAGATCAAAATATACATTAATGAAACATATTTCACCTTAATTGGATGTAATATTTTTGTAGTCTTTAAGCTTTATTAATCTTGAAATTAAAAAGCTGTGCACCTGTGTAATTAATGAACACCTTGGAATCCTTTCTATAAGTATGTGGATTACTTCCATTTATAGTTAAATCATTTGTGGGTATAAAACTTTTACAGTGTGCTTGTGTTAAGAACATATTTATACTATAGAATGAATTTCACCTAGCTTGCCCTTGAATTTTAATTACTTGAATTAGTTTAGCTGTATAAATGTAAGGTCTTACCTCTATGATATAACTATTCCTGAAAAAAGCACATCTTTCTTGTCAACGTATATATTCAAATTCACCTTTCACTTTACCATGGTTCCATAAGGGATATAATCAAGAATGACCTCAGTTGGTGATCACTGGACAGAATTGGGACCAGTCCCAACAGAGTTAAACCGTACAGAGTTTTAAGCAAAGCTCATTTATAAATTACAACCAAATTGATAGCACAGTATTTCTAAAATAAAGAAAACCTCTATATGTATACACTGTACAGACAAATTCCTATTCTATAAAAGCATTTTTTCACATTATCTTTAAAGAATATCTCCACTAAAACACATTTTATTAAGTTTGTTCACGCTAAAAGAGATAGAAACATAATAAAGTTTAAGCAACGTCAAAGGAGAATGTTAGCAGTTTCAAGAAATTGCATGACTATACAAAAATACTGTCATGGATCAGGAATTTGGCTCCCACTAAAGCGTAGTGGCTTCCCAGGACACTGTAGCAGTGAGTGGATAGTGATAAAAGCTGGGTGGACATGAAGTTCTTTGCCAGCCACTCATTTGACAGAGGTGAGAGCACTAAAATGGGTGAAGGCATAGAGTCTAAGACACCACCTGGTCTTTTCTAGAGCTCCTGAAGGTGAAAATGGTGCACTGAAGGAGGTATCCGGGTTGCTGTCCTTCGACTTACCTGAGCAGGCAGCAGCCCAAAGCAGATGCGACTATCTTGCAGCAATAAAGAAGTGGATACACAGAGTAAGAAGCAGGAGTGTATGAGACACACTGAGACACAGGGGAGAAGTACAGGCTGAGAATGCAGGTGCAGATATTGAGGAACTGACTGACACACAGAGCATTAAAGGCTGGAGCATTAAAGCAGGAACTAACTAAAGTACAAAGAGAAAAAAAGACTCTGGCAGAACAGATACTAAGGTAGGAAACTGAGAAGGGAACACAAGGGACACAAGTAACACAGAAGCAAAACAAAGAAGCACAGAGTTACAGAGGAACACAGGGGGCCCAGGTACTAGTATGTGGGCATATTGCTTGGACACTAAGCAATTCACAAGCTAGTGTTTTAAAACAACACCCCCTCTTGGTTAGGTTTGAAGCTGACAGCTTTGCCCAGAGGGAAAGCCCTGGTGCTGGAGCCTGGAACAAGTAAGTGTGACAAATACAAGTTTGCAATCTGGTGTGTAGTAAAATACTTTTCAAGCTCTGATCTCTACTGTACTACAGAAAATGATGATATTCTGACTACCAAATGGTTCCACCCCCTATCCCCCTTATGCTTTCAATAATATTTGCCCTAATATCTTCTTAACATTTGCTAAAAATAAGATGAGACAGAAGGAAAAAAGTTAGATCACGGGGGGTGCATGCGCAGCTTGTAAAATGGCAGATGCGTGATCTCCCCTTTCCGAGGCTCCTGCTCTGCTCCAGCCACATCTACCACCTTGGGAGCCACGCCATCCAGCTCCAGATACACCCAGGCAACCCATGGTTAATATTGGGTATCAGAAACACCTCTCCTAGCCCTGCACCGATTCCCGACCACCTCCCCTCGTGAATTGCTTCCTACTTAGGCCCAACCCCTGGCCTCGAGTAATAAGGGGACCTGCTGGAGCTCACCAATCTCTTTATGAATTCCAATGGGCCATCTACAAAAATAACCCAACCCCACTGCCGGAACCCATTGGGAGAGTGACTGTAGAGATCCTAGATTTAAAGCTACACACCCTGCCACAAGATTTAACCCACAACACTAGAGTTGAGCGAACACCTGGATGTCGGGCTCGGTGGGTTCGTGACCCAAACTTAACCCAAACTTTACCCCGATCCCGAACCCCATTGAAGTCAATGGTGACCCAAACTTTTGAGCACTAAAATGGCTCTAAAAAAAACATGGAAAGGGCTAGAAGGCTGCAAATGGCAGCACAATCTTCTTAAGAGCATGGCAAGTGCTCTGCTAACAAATGTGGATAGGGAAATAACTTAAAATAAAATAAAAATAAAAAATAATCATCTTGATCTAGGAGGACGAGGCTCATATGGAGTAGGAGGTTGAGGTTGATGTGGCGGTGTAGGTGGAAGCGGCGGTGGAGGAGGACGAGGTAGCCAACACTGGTTTTTGTTTTTAATTTTATTTCTTTTTAAATTAGGGTACACCCCAAAAGAGTGAGAAAGATCAAAAATACAACAATGGCTGGGTAAGGCCGGTATACATGTCTATTCTTCACAAGGTACGGACAAGTCCTGTGGGATCCATTCCTGGTTCATTTTAACCGGTTGCCGACCGCCGCAAGTACATATACTGCGGCGGTCAGCCCCGGCCAGGCAAAGTGACGTACCGGTATGTCACTAGCCTGGGAGCCAATAGCGGGCGGGCGTGCGCCGCCGGAGGCGCACTCCCGTCTTGGCTCGTTCACGGACACCTCCGAGCGTGTGACCGGCGGACCCGATGTGAAGGGAGAAAGGCAGGGGGCTAATGTAAACAAAGCCGCCTGTCATTCTTCCCTGTGTAAAAGCACTGATCTACAAGCTCAGCCTTGGAGTGGCCTGCAGCTTATACATGCGTTTGCAAATGTGTGTTAACTAAACCCCTGTTTTTAACCTATTATGTTAGACAGGTTTATTTAGTTTGTCAGCAGACTGGTGGGTAAGTATAGCAAACTAAGGGCTGGCTGGTTTCCACACACACCTCTTTTAATCCCCTTTTTCTCTTCAGTTCTGTTATATACAGGGATGGAGATGCTGTGCAGTGCTCGCCGGTGTCTCATGTAAAGTCCCAAAACTGCCCAAAATTTTCCACACTATGAGTATGGCACCAAGGACACTGCATTTCCTACACACGTTTTTCACACCTGCCTCTAGGGCCGGGCCTTTTGGTCAGGAGTCAGGACCAGAGGAATTTTTTATTCCTGGCCGAAGGGCCTGCCATAGTATTGCAATGTGGCACTAACCTTGCACTTCTTCTTCACTATCCCTTTCCCCACTTCTATGTGTTGTGTGTCTCACGTTTTGTGTTTTTTATTGTGGCGGTACACTTTATTTTGCACAGCATGATTAGTAGAGTGTAGGTCCTTGGGCCAGTCCCTGAAAGTCTTGGAAGGGGGTGGATATGGCCTTCTGGCTTGGTTCGCCCTCTCTCATGGGGTCTCTCTTCGGGAGAGCCCCACCTAGTACTTGGGGTGGTCTGTTTTAGCAGACCTCCTAAAGAACACCCTGTGCACTTTTTTATGCACCCACCAGGTGATAGTCTGAGTGTGTTCACACACCACGGGCTTAAAAAAAAAAAACAGCTGGTGGTCCTGGTTGTTGTGGCGTGCCGACAAAGCTTTTCCACATTTCATACATGCTTACCCTGCCTTCTGAGGTGCTGGTGGTGCCCTGGCTGCATTGGCGACTTCCTCCTCCTCTGCCTTCGCCTTGTGCTTCCACTGTGCCCCCGCTGTCAGGTGGGAATGCCACCATCATCGCTTCTCGACCTTTTGGCTAAGATCAAGTGTAGTATCTGTTGTTATCAGTTATCTGGGTGCCACCCTGCTGTTAACATGGTTCCTCCATCTCCTCCTTCTCATCCTCCCCCTCCTCATCCTCCAGAACTGTGCCCTTGCTGGACAATTGTGTATCTGGTGTTTGTAGGTGCAGGAAACCAACCCTCGGAGCCACTTGTGAATGACTGCCCTTAAAGCCTTGGAAATGATCACTGCTCCGGAGGTGGTAGAGGATGAGGAAGCCGAGTAGGGGGAGTTAGCAACAGGAGTCAAACTGAAGCGCCCTGCAATCCTCAGTGGTGGAAGGAGATGCGCCAAACAAATTTAAAGGGTGTATCTCACAGTAACATAATCAGCAAACGCTGCAAAATTATTAATTTTCCCCTAAATGGGTGTTTTTTGAATAGCAGAATAGAACAACAGTATCTAAAAAGGTGTATCTCACACGTACAGATACAGACTAAGCCGCAATTTAATATTTTTCTTTCCCCTAAATGGGTGTTTATTGAATAGCTGAATAGAACAACAGTATCCAAAGGGTGTATCTCACACGTACAGATACAGACTAGGCCGCAATTTAATATCTTTCTTTCCCCTAAATGGGTGTTTATTGAATAGCAGAATAGAACAACAGTATCCAAAGTGTGTATCTCACACGTACAGATACAGACTAGGCCACAATTTAATATCTTTCTTTCCCCTAAATGGGTGTTTATTGAATAGCAGAATAGAACAACAGTATCTAAAATTGTGTATCTCACACGTACAGATACAGACTAAGCCGCAATTTAATATCTTTCTTTCCCTAAATGGGTGTTTATTGAATAGCAGAATAGAACAACAGTATCTAAAAGGGCGTATCTCACATGTACAAATACAGACTAAGCCGCAATTTCATATTTTTTCCCTAAATGGGTGTTTATTGAATAGCGGCATAGAACAACAGTATACAAAGGGTGTATCTCACAGTAACATATGCAGACTAGGTCGCAATTTAATATTTTTTCCCTAAATGTGTTTTTATTGAAAAGCGGAAAAGAACACCAGTATCCAACGGGTATATCTCACAGAAAAATATGCAGACTAGGCCGCAATTTTTTTTTTCCCTAAATGGGTTTTTATTGAAAAGCAGAATCGAACAACAGTATACAACGGGTGTATCTCACAGTAAAATATGCAGACTAGGCCGCAATTTTTTTTTCCCTAAATGGGTTTTTATTGAAAAGCGGAATAGAACAACAGTATCCAATGGGTGTATCTCACAGTAAAATATGCAAAATAGGCCACAATTTTTTTTCTTCCCTAAAAGGTTTTTATTGAAAAGCGGAATAGAACAACAGTATCCAGTATCCAAAGGGTGTTTCTCTCAGTAACGTGTGAATGAAAAATATTTCTTTTTCCCTTTAGTTGGTGATTTTTGAAGAGCAGATTAGAACAGCAGTGTCTAAACACTGTATATGTCACAGTAAAATATGAAGGAAAAAAGTTTATCTTTTTTTATATCCAGATTAAGCAGACACATATGCACTGAGCTTGCATTACATGGCTGCTACACGCTGCACACCTAACTGGTTGGATACTGTTGTTGTTCTATTCCGCTATTGAATAAAAAAAACCCATTTGAATGAAAAACTGAAAAATATTTAAATTGGTGATTTTTGAATAGCAGATTAGAACAGTAGTGTCTAAACATGGTATATCACAGTAAAATATGAAGGAAAATTTTTTTTTTTTTTAATTCAGATTAAGCAGACACATATGCACTGAGCTTGAATTACATGGCAGCTACACACCACACGCCACCCACAGACTGATAAAAGTTTTTTTTCTCCCTCCTCCTCACTGGGCTCAGGTCAGGGCAAAAAGATCGTGCACTGCACCCCCTCACAATAAAATCGATGTAGATCGCTGTCTGATTAAAGAAGATTTTCCTATTCTTTCCCTGAAAGCAATCTCCAGCCTGCCCCTACAATAATCTCCTATCTCTCCCTCATATCAGCAGAAGCAGGAACCTGACCCTACAGTAGTTAGAGCAGAGTGACATGCGGCGCTACATGACTCCAGCTTATATAGAGGCTGGGTCACATGCTGCACTGGCCAATCACAGCCATGCTCTTAGTAGGCATGGCTGTGATGGTTTCTAAAGGCACACTAGTTAAACGCTTGTTGATTGGCTTCCCTGCAGCTGTTGAAACCACGCCATTAAAACCGCGCCAAAACATTAAAACCGCGCCAAAACATGAAATAAAATTACCGAACAACAGACTGTATCCCGAATATACAGTAAAATGTTTGGGTCCGTGTCCGGGTACCGAACACCCAAAAGTCTGGTACGATCCAGAACAATACAGTCCATGTTCGCTCAACCCTACACAACACTAGGGATGATTGAACGGTTCAGGTCGACCATCGGTTCGACCCAAACATTGGCTGTTCGAGGTTCGGCCGAATTCTGAACTTTTTGCTGAAAAGTTCGGAATTCGGCAACCAGAACCGACCAAAATGCAATGGTTCAGGAAATGGGCTTTAAAAGCCAGTGATTGGACCAGAACCATCAGTAAAAGCCAATTGAGGGGGCAGGAGAATGCTAGGAATGTGATTGGAGTGACTAGGGGGTCCATAGGCCAATCATTAGTGAATACGCCCCCCAGTATATAAGATAGCCCCGCCAAATTCCTAGCATTGTTATACAGGGACATGGAAGAGAGTGGAAGCAGTTCTGTGACTTTTGCTACAAAGTGTCATTTAGCAATTTTTAGTGTGAGGAAAGGGATATCTAGTGTAGTTAGGGTGCTATTTCCCACTATAGTTAGCTTTAATTATTCAGTTTCTGTAGGGAAAGTGTTAAGTGTAAGGGGACCGTAGTGTAGTGTAGGGTTAACTGACTGTGACTGCTATGGCAGGGTGACAAAACCCTTCCATAGCAGGGTGACCGCTATAGAGAAAAGATCGTTTCTCTTGTCTCACATTCAGTGCACTAATAAGGCTTCGCCTTTGTCAGCATTCTTTTTGCAGGCGTTGATAGTGCTTTTTTGAGGACATATTTGGAGTCAGGCATGACATCTGAACATGTGTATAGGGGTATATATTCACACACATGTATGTATATATACACCTGCACATATATAGGTGTGAAAGGAGCAGAACATTATACTTGCGCTAATGAAATAATTAACACTAATATGGCTCCGCTCCTAACACACCTATATATTTGTAAGTGTAAAATACATATAAGTGTGTGTGTATATATATACCCCTATACAGAAGTTCAGATGTTTTGCCTGCCTCCAAAGAACCCAAAAAAATGCCCAGAAAAACTCCTGCAAGAACAAACCTGGGCATTTTGTTTTGGTGCTGGCATTTTTTTGGGTTCTTTGGAGGCAGGCAAAACAAAAAAAATGCCCAAAAAAATGCCAGCGCCAAAAAAAATGCCCAGGTTTGTTCTTGCAGGCATTTTTTTGGGCATTTTTGGGTTCTTTGGAGGCAGGCATGACATCTGAACTTCTGTATAGGGGTATATATACACACCTGCACATATATAGGTGTGAAAGTAGCAGAACACTATACTTGCGCTAATGAAATAATTAACACCAATAGGTCTCCGCTCCTATCACATATATATGTGTAAGTGTAAAATACATATTTTACACTTGCCAGCGCCAAAAAAAAGGCCCAGGTTTGTTCTTGCAGGCATTTTTTGGGGTTCTTTGGAGGCAGGCAAAACATCTGAACTTCTGTATAGGGGTATATATATACACACACACTTATATGTATTTTACACTTACACATATATAGGTGTCATAGGAGCGGAGCCATATTAGTGTTAATTATTTCATTAGCTCAAGTATAGTGAACTGCTACTTTCGCACCTATATATGTGTATGGGTATATATACATATAAGTGTGTGTGTATATATACCCCTACACAGAAGTTCTGATGTTATGCCTGCCTCCAATAACCCCAAAAAAAATTCCCAAAAAAACGCTTGATACTAAACCGGCAAGGTGTGAAAAGAGCGGAGCCATATCCCTGTTCTATAAGTGAAAAAATACAAACGATCTTTTTTATATGGTTCTGGACATGCTACAGAGCTAAAACTTCACAGGTACTCTTTTTAGACCCCCCCCCCAGACACAAAGTCAAAATCAAAAAATCTCTTTTTTGTTTTTTTTTTAAATTTTTTCAATAATTGTCTCTCTATCAAAAATGACAATTTTTAAGAACTTTTTTTTTGTGTGATTAATAGTCCCTGGGGCATGACCCAGAACCCTAGGCACTTTTTAGGGGCATTTATTGGGTTTTAGGGCTTCAAAATGGTGTTTTTTGATTACCAAAGTTCGGGTCCCATTGATTTCAATGGGGTTCTGAAATCCGGGCCGAACTTTTGGGAAGTTCGGATGTTCTGGCCGAACCGAACTTTTGAAAAGTTCGATCATCCCTACACAACACCAAAGAAGTGGGGAAAATTGCACACGAGCTTAGGGGTGAAATCACTCAACTGGGGGAATGTACTGATATCCTGGAAAATAATTTTGATGAACTGGTGCAATGCATGCATGTTCTGGAAGAAGATAATGCTGCTCTTAAGCACACAGTCACACAAATCCAAATACAACAAGAGGACTTAGAGAACAGAGAAAATCTGCAGATTCGTGGAGTTCCTGAATCTATAAGTGACAAAGAACTACTTTCCTATCTCTTGGGTCTTTATGTCACCCTGGCTCCTCATATTCCGGACATAGGTCTAAATCAGGCTCACAGGTCTTTAGCACCAAAGCCACCACCAGGTGCAAATCCTAGAGACATCATTGCCCGTTTCCATTATTATGAGAATAAAGAAGCACTCACTTCAGCAACACACAACAAATCCCGTATTGATTTTAAAGGCACCAAGATTTACATTTATAGTGATTTGTCACCTATCACCTTGGCAAAACTACAAAGTCTACACACTGTCACTACCCACCTACAAAATCACCAAATAACCTATCGCTGGGGATTCCCCTTCCGGTTGTCTGCCTCCATAGATGGGATGCAGTACTCTCACAACCTTGGCCTTCTCTGAAAAAGACCTTCAACTTCCCCCACCAACATCACAACTGCTCTCTACCCCCAGGAAAAATCTGGACCCCTGTTCGACAGAGATCACAGACAGCTTCTTCCACTCCTCAACAGGCTGCTCATCCCAGATACCCCACCTGACGACTTCATCCTGATTATCTGATTATCGTGCAGTTCTACATTTACATGGATGACTTGTCTTCTTCCGTGTGCTGCAGACTCTGTTTTGTTGTTTCTACCTTGTTTGCTTTATTTCCATGATTTCGGAAGGAGATGGGGCCTAAGTGCCAGTTCTTGAAGGCCACCTTGCTCCTCTTCACTGTTCTAGGCACCGGCCTTGGACTCCTGAGGGTCATGCCCTCCTCAGGTCTCTCATTAATGTTGCTATTTTTTTATTTTTTGACCTGCTTTTGATTTTGCATTTTATTTCAACTATTGCTGTTTCCAACCCCTTAAGTGTTTATATATTACTGACTATTTTTTCTTATACACCATAAACATTGCTTTTTTACCCCTATTAATTGGATAAGGTTTTCACTGCCTACATGTTATACTTATGGCTTTAAGTATATTTTCATGTAATGTGAAGGGCTTGAATTCCATTAATAAGAGATGGCTTGCTATTTGCTCTCATCCTGATATCCGAGGGGTGTCTTTGTGACAACAAAAGTATAAATTATCCCTTTTTGCTAATGTAATCCTAATGACATTAACCCAACACCTTACTTCCCTACCGTCGTTACATACCACTTTATCAACTTTTGGCTCTCTATCAGGTTTCAAGTACAATCCCACTAAGACAGAAGTCACCCCTATTAATATCCCGCCTACTCTCCTTAACGTTCTCAAAGTGTCTATACTCCCGAAGCTGCCGTACCTGTTCGAGACTCTTCCAATTTCAATTTCACTGTCCCAATTGAAAACAATTCAGAGAAGCTTTCTTGCTTTTATATGGAACAATGCTTCCCATTGGATGATGGAATTGGTAGTCCAGGCTCTGCGAACAAGAGGGGGTTTCGGGGATCCAGATCTTTTGAAATACTATTACGCCACACACCTACGGGCTGTCATTTCTTGGACATCTAGATATGCTTTGATAAGGTGGTCTGAAATTGAGATGGGGTTAACGTCCCCTGTACATCCATGTTATTTATTATAGATATCTTCTGATAAATGCATACCTCAACTGAGAAGCCTATGTTTAGCCCCAATGTTATTCACCCTGCTGAACTGGAAGCGTTGTTCTGGAAAGTACTCTCTCTTCTCCCTGCCCTCCACTTTTAAATGTGGGATTTAATCAATATATTCCTGATGGTTTATCCTACAGTCATATGCTCCCATGGACTCAGGCAGGGGTTTTCCAACTCCAAAATTTTGTCCATCCATTGACCCATACACTTTTGTCCTTTGCAGATATACAATCTAAGCATCAAATTCCAAAATTACTTTTTAACTTATACTTACAGATTAAACACTTTTTCTTCTCCAAATCCCCTACTTTATCCTCGGACAAACCAACTGATTTTGAATTATTATGTGCCCGGGGTCCATACGAGTCTCATTTAATCTCTTCCATCTATAAAATTCTCTACGAGGCTACCTCCTTAACTGAATCCACTCATTCTTACATGAGCAAGTGGTCCTATATTCTTCAACAGTCTATCTCGCTAGCAGATTGGGGAAAAATCTGGGATTCCACTTCTAGGGTATCACGCTGTGTGGCACAGAGATAGACTGCTTTCAAAATTCTCTTTTTCTGGTATAGGACCCCAGACATATTACATGCTCATAACCCAGAGGTCTCATGAAGCTGCTGGAGATGTGGCATTAATATTGGCACTCTGTATCATATTTTTTGGGATTGTCCCAGCATTTTTTTGGGTCTATATCCAAACTAACTTGCAAAGCCTCCTAAATATTTATTTTCCCTTAAATCCTATACATTATCTACTGGGTCTCTCTTTCCTGGGCATCTCCAAGCCTTCCAGGAAGTTGATGGCTTTTGTTTTATTAGCATATAAATGTGTTGTTCCATGATGCTGGCTGTCTACCTCTCCCCCTACATGTCCTCAACTGTTATCCACTATAGCAGACGTAGACAGAATGGAACATTTGACTGCGATAGCCGATGACTCAATACTCAGGTTTAATATGATTTGGAAGGTTTGGGATTAATCTACTTACTGTACTGAAGCAATTTTCTCGGAACCTTAGGTAGACATCATTTCTATTAGCTGAATCCAATATATCATATGTATACTTCTTTGTATCCCGTGCTCCATGGTGTTCCCTTTATCCCCTCTTAGTTACCTTTTTTTTTTTCTTTTAATATTTGCAATGATGTACTTTCCCTTCTTTTGTATTTGAGTGTCCAGTATTTGCATAGAAGTCTATGTTGTACTTTTACAATATTTTATGCTTTTGCGGATTCCTATATTTGATTCCTGTATGGTTATGAATAACAGAAATGTATTAAAATACAATTTAAAAAAAAGTTAGATCACTCATCATAAAGTTTGCAATTAAAGGTTAAAGTACTTGAAGTACAACTCATTTGTTGAGAAAAAATAAATACATAAAACAGTGAGCAATTTACTTTGCAAAAATGTGAGCAAACTTTGTTGCTGATACTTACCTTACTCTGTTCTTTGTTTCACCATGTCCTTTTCAGACTTAATTCTGAAGGGGAGGACCTGAATTAATTATACCAACTGAGCAAATCTAATGAGATGTCCACATTCCTTTAGAAGTAGGTAAGCCATAAAGTGGTTATACTTTAGTTGAATTTTGTTCATAATTTTTCATTTTAAAAATGATGGTTCAAATCTATAATCATTAGTGGGGTCAAAGTGATGTTTATTTTTGACTGCAGTGAATTGGCAGGATGGAAAATGTTTCTCTAATGCATGAAATTCTAATAGTGCATACAGATTTCTTTTGGACAATTACATTCATTCCAAAATCAAATGTTAAAAGCAAACACAATTTTAAAGCACTTTCAAATTACATTTGTCAAGTCTTCAAACATACAAATAATTTTCATACAAATGTTCATATGAATATTTGTATGAATGTATGGTCAGCTTTAGAGAGTATCTCATAATAAAATGAAACTTTTATTGCAAAAGTTTGACTTGTATCATAGTAAACAGGAAATTCATTTTTTCAGGGTTCAGGAAAATTGGATTGTTTTGTTAGCATACAACAATATAAAAGATACAGCTGAACTGTTGAAAAGAAGCAAACAACAGATGTCCTAAACTGATTTTTTTCAATAGCTTTTAGATAATTACAGGGGATTCAGATTGAAATGGAAAGATCTTGTTTAATAACAATAAATATAAAAAATGTCCTCTGTAGCTGATCTGATAATCTGATTTAAGTAAGTGCAGATCTTTTTCAAACTATATACTGTAAATTAGCTTGTCACTGCATAGCTGGCAGATCCTTGTAAGCTTAAGGGATCTTAAAAATGCCATTGTGAATCTGGCGTTACAACAATGCCAGATCCACAGCTTCATAAATACTGGGTAGCATTTATTTTGGCATTTGTGAGTTAGCGAGTCACTGGCACATGTGCATTAACTGTAGTAAATCAGCACCATAGTGTGGAAAGAGGAAACAAAAATATACACCCTTTTGCCCTTTTTTCCTTGGCCAATCACACAAAAGATTCTTCCATATATGAAACCACTGTCAGGGATTTTTTGTTGAAGCATGGCAATGCTTTTTAACTAAATAACCATCAATTATCACAAAACTAAGCACTTTCTGCCACCTCCATGACTCCATGTCTAAGTGAATGAAAATAACTAGTATGGATGAAAACTTATCTACTAGAGAGAAGGAGCATAAACTGAAATACCTGCTTCATATATGGAAAGGGGGTAGCTCTGAAATGAGAATCCAGCATCACAAAGGGCCAAGGTTGGAACTTGGCTGTATCATGTTGGTCCTCTCATCTCTTGTCTTTATTTCTTTGTTGTTTGTAATAGAAGGAGAAGTTGCATAACAGCCTCAGAAATAGAAAAAAAGGGAGAAGGAAAGCTGAAACAAGAGTTAGAACCTGTTAAGAAGCTGGTGGCAAAATAAGCATTTGCCCTGGGTAAACTAAGTGAAATAGTGAGTAAGAATGACAGCAGCAAATCATTGCTTAAAAGTTGAATACACTATGGCGAATGGGGTCACTACTAGTTGCAATAATATATATGAAATCATTTTAGCAGTTGTTTTGTTTCTGCAGTTATGGCTTTGGTGATTCGCTTTTCTGTTAATATTTTCAAATCATATTCTAGTGCCAAGAAAAAAGATATATAAAGTTACATGTAACTTTCTTCTGGTTGAATTAATTGAATGCCATCAGTCACATCTGTGCAGGCAAAATACATAGGACTTTGTGGACAAACTTACTTTTAAAGATTGGTCACTGGAAATATTTTACTATAATTGACACTAATTGACTCTACAACACAGGTTCCTGTTTATCCAAAAATAATATTAGGTATATGCTGTCTGTTAGTGTAGCTGTATTAAAATGGGAAATTAAAGTTGAATTCCACCTAAAACTCTGTGGCGCACATCT
This sequence comes from Pelophylax lessonae, assembly GCF_965119305.1. NCBI lineage: Eukaryota > Metazoa > Chordata > Amphibia > Anura > Ranidae > Pelophylax > Pelophylax lessonae. Next base: position 161,733,216 of record NC_138774.1, on the reverse strand, counting down.
GGGCTATGAACATAGTTGCTTGCTGTCAGCAGTTCTAACTCTGACAATGTATGCCTATGGAGTACACATTAGTGTTTGCTATGATAGCCAATGTTCTTCTGTGAAAGCATAGGTCAGTGACAAAAGGCATTCAAGCTTCTCTGCCAAGCTCATAACATTGCAAAGCCTAGCAGAGAAGGTCTTGGCTCTGGGACAGCAGAGAAGGCCACATGAATGATTGATTTCTGCTATGCACAATACTAAAGCAGAGTTAATTTTGAGTTAAAATGGAACCTAGTATAGAAGAAGATAAAAAAAAATATTCTAAAGCTACCCTTGGAACCATGTAAATTATTAGAATATGTTAAGATGCAAAAAACAGTAAATATCCACAGACCAGAGCTTATTTTACTATTATATGCAACAGGACTGATCCTATAGGTACCATGGGCAGCTTTTCCCTGTATTTTCACTGGTCACATAAATTTGCCCTAACATCATTAGCACTACAGTCATTTTGTATATGTTTATTTACATTTTGTCACAATATTCTAAAGCCACGTTAAGACTTGTTATACAAATAAATGTTCTTTGCAACAAAAGTGATCCTTGCAGAGGAGTGTTGCTTTAAGTGTCAAAGGTTGCGTGCCTTCAGATTTCAGTGGCAAACAAGCTCTGACGTAGATATGAGTTGCCCCCCAGCAAAGCATGTGCTGTATAGGGATATAGTATATAGTATTTGGGCCATCTATATGAAACTGAAAATTGGTCAAGCAGAAAGTTTGGATATTTCTACTGGGGGGAAAAAAAAATATTCTCGGATGTATATGTTGGTTAGCCAAAAAAATCTAACATCCTTGGAGTAATTGTTGTGTAAGGGCTTACTATATTTTAACAGTTAAAGAATGTTAGAATTCATGTGCATTGGAGTATCAGAAGGAAAAAAATATGATTTATTAGTCAGATAGCTTCTTAACATTTGATCATACTTTGTTGCTTTATTCCTTACATCAACTTTCTTATCAGAAAATGAACTTCAGAACTTTTTAAAAAGCAAACAATATACAAATTTAACATACAAGTAAATTACCCTCTAAATAATGAATCAAAGGTATGCCATATATGATAAGTTTGTTGTAATATGTAGCAATATGTATGTGCAAACCAAAATGGGTAGGGGGCCCAAGAAAAACCAAGGTACAATATCTCAAAGCACTAAACCCCAATTTAAATTGTAACTTTAAAGTGGTTCTAAGGGTACTTTTTTCTAAAATAAAAACAAAGGTATACTTACCCGCTCTGTGCAATAGCATTGCACAGAGTGGCCCCTTACCTCCTTATCTAAAGTCCCCCACTAGCACTGTCCACTCCTCCAAATCTCCAAATATTCCCTTAGGAAGTTATGTGCTAAGGGGGCACTTGTGTGGGCAGGATCCTGAGCCAGACTATGTGCGTCCTTAGACACACATGGTTCAGCCATGCTCCTGCTTCTCCCTCACAGGATTCTTCTAAAAGCCGTTGGCTCCTTCTGCTGCCTATGTTTCCTGTGAGATAAGAGTGAGAGAGAGAGGGGGAAGAGATAAAGGGGGAGGGAGAGAGAGGGACGGGGAGGGGTAGGGGGAGAAGGAGATTAAACAAGGCTTCAAAATGTAAAGTGTAGGCTGACTAGCAAACATAAGAAATGGTCAACACGAAAGAAAAAAAGAACAATATTATAAGGTGAATTTATGCTGTTCAATGATGTATCAAGGGCATGAGCATATTAACTGGACCAAATCAGTGCACCCTTAGCTCCAGGCAGGATTGACAGAGAGAAAGAAAAAAAAAAAACAAGGAAAAAGAAAATGGGGGGGGGGGAGGAAGAAGAGAATAGAATTCCATGACAATGACAAATAATTGCCAAATAGTAAGACAATCCCGAACCCCTACAGTTCAATATGCATATGACGTGTCCATACAATCTCAAAATGTTTGGAAGAGTCTAGGCTTATGCTAGTGGGTTGTTCATGACACATTATCCAGGAAACATTTTGCCATACCTGGGTCACAGGCACAGAGGTCTGCTTCCAATATCTGGCAATGTTCAGTTTGGCTGCAAGGAGAATGAAGAATGCCAGCCTTTGAGTGGCCTTAGAGACGTGAGCAATAGGCTCATTCAACAAGGTGATCTCCAGAGAATGTGGAATTGAAACTTCAGTCACCAGTCTTAGGAAGGTAAAAAGGTACTCCATTTTCATTCTTAATCCATTACAGTACATGCTTTATTATGGAATTAGATTCCATTTTTAGTTTCAATTTGTTTTTATTGAATAATTCATGCAAAATACATTACACTGTCAAATTTCATTAAACATTTGACAAAAGAATGTGTTTACAACGTAACAACAGTGTTGCCTTAGGAGGAATTTATGTGTAATCTCCATTAGTAACTGTAAATAGATATGTGTGTATATATATATATATATATATATATATTTATATACTTATGAGATATTGGGTTTTGGTTTTTACTAATAGTTGATATTGTTTCCCCTAAATGGGTTTTTATTGAAAAGTGGACTACAACAACAGTATCCAATGGGTGTATCTCACAGTAACATATGCAGACTAGGCTGCAATTAATTTTTTTCCCCCTAAATGGGTTTTTATTGAAAAGTGGAATAGAACAACAGTATCCAATGGGTATGAATGAAACATTTTTATTTTTCCCTTTAATTGGTGCTTTTTGAATAGCAGATTAGAACTGCAGTGTCTAAACGCTGTATGACAGTGTCACAGTAAAGTATGAATGAAAAACTGAAAAATAATTGTCCCCTTAAATCAGTGCTTTTTGAATAGCAGATTGGAACTGCAGTATCTAAACGCTGTATGACAGTGTCACAGTAAAGTATGAATGAAAAACTGAAAAACAATTGTCCCCTTAAATCGGTGCTTGTTGAATAGCAGATTAGAACTGCAGTGTATAAACGCTGTAATTCACAGTAAAATATGAAGGAAAAAACTTTTTTTTTTTAATCCAGATTAAGCAGACACATATGCACTGAGCTTGCATTAAATGGCCACACGCTGCCCACCTAACAGACTGATAAAAGTTTTTATTTTCTCCCTCCTCCTCACTGGGCTCAGGTCAGGGCAAAAAGATTGTGCACTGCACCCCCACACAATAAAATCAATGTAGATCGCTGTCTGATTAAAGAAGATTCTTTCTATTCTTTCCCTGAAAGCAATCTCCAGCCTGCCCCTACGATAATCTCCTATCTCTCCCTCAGCAGCAGCAGGAACCTCTCCCTACAGTAGTTAGAGCAGAGTGACGTGCGGCGCTATGTGACTGCAGCTTAAATAGAGGCTGAGTCACATGCTGCACTGGCCAATCACAGCCATGCCATTAGTAGGCATGGCTGTGATGGCTTCAAGGGCACACTAGTTAAACGCTTGTTAATTGGCTGCCCTGCAGCTGTTGAAAATGCTGCATTAAAACTGCGCCAAAACAACCGAACAACGGACTGTATCCCGAACATACAGTGAAATGGTCGGGTCCGTGTCAGGGTACTGAACACCCAAAAGTCCGGTACGATCCAGAACAATACAGTCCAGGTTCGCTCAACCCTATTGGCGACCACAAATTGTTAGACCAGGACTGAGAGTATTTAATACAGCAATACCGAGATTTGTGTAATACAAATTACAGTTATTGGGTTGGGTTTAAATTCCTTCAGTTTACCGGTAGTTTGGAGGTCACAGCAATTTTATCTAGAAAAACAAATAGGTCAAATTTTGTTATCTTAGTGGGTATTAGAAGAACTCTAAAAAGAAAATTAGGGGAGGATACACCACATATGTTTTTTGTTTTTTTATATATCCCATAATTATAGTTGAAAAGTATATTGGAAGAACCATTAAAAAACAGTAAATTTAATGGGGAGGATATACTGAGCGGGAAAATTTTGTTTTGCTAAGTACGAACCCAATGGGGTATAGATAGGCATTATGGGGTGGTTAAAGTTAGGTTCACAAGTAAATGCAACTCTTATGTTTACCAGAGCATATCAGTATCCACCAGGACAATCTAGGGGGTGAAGGCAACACAGAGAGTACAGTTTGCTAAAGATTGAGTATCTTAGTAATAGTCAGATGACAACAGGAATTCGATTAAAGTTTTATCTTTCAGATTACTAAATAGACTCACAAATAGTTCACATATCACACACATGTTTGACCAAAACCCATTTTAATTTAGCAATCAATGCATAAAATGACATTGATGCTAGTTAACTAAAACCAAAACTTAAGCAATCAATGAAAAGCAAGTTGAAACACAGTAACTTTTTTTTTCCTTGCAAAGTGTTTGTAAGTGGGTTTGGGCATTTTTGCGATACAGGCTCCCCTGCTAGGAAGCATAGCCAATTTTTGTGATCCTATTTTGCTCTATCCTGCTCTCTCCAGCAGTAAGTATGTTAAAACTATTGGGTAGAGCATTGTACTAACCATCCAATCCTTGACATTGCTAATAAGTGTCAGAGCTTTGCCTGGCAGAGCCTACTGAGATTAGACAGAAGGGTGTGGGAGGCTGCTGCAAGTATGTGCAGGGAAGTTTAGGGTTGCATCTTTTGTCTGCTGCTATTTTTTTAAATCATTTTTATGTTATAAACAGGGTCTCTTTAATTATTCTTGAGCAAATGTATTTGTGCAAAATCTACATTAGACACTTATAAAACACAGCTGTGTGGAATGTAACCTTTTGCTAAATTAAATGTATAAGCAAGCAATATATGGCAGCTTTATAACTGTGCTACAACACCTATAGCTGTAGATTCTTAGGAAAGCTGACACGTATTCATAAATGATTAAATTCACATTCAGCAGACAAATGTCTGGCTGTATAGCTTTTTGTACAATTAACTACTATTGAGATTCCCTTTTTTTTACTTTGCTTATATTTCCCTGATTATAAATGCCACTGATAAATGTAAGCCATAAATTTATCTCCTTAGCATTTTCCTTACCTTTCATTTATATGTTATTTAAAAAAACAAAGCATAATAATAACAATAATATTAATAATAATATTACCAACAATAAAAAGAATGTCAGGAATACTTCCTTACTGCTTAATTATTTTATTATTGCAGGTGCTTTCTGACAGGCACCCAATTGCGAACTGGTGTTGGAAGTAGCAGCTTGATAACTGGACAATAGAGTCAGTCGTCAAGAAAGGTATTATAACTGCTTCAAGTAGAAAACAAACTTTTTTAGAATTACTTGCCAAATAGGTGGAATAATCGTCAAAGTCCTTTAAAGATAAAAATATAAATTTTCAGTATTAATTTTTATACCCAGAAACTGTTATATTCCCTTCAAAGATTCACTTTTTTTTCTTTCAAATAGTTTTAATGGAGCGTTTACAAAAAAAAAAAAAAAACATATTCAACAGCAACAGGGGGTTACAGGATGTTGAAGAACAATTTTCCTTTTTAAACATGTAGTCTGTGTATAAAATAAACCATATAGTTTCCTTAACCACTTAAGCCCCGGAAGATTTTACCCCCTTCCTGACCAGGAGGTTTTTTGCAATTTTTTACTGCGTGACTTTAACGGACAATTGCGCGGTCGTGCGACGCTGTACCTAAACGAATTTCATGTCCTTTTTTTCCCACAAACAGAGCTTTCTTTTGGTTGGTTTTTGATCACCTGTGCGATTTTTTGATCATGCGCTATAAACAAAAAAAGAGCGTCAATTTTGCAAAAATAACAATATTTTTCACTTTTTTTTATATGAAATTCCCCCCCAAAAAAATGTAAAAATCAAAATGTTTTAACATTTTCGGCCAATTTGTTTTATGCTACATATGTTTGGTAAAAAAAATTGCAAAAAGCTTATTTTGATTGGTTTGCGCAAAAGTTATCGCGTTTACTAACAAAGGGAAAGATTTTTGTAATTTTTGGTGTTTTATTTTAACGAGTAATGGCAGCGATCTGCGATTTTTTTTGCGGTACTGCGACATTGCGGCGGACAGATCGGACCCTTGACTGACATTTTTGACACTTTTGGGGGTACCAGTGACTTTACTGCAGTAATCAGTGCTATATATATGCACTGTTACTGCAAAAATGACACTGGTAGGGAAGGGGTTAACTGTATTGGAGAGGGAGGGGTTAAGTGTGTCCTAGGGGCGTGATTCTAACTGTAGTGGGACAGGTCTCCTAGTGTAAAAACAGAGATCAACGGTTCTACATATTAGAACCGTCTAATCTGCATTTTTACACAGGGGAGAATGACAGGCGGCTTGTTTACATAAGCCGCCCGCCTTTCTCCCGCTCTACCGACGATCGTAGTGTGACCGGCGGACATCGGGTCCGCCGGTCACATGCCCGCACTCCTCCGTGAAAGAGCCTCAGCAGGCGCGTGCTCGCCCGCTATTGGCTCAAAACCCGGTGACAGGCTAGCGACATAGATCTACGTCACTCTGCCTGGCCGGGGCTGACTGCCGCAGTAAATATACTGTGCGCAGTCTGCAAGTGGTTAATTACTCAAGTTGCTCTATAACCAAATAACATGTAACTTAATTAGCACTTATCTTTATAGTGCCTATGTGCTCATAGGCCGACCCTGACTCAAGGTTTGTATATGCCAATACCACCTCGTCAACCCCTTTGGGAACAAACTGTGGCGAGGGTAATGTGTCGTGTCAAGGTTGGCAACTCCCATGGGTATCAAGTGAGGGGTATAGTAGGTATATATTTATGGCAAGGAAACATGAAGAGAAGGGAGGGGTTGGGGAATAGGGTGGGGAGGGTACTACCATGGTATACCATTAGCGAGGATAGGTTGCATAGGCATGAGCACTATTCCTAGTTAAGAAGTATTTTCCAAGATTTCCAGGATACTTGGAATTTCAGGAATCTGGAGTTCTTTAGGGTCAATAATTGTTCATATTAACACTGTATATTTACCCTTGCAATGACCTCTTCTAGTGTCTAGTCTCTTCTAGTGGGGGACTAGGATTTCCAGTGACTGGTAAGGGTAATTCTGCTAGCAAAAAAAAAATATGAGCCACTACCCCTCTATCTGCTATTTGATATGAGTCAAATCCCACATTGAGTCCTGGGGTCAATGGTTTGTTTGAACCTGAGACCTTGTGTATGAAAATTGTGACTTTTTCCTAAAAATTCGAAATTTGTGGGCAGGACCATTGGATGTGTAACAGTGAACCAACTTGGTTACATAGTCTCCAGCAATTGGGGTCAGCATCCTTTTATATTTTGGACAGTTTGTATGGGGACATACACCACCCCTGGAGGATCTTTTGGTGTATCCCAGTGATCGCTACACTTGGACATTTGATAACTAGATTGAATGGCTACCACTTTTGCATAGTGAATTCCTTTCGTAGCTGTTTTTTGCATTTGATCATCGTTGGGGATTTAACTACCAGATAGGTACCTAATAGAGTCCTGTAGAAGAAAGAAATTCCTCTGACTTCTTTTCTTGTGGCTCTATTGTCCTTTCTCTTTCTCTCTTTCTACGATTTGTCTCAGTTTACGATATGGGGTTAACAGTGGTACTGTATTCTAAGGGCTTAGTACCCCATGTCCCCAGCCCAGGCTGGGGCAAAGTTCTGTGGGATCACGATCTAGCCACTTATCCTGTGTAGTACGCACAGTGTGATTAAATGCTCGGGGTGGTTGGCCCTGTTTACCCTCGGTGAAGGTCCCTCTAGATACCTTGAGGCTCCTGTTTTTTGTGTTTTGAGGTGCTAGCCCTTGCCACGTTATGGTTTCGACCTTTTATAGAAGTATTATCTAATGTTTGCTATGGTTATACCACTGTTTACGTTTATTATGCACTGATTTTTTATTATGTGTGTATATCTTGCACTATTTTTGTGAAAACTTTCAATAAAAATCATTGAAACCGAAATTCCTCTGACTGACTTTTAGCTTTCCCCTCAGAAAGTTCCAACTAGATGTGGGAATGGGCAATTTGACATTGATTTTATTAGTTGTATAGAAATGGCGTATCTGTAGGGCTCTGTATTTGTCTCACGGGAGGCTACTTTGGGATAAAGCATCAATAATATTAATTCCACAATGCTGGCAATCTTCAGTCGTAAAATCAGGGATAAGCCATTCATAGGTTTTGGTTGAAATTATATGCTGGAAGTACTATCCGAGCCTTGTTTATTATTAAGGAAGCTGTGCCATGCATTTAATGTAGATGTTATTGTAAGGTGTGATATCCTATTATTAATGCCTGGGGATAGAACAGATGCTATTAAAATGGGCATAAAGTCTTGATGTTTGATAAATGATTGCTCTATATTCATCCAAAGCTTATCTTCCAGTCTTTGCACCCAGGATGACAGCTGGTCCAGTAAGGATGCTTTGTGGTAGTTCACAAGATCCGGCAACCCCAAGCCTCTGCAAGATCTTAGTTTTTGTAACTAGGTAAAAGCTAGTCTACGGTGTTTATTCTGCCACACGAACCTCCTAATCATAGAGTTGCATTTGATAAAAAAGGAATTTGGGATCCGTATAGGAAGAGTCCTAAACATGTAGAGGATTGTTGGTAAAGTCTGCATCTTAAAGGCAGCTATCTTACCTATCCAAGAGAGCTGAACTTTTGCTAGCCTATTTAATTAATCATGGGTGTTGTGGAGAAGTGGTGGAAAGTTTAATTCATGAATTGAGTTGGTTCGGGATGTAAGTTGTATACCCAGGTAAGTTAGTGATTTCACCCCCAAGGGTATGGGAAATCAGTCTGTAGTTGGTAGATTTGGTCTGGGGGGATACCCATATCCAGAATCTGACATTTTTCAGCATTAACTTTATAGTAGGATATTCTTTCAAATTCTTCTATCCAATGCTGAATTCTAGTGAGGAAGGTATGGGGATCGGAGATGGACAAAATTATATTGTCCACAAATAATCCTATTTTATGCTCATATCTACTGGTTTTAAGTCCTTGGATTTGGGGATCTGATCTATTAGCCTCTGCAAATGGTTCAATAGCCAAGGTGAACACAATAGGGGACAGTGGGCATCCCTGCCTTGTCTCGTTTGTCAAGTCAAAGGGGCAAATAGAGCCCAGAAGTCAATACTCCTGCCAATGGGCCTTTGTACAGTGACATAATCTCTGAATGGATAGTTCCCCTGAGACCAAATTTTAGTAGGACCCGTGAATTGTAGTCCCAATGGACTCTGTTGAATGCCTTCTCCGCATCCAGACTAAGGAGAAGGGAAGGCACTCGACAGACCTCAGCATGATGGATCAGATTTAGCATTCACCTAGTGCCATCCGGGGCCTGTCTCCCCTTAACGAATCCTACTTGTTCTGGCCCTAAAAGGAAGGGTGTTATATCCATCAATCTATTAGCTAGTACTTTGGAGAAAATTTTTAGATCAGAATTGAGAAAAGAAATAGGTCTATAATTCTGAGGTTGTGTGGGCTTTTTTCCTGGTTTAGGGAGAGTTACTATTATAGCTTCTAGCATTTATTTTGGAAAGTTATCTTTAGAGACAGCAGCATTGTAAAAAAAATCCTCAGAAGTGGGGACAGAGTTACAGGCATAGCTTTATAAAATTCTGCAGATAGCCCATCTGCACCAGGTGACTTGTTGGAGGAGAGAGCCTGTATAATAGCACATATTTCTTGTTCTTCTATCTGGCAATTACATTTTTCTAATGACTGCTTGTCTACAGTAGGGAGATTACGTTTAGTTAGGAATTTCCTTATGGATTCAATGTCAGGTTGCAAAGTCCCAGTGCTCTCTTTTAGGTTATAAAGCTCAGCATAGTAGTCGCTAAAGGAGTGCGCTATCTCAGTGGGATTCATAACTGTTTTACCTGTTTTGTAGTCTTTTAATTGGGCTATTCTAAGGTTTGCCTGTTTTTGTTTCAACTGTTTGGCCTGCCCTATTTCTCTGTGAGTATGAGTTCAGCGTTTAGGCCCTTTAAATATTTGTTGTGATCTTCTATTAGTGCTGCTATAAGATTGTTCCTACACTGCATAAGTGCATTAAAGGTTGATTTTAAAGGGGTGGCTTTATGTTGGTTTTCTAACTGGGCAATGTCCACCAAGAAGGTATCTACCCTCTGCAACTCGAGGTATCAATGTTGAACCAAAGATACACATTTCTTTCTAATTACACAGCTTGTTTATTGTGCAAAAAAAAACAAAGGTCAACAGAATGTATGCCACAGTGAAATGTCAATACAAAATGATTGGCATTTGAACCTAGTTTTATTGTAAAATATCCACTTCACAAAGGCAATTGCAGTGCCAGTGCACAGCATGCATTACCCTAAACTCTTCACTTTGTGTATTTGAAGAAAGAAGAGAGTGTGGCACATCCAAAGAAAAAAGTAATCCTTTATTCAATACCCATTCAAATGTTACATGAAGACATGCCCATGTCTTCAGCCCACAACTGTTCAGTAGACGACTTTCACACTCTTATGCTTACTCATTACAAATTACCCGAGTGCAGGTACCCTCCTATGACCACAAATCAACAGGGGAAACACATCAGAGAGGTATGCAACTCCTTCTCGATTGATCCCTACTAGAGTTGAGCGAACACCTGGATGTTCGGGTTCAGCGGGTTCGACCGAACTTGAAAAAAAAGTCCGGGTTCGTGACCCGGACTTAACCCGAACTTTGTCCCGATCCAGAACCCCATTGAAGTCAATGGAGACCCGAACTTTTGAGCACTAAAATGCCTCTAAAACAAACATGGAAAGGGCTAGAGGGCTGCAAATTGCATCAAAATCATCTTAAGAGCATGGCAAGTGCTCTGCAAACAAATGTGGATAGGGAAATAACTTAAAATAACAGAAAAAACAGAAAAATAAAAAATAATCATCTTGAATGATGTAGGAGGAAGACGAGGCCCATATGGAGTAGGAGGTTGTGGTGGCGGAGGATATGGCGGTGTAGGTGGAAGCAGCGGCGGCGGTGGAAGAGGAGGAGGAGGACGAGGCCCATATGGAGTAGGAGGTTGAGGTGGCGGTGGATGTGGCGGTGTAGGTGGAGGAGGACGAGGTAGCCAACACTGGTTTTTGTTTTTAATTTTATTTCTTTTTAAATTAGGGTACACCCCAAAAGAGTTAGAAAGATCAAGTACAATGGCTGGGAAAGGCCGGTATACATGTCTATTCTGCACAAGGTACGGAAAAGTCCTGTGGGATCCATGCCTGGTTCATTTTAATGAACGTGAGCTTGTCCACATTGGCTCTGGACAGGCGGCTGCGCTTGTCTGTGATAACACCCCCAGCCATGCTAAATACACGTTCAGATAATACACTGGCTGCAGGGCAGGCCAGCACCTCCAAGGCGTAAAGGGCAAGCTCAGGCCATGTGCCCAATTTGGAGACCCAGAAGTTGAAGGGTGCAGACCCGTCATTCAGTACGTCTAGGCGTGTGCACACATACTGCTCCACCATGTTAGTGCTAGGTAGTGGTGCTGCTGGTGGAGCTCCTGTTGCAAGGAGAGAACGTGGTCGATCTGTGCCAGCTACACGCACAAGTGAAACACCTTTCTCAGCTGCGAGTAGGTGACAGAAACTTACAGCAGTATTTGGCAGGGCCTAATGCGCCTCTACAAATGTTGAGGACAGAACAAGTACAGGCGATAGTAGATTGGGTTGCTGACAGTGCCTCCAGTTCCTTCACATTGTCTCCCACCCAGTCTTCTGCTGAAAGGTCAGAGTTGCCACCTGCAACCGATGGCCATCAATCTTTCACCTCACCCCCTTGCAAATTAGCCAAGCAGTCTGAGCCCCAAGTCATGCCACAGTCTCTTATTTTTTTTGATGACTCTGTTTGCATGGTTCCCCAGGGCCATCCACCTAGCCCTGCCCCAGAAGTGGAAGAGATTGAGTGCACCGATGCCCAACCACTTATGTCTCAAGATGAGTACATGGGAGGACCATCGCAGCACGTCTCGGATGATGACGAAACACAGGTGCCAACTGCTGCGCAATTCCGAATTGTGGAGACCGACAAGGGTTGCAGGGGTGAAGACTGCGTGGAAGATGATGTGGAGGACGATGAGGTCCTCGACCCCACATGGAAAGCACGTCATGCAGGTGACCTGAGTAGTTTGGAGGAAGAGGCGGTGGTCGCACAGAGCCACCAGCACAGCAGAAGAGGGAGCAGGGTGCAAAAGCGGAGCAGCCGTGCCCTAGACACTACGCCTGCTACTGCCCAACGCAGCAAGGGACCGAGCACACTAAAGCCAGCTCACAGGAGTTCCCTAGCGTGGCAGTTCTTCAGACAATGTGCTGATGACAGGACACAAGTGGTTTGCACGCTGTGCAATCAGAGCCTAAAGCGAGGCATAAACCTTCTCAACCTGAGCACAACCTGCATGACCAGGCATCAAAGTGCAAAGCACGAGCTGCAGTGGAGTAGACACCTCAAAAAACAAGAAAGGTCTCTGGCTCCTCCTGCTTTCTCTTCTGCTGCAGTCTCGGCCTCTTCATCCACCTCTGTAGTGACAGTGGAACCTGCCACCCCGCAAACAGAGGATCTGCCAGCAACACCACCACCTGGGTCACCAATGGAAGCGTTCAGCTTTCTATCTCCCAAGCACTGGAGCGGAAGAGGAAGTACCCCCCTACCCACCCGTGATCCCTGGCCCTGAATTCCAGCATTTCAAAATTCCTGGCCTTTGAAATGCTGTCATTCCATCTGCTGGAGACGCAGAGTTTTAAAAGCCTTATGGTGGTGGCTGTCCCACAGTACATCGTGCCCAGCCGCCACTTCTTTTCCAGACAAGCCATCCCTTCCCTGCACAACCAAGTGGGTGACAAAATCAGGTGTGCACTGCGCAATGCCATCTGTGGCAAGGTCCACCTAACTATGGATACGTGGACCAGTAAGCACGGTCAGGGACGTTATATTTCCCTAACAGCACACAGGGTAAATGCAGTGGCGGCTGGGCCTGAGGCGGATGGCAGTTTGGCGCATGTCCTTCCACCACCAAGGATTGCAGTGCGCTTCAGTTTGCCTCCTGTTCCTAACTCCTCCTACTCCGCTTCCTCATCCTCTACCGCCTCCTCATCTGGTCAGCGTAAAACCTTCACCACCAACTTCAGCACAGGCAGGGGTAAACAACAGCAGGCAGTTTTCCTGTTTTGGGGGAAAAACCGCGCAGGAGTTGTGGAGGGGCATTGAACAGCAGACCGATGAGTAGTTGGTGCCAGTGAGCCTCAAGCCCGGCCTGGTGGTGTGCGATAATGGGCAAAATCTCATAGCAGCTCTGGGCCTAGCCGGTTTGACACACATCCCTTGCCTGGCGCATGTGCTGAATTTGGTGGTGCAGAGTTTCCTTAGAAATTACCCCGATATGTCAGAGCTGCTGCAGAAAGTGCCGGCCGTCTGTGTGCACGGTGTTCTCACCCTGCTGCTGCTCGCCTGTCAGCGCTTCAGTGTAACTTCGGCCTTCCCGCTCACCGCCTCATATATGACGTGCCCACAAGGTGGAACTCCACCTTGCACATGCTGGCCAGACTGTGCGAGCAGCAGCAGGCCATAGTGGAGTTTCAGCTGCAGCACGCACGCATGAGTCGCTCTGTCGAATAGCACCACTTCACCACCAGTAACTGGGCCTCCATGCGAGACCTGTGTGCTTTGTTGTGCTGTAACATATGCAGAATAGGCCGCAATGTAATCTTTTTCCCCTAAATGGGTGTTTATTGAATAGCGTAATAGAGCAACAGTATCCAATGACTGTATCCCACAGTAAAATATGTAGACTAAGCTGCAATGTAATATTTTTTCCCTAAATGGGTGTTTATTGAATAGCGGACTAGAACAACAGTATACAATGGGTGTATCTCACACGTACAGATAGAAACTAGGCCACAATTTAAAATGTTTTCCCTAAATGGGTGTTTATTGAATAGCACACTAGAACAACAGTATCCAACGAGTGTATCTCATACGTACAGATATAGACTAAGCCGCAATTTAATATCTTTCTGTCCCCTAAATATTTTTTTTTTATTGCAAGGCATAATACAACAGTATGCAATGGGTGTATCTCGCTGTAACATACGCGAACAGGACCGCAATCAACTTTTTTTGCCCCTAAATGTTTTTTTTTATTGCACGGCACAATACAACAGTATGCAATGGGTGTATCTCACTGTAACATACGCGGACAGGCCGCAATCAACTTTTTTTGCCCCTAAATGTTTTTTTTATTGCACGTCGCAATACAACAGTATGCAATGGGTGTATCTCACTGTAACATATGCGGACAGGGCAGCAATAAACTCTTTTGTCCCCTAAATAGTTTTTTTTATTGCAGGGCACAATTCAGCAGTATGCAATGGGTGTATCTCACTGTAACATACGCGGACAGGGCCGCAATCAACTTTTTTTGCGCCTAAATGTTTTTTTTATTGCAAGGCGCAATACAACAATATGCAATGGATGTATCTCACTGTAACATATGCAGACAGGGCCGAAATCAACTTTTTTTGCCCCTAAATGTTTTTTTTTATTGCAAGGCGCAATACAACAATATGCAATGGATGTATCTCACTGTAACATATGCAGACAGGGCCGAAATCAACTTTTTTTGCCCCTAAATGTTTTTTTTATTGCAAGGCGCAATACAACAGTATGCAATGGGTGTATCTCACTGTAACATATGCGGACAGGGCAGCAATAAACTCTTTTGTCCCCTAAATAGTTTTTTTTTTTTTATTGCAAGACGCAATACAACAGTATGCAATGGGTGTATCGCACTGTAATGTATGAATGAAAAACTGAAAACATTTTTTTTTACCCTAAATACTGTAAAAGAATTATTTTCCTCTCACATTGGTGCTTTTTGAAGAACAGGTTAAAAAAGCAATGTCTGTCTGACATACAGTCTTTTAAGTTAAAAGTTTTTTCTTTTTAAATGCAGATTAAGCACACACATATGCACTGAGGTTGCATGAAATGTAGCACCGCATGCCTAGCAGCCAGGTTGAATACTGTTGTTCTATTCCGCTATTGAATAAAAAAAA
Source organism: Pelophylax lessonae (assembly GCF_965119305.1). Classification (NCBI taxonomy): domain Eukaryota; kingdom Metazoa; phylum Chordata; class Amphibia; order Anura; family Ranidae; genus Pelophylax; species Pelophylax lessonae. The sequence continues at coordinate 161,718,213 of NC_138774.1, read as the reverse complement.
AAAAAAAAACAAAAAAACATTTGAATGAAAAACTGAAAAATAATTTTTTTACCCTAAATACTGTAAAATAATTATTTTCCCCTCACATTGGTGCTTTTTCAAGAGGTTGCATGAAATGTGCAGCACTGCACGCCTAACAGACTGATACCTTTTTTTGTTTCTCCCTTCTCCTCCTCATTTGGCTCAAGTCAGGGCATAAACATCGTTCACTGCACCCCCACACAATACAATCAATGTAGATCGCTGTCTGATTAAAGCAGATTGTTCCTGTCTATGCTTTCCCTACAAGCAATCTCTCCAGCCTGGCCCTACAGTATACTCCTATCTCTCCCTCCGGGCAAAAACATCGTTCATTGCACCCCACAAAATCAAATCAATGTAGACCGCTGTATGATAAAGCAGATTGTTTCTCCTATGCTTTCCCTACAAGCAATCTCTCCAACCTCACCCTATAGTAAACTCCTATCTCTCACTCAGCAGCAGCAGTCAGGAACCTCTCCCTACAGTAGTTATAGCAGAGTGACGCACGGCGCTGTGTGACTCCAGCTTATATAGAGTCTGGGTCACATGCTGCACTGGCCTATCACAGCCATGCCATTAGTAGACATGGCTGTGATGGCTTCTAGGGCACACTAGTTAAACGCTTGCTGATTGGCTGCCTTGCACTTGTTGAAAGCGTGCCATTAAAACCACGCCAAAACATTAAAATAACGTTACCGAACAATGGACAGTACCCAAACATCAGTGTTGGGGGTAACTAGTTACAAAGTAACTAATTACAGTAACTACATTACTTTTTTTGGTAACTAAGTAAAGTAACTAGTTACAATACTAATATTGGTAACTACACTACTTTACTAGGCTATAGGAAGTAACTACACTACTTTACTAGGCTATAGGAACGCGCTTTCCTGCGTTACCCAAGCTATGCGATACAATCGTTATTTCGAAGAATAGAGAGGGATGAAGTTTATGACTTTTTGTTGCACTTTATGTTTTATTCTGTTTTTTCAGGTTTTGTTCTCATGTTTCCCAAAGCCTGTGTTTATACAATAAACTCTATGCAGAAAGAGTGTCATGTATCTTCTTCTACACGGTCAATTAAGAAAGAGGAAAGTAAAGTAATAAGTAGTGAAGTTACTTTTCAAATGCAGTAACTAGTAAAGTAATCTCATTACAATTTACAGAAGTAACTAGTAACTACGAACTAGTTACATTTTTTGAGTAACTACCCCAACACTGCCGAACATACAGTGAAATGTCCGGGTCTTGGTACCGAATATCCAAAAGTGCGGTACGAACACGAACAATACAGTCCGGGTTCGCTCAACCCTACTCCCTACCCATTCAGCTGTAGTACATAGTAAGACAATTATTCTGGCTATTAAAAATCCCCCTAAATGAGAATATATAAATGCAAATTTACATATTAAAATATAATTTCAGGACAAAAAACAAAACAAATGGTCCCAATAAATCAAAAAATGTTAACAACAATAGTGAATCATGATGTGAATGAAAAAATATACAAAAAAACAAGGAAACAATTGAAAAAATAAAAAAAAATAAAAAAACAAGGGAAAAAGAAACAGACAATGTATTAAATGCACCACATATGACAGGTAATTGGTTATCAAAAAGCTCTTTCACTTAATCCTGAGCAGATATTCAAAAACATATATATCAAACAGACTCTCAAGGAGCAAATTGAAAAATGTCAGGGATAATGTGCAATCTTTAAATGGACACACTGAAGGGACACAGACACATCGATCCCTCCAATAGCTCCAGAAATGCTGGACAAACAGGTACACAGGCATTACCACTCAATATATATGTGCATAAAGTACTTCAAATAAACATCCATATTACTACGTGAATATAAACAGTACATATACTCATTAAAGCCTTATAACTAATCCTATCCTAAACTGTACACTAAAGATAATGTTTAATTGCCGAGAGAATAAGAATAGGTTATTCTCTCAGCGATTAGACATTGTTGGGGGGTTTGTCTTTGTTAACACAACTTGAACAATGAGTGTGGTGTTATAAGCAAATGGGCATTTTCTACATCTCTTTTTCCATGAAGAGTCTTAGAACTTATATTACAGGAAAAGTATTTCATTTGACCTCCAGGTCTATACAGCTATTTAAAAACAGTTGAAGGTCTGTCATTCATGATGCAGACATTCATCAGTGCCCACCCATTTCAAACTGAACACAAATATACTGTAATTTCAGAATTACAGTATCAATTAGAAATTTTGAATAATATGAAACTAAAGTATAACCAAAGCTTTTTTGGCTCTACTTGTCACATGGATCATGAGTGCAGTTTGTTCCACACTTCTGTGATTTGCTGTTCACTGACATTACAGAGAGGTCCAGGCTTTGAAAAGATCCCGACCATATGGTCAGGAACCACCTAGATGCCTGAGAGCCTGAGCCTACTACTATTAGCCGCTCCACAGCCCAGCACTCTAGTGAGCGCTGAAGGGTCAGAGCAGAGAGCCAGTGATTGACTATCTGAAGCTGAGAACAGGGCGATCAGGGGTCTCTGATCACTCAATTCACAGTCTTAGAAGTGGCGTGGGACAGATGCAGCATCCTAGGTGAGTATTATTTTTTTTTCCTAAAACCCATACTTCGCTTTTAACAATTGTATTTAACCACATAATGTTTCTGATACCATGCATGAGTTTTTTTCTGCTGATTTTCATTTGTACGCAGTGTCTGGTGCATCTTGCTGAAGTGTCTGACAATAGTGCGCCAGCAATAATGGTTTCCAGCTGCCCTGATTCTGTTTTTACATTGTGGCAATGTGCCTAGATTTTTGGGAAAGAAGTTCAAATGTGAAACCAAAAAATTATTCTTCTGTGACATGTTGCACTTCATGATCTTAAATGCTGTAACAAGTTTGTCAACCAACTGAATGTAGTTTGTTGCTCTGTAGTTGCCATGAAATATTCACAACAACATCTTTGAATGCTTTCCAGGTGATTTTCTCTGGCCCCACTAGCAGATTGTAAGACCGCTAGTGAATGTGGACCAACAAAAATGCATTCCCTAATTCTCGAAGAAAACCTTCACTTTCCTTGTTCATGGCTTTCACAAAAGGTTTTATCAGCCTAAATTGTATATAAAGTGGAGGCAAAAATATATTTGTTGGGTCAGCAAGCGGTTGGCCATTTCTTTTTCATATAATGCAAATCTCTCATATGGCTGTCAAATTCACACATGCAGCAATTGTGCTTGACATATTCATGCTGCATTACAAGCAGCAAAGCCACTACTTTTAGATTCCACAAATATCTGAGTTGTCCTGGATGTGCTTCAACAGCAGTTCCATGGTTTTGTATGACTCTTTCATATGTTTCATACGCAGCAAAGGCTTGCATACCTACTCTCTGGAAAAAACAGACCTACCAACCTTTGCAGATTGGCATGCAAGAGTTTTTGAGATTCAACTAATGGAAGAACTAACAGCATTTATTAAGAACAAGTCTGACAAACATTTTAAAACGTGAACACCATGGTTACAAACTCACTCTAAAACTGACAACTCTGACAAGGAATTGCCGCAGAGGGAAGATAACTGCTCTAAATGCCATCATATTTTCTTGTATAAAAGTGTATTGTTTAATCTTATGAATGAGTATATAATGTACCTGAAATACTTGTATTTACTTGATGTCAATTTGATCTGTTTTATTCCTATATATCTTTGAAAAAAAAAAAAAAGGAGGCGCATGCGCGGCAGCTCCCTGAATGGAGGCTTGATCAGGGAGCCCCGTTCCGCTACGGCACATTAAACCTCCCGCTGCGTCCACAAGCAGGTCATCGCCTTCCCCTGGCACAGATCGACACCCGGTCACCCAGCGCTCATCACGGGATCCCTGATGCTCAGCTCCCAGGTCCGTGGGGATCTTTCTCGGCACATAAACCTGACAGCGCCCTGCCCCCACAGCCCTAAGATGGCGGCCGCATCACCTCACAGCATGGGATCCGATGAGGGGGAGGACATTGCGGACGCTCCTACACACCAGCAGCAGCTCAGGTCAGTCTCTTCCCCACTGGACTTGCCACAAATACTGTCCCCAGCCTCTACAATCTCCCTCCTGGAGAGGACCATGGACGAACTTACACAGTCCCCAGCTAGGGCCTACCCGGACCTCCCAAGCCTGTCACAGGCCTTTCCCTAATCCTAACCAGCAGGATTTATCTTACCTCATGGCCACATTCTCTCAAATGCTCTCTCAGGGTCTGGCACGGACAGCCTCTCAGATCACTTCTGCCATCCACAATGATCTACAGAACCTGGGATCTAGACTTGAGGCGATAGAGCTTAAAACTGACCAAACTGTAGTTAAAGTTAACCAGAACTCGGCCAGAATGCAGGATTTGCATGATCAACTTGACATGGCCCTGTCCAAAATTGATGAGCTTGAAAATAGATCCAGACGCTACAATTTTAGGATAAGAGGTCTGCCTGAGAGTGTTAAAGACATTGATGATGTTTTCACCTCATTCATCTGGGACTTGATTCCTGACATTCCACCACACCGCCTTGAGCTTGATAGGGCTAACAGGGCCCTTAGAGCCCCCCTCCCCGATGGATCTCCAAGGGACATTATTGTGAAACCACACTTTTACAAAGTCAAGGAGGCGGTCATGAAGATCTCTAGAAACTCAGAGCGACTATCTATCCAAGGCCACCCCATTCAAGTTTTTGCGGATCTATCGCCTACTACTATTCAGAAAGGGGGGGCTCTTAAGCCGCTTCTCCAAGTCCTGCAACAAAAATCTATTAAGTATTGGTGGTCCTTTCCTTTTCGCCTCTCTTTTCTTCATCAGAAAAAGACCTACAGTTTCTCGACTCTCCCGGAAGGGAAACAGACCCTCTTGAAACTTGGATTCATCTCCCAGGAACCTGCCACTTCCACCCCACACAGAAGCTCCGGTTCTTCCAAACGCCCCTCTCCTCAGAGCCCCCTGGTACCGACCTGGCAGATGCAACATTTCAAGCGGGCCAAAGATGCTAGACCAGCATCTTTGTTTATCTTGTTTTTTTCAAATTTAACATTTTTGATGCTTTTGATGTTACACCTTTTGCTACTTTTGATCTATATACAGCCTTTTTGTGGTCACCTAATACCCCCCAAAATTTGTTTGTTCGTTTGGGGGTCTTTTTCCCCCTTTTTGTTTTTCCTTTTTTTTGCAGCTTTTTGGCGGCACCTATCATCCTTTCTTTTTTTGGGGTGTCTAGCCGTAGCAGGATCTCTGGTGCACCTCACTCCCTCTCTGCATGGGACTTTTTCCCCCACGCGGTCTGGGACTGATGCCTTTGTCACTCATAGGCATCTCTGGGTTTCAGGTTGAGTCCGGTTTGGCTTACCTTACCTGAATTGGGTTGGGATTTTTTGGTACTGTTGTTGTTTGCATGTACTCATATTTCTGTGGCTCTCTCTTCTCTCCCTCTGTTCTTTTCTTGTTTCTTCCCCCTGCCCTTTACCCCCTCCTGTCACCGGGGGATTTCTTATTTCTCCACCACAGGGTCTATGCCTTCGAGGGTCAGCTTCCAGTGTACGCTCTGTTTTCTGCATCAAGTTGAACAAGACTCATCGATATGCTCCACCTCCAGCACTCCACGTTCTTCTGATACGATGAACCCACCGGTGACCTCTACCCGTCCCTGGAAGATCTCTTCCCGCAATGTCCAAGGGATTAATTCCCCAAATAAGAGACGTAAGCTTTTTAATTTATACCACTCTCACCACATTGATATTGCATTCACACAAAAGACTCATTTCCCGGCTTCTTATAGACCTTTGTTCGTCCATCCCTAATACCCCCAATTCTATTTGGCGAACGCCACTGACAAAAAACTAAGGGAGTGGGGATTTTTTTTGCACGCCACGTCCAATTCGACCTGATAAGGAAATTTGAGGACCAGGAGGGTAGGTATTTGTTGCTGATAGGCACCATGGGGGGACCACATACTCCCTTCTCTCCTATTATGCAACGAATAAGCGCCAGGAACTTTCTTCCAATACCTAGCTACACATATCCTACCCCAGGCCGAAGGTATACTAATCATGGGAGGGGATTCTAATATAGCCTTGGACCAAAGCCTGGACAAGTCGCGTCCAGGTAATGCTTCTTTCTGCCGCCCTCCCAGGCAGAGCACCCGGATTGCCAAGTTGCTCTTCTCGGAAGGGCTAGTAGATATCTGGCGGGAACTTAACCTCAGTGCCAAGGACTATACACACTTCTCAGCCCCACATAATGTCTTGTCAAGGATAGACCATGTCTTTGTTTATGCTAAGACTATCCCTCAGACGTTGAAGTCTTTAATCAGGGACTCCCCTATCTCGGACCATGCTATGGTTATTTTATTAATAAATCGCACCCAAGTTCAGGATGGTACTTTCAGGTGGCGTCTTAACAAAGCTCTCTTGAGTGATCCCATGCAATGCACTGTTTTGTCCAAGGAACTGGAGGAGTACTTTTCTTCTAATGTCACTCCTGAGGTCTCCCCTGAAACCATTTGGGCAGCACATAAGGCAGTGATCAGGGGGAAAATAATTCAAATCACCTCTAATCTTAAACGCCAGAGACGGGCTGATCTTCTGAAATTAGAATCAGAGTTTCTTGCACTCAGTAAATCCCATAAAAAGGATCCTACCCCAGCTTCCAAAACTCGTCTGGAAGAATCCAGACTCCGATTAAATTTAGCACTAACGACAGTGGCGGAAAAGCAGCTTCGCTGGTCGGGAGCTAAATTTTATGCCTCTTCAGACAAAATAGGCCCCAAGCTTGCAGTTAAACTGTCCCCCAGACAGCGATCCCTTACAATTCCCAAAATTAGAACGATACAGGGAACCTTGTCCCAAGATCCGCTACAGGCTCTGCAATCATTTCACTCCTTTTTCTCAAAATTGTATGACTACAATTCTCCCTCTCCCTCACGGGAAGCGCAGTCCTTTCTGGACAATTTACCTCTTCCAAACCTTAGCCTGAGAACACAGAGAACAACTGGAGGACCCCATCTCCGAATTGGAAATCTTGAGTGTTATCAAGGCCTTGCGGACGGGCTCAGCTCCTGGTCCGGATAGGTTCTCCAAAATCTATTATAAGGCTTTTGGGCCTACTTTAGCTCCCCATCTATGCAGGTTTTACAATGCTCTACGGAATGGGGAGTCTGTTGAGAGAACTTTGAACTTGGCATATATTTCGGTCATCCCCAAACCGGGCAAAGACCACAGCGATGTAAGCAATTACAGACCCATATCTCTCATTAACGTAGACTTAAAAATCTTAACGAAGGTCCTCTCCAACAGGCTCTCCAACTTCATTGGTAATTATGTTAATAAAGACCAATCATGATTTATCCCGGGGAGACAGGGAACTGACCAAATTTGGAGAGCTATAGATCTAATTTCTCTGACCAACTCCAGGTGGGACGGCGGTTCTCCTCAAGAAGCTCTGATTTACACAAAGCTTTCGACTCGCTCTCTTGGCCATACCTCTTCGAGACCCTTCGGAGATGGGGCTTTGGCACCAAATTCCTCAACATTTTACAGGCTCTCTATTCCACCCCCTCAGCCCAAATCCGCATTTTAGGCCACTACTCCGACTCTATTTCTATTAAGAGGGGCACCCGACAGGGTTGCCCCCTTTTCTCCTCTTATTTTTGCTATAGCAATGGAATCCCTAGCTATAGCGATTCGCCACCACCCAGACATCCGCGGGGTTCGTTGTGGTCCGACGGAACACAAAGGTGCGCTTTTTGCGGACAATGTTTTACTTTTCTTGACACCCCCAATCACTTAGATCCCTAACGTTATGCACCTACTTCGCAAATTTTCCCTAGCCTCCAGCCTCACGCTAAATTTCTCTAAATCTATGGCACTGAATATATCCGTTCCAATACCCTCCCTCGAAGCTCTGTAACCTTCCTTCCCTTTTCTGTGGTGTAAGTCTTCGATCCCTTATTTGGGGGTATTTCTGACCCGATCGATCGATACCTTATACCAGGTCAATTATCCTCCCTTATATAAAAAGCTGAAAGCTGACCTAGCAAGCTGGGCTCATCACAATCTCTCCTGGCTAGGTAGAATTAACTCTATCAAGATGACACTCCTCCCGAGGATTTTATATTTTTTTAGATCGCTTCCCATCCCCATCAATAAATGCCATTTACTCGACTTACAATCCTGTATAGTCAAATTTGTTTGGAACAAAGGGTTATCGTTGCTCGAGGTCGGTTTTATTTAGACAGAGAACACACGGCGGGTTGGCCTTGCCCAATCTATGGAAGTATTACCAAGCGGCCCAACTGGCCCAGCTCTCTATGATTTATACTCGTGGACCTAAACCTGACTGGATTCAAATAGAGAGGCAAGCGATCCCCCACCACATGCCAGATTATATCGCTTGGTGCCCGCCCAAGCTTCAACCAGCGATACTAGCACCCACCCTCTCGCACTCGATCAGATTATGTAGACAACTCTATCAGCTCAACTCACTGGTCTCGCCTATGAAACCGTTAAACCACCTATTTCACCACCCCCTGTTCTTACCTGGGCATGACGTCAAGGCATTTCAATGGTGGATGAACAAAGGTCTATATCGCATTGGGTACTTTCTCACACCCTCTGGCCCTCTCTCCCTCTCCCATTGCATTTCCAAACTTAAGATGCCGGCTTCAGAACAATTCTGGTTTCTTCAAATTTCCCATTTCCTGCACTCAATGTGGTCAGACAAGCGAATTCCTCCGATCTTGACTCCATACGAATGGTGGTGTTCTGAATATGCTGAATTGAGGGGGGGCATATTGATTATTTATTCTGCAATGATGGAATCCCCGGAAAAACCTGCTTATGCACTTATATGGGAACGTGACTTACAGACGGAATACTCACCGCAGTAGTGGTACCGCATTTTCCACAGAGCCTTTAAGGGCATAATCAATACCTCCCTCATCGAAGCGAACGTTAAAATACTAACCCGGTGGTATCTTGTCCCGGCCCGTCTGGCACCCATGTTCCCTAACACCTCCCCATTATGTTTCAGGGGGTGTGAACATCAGGGCTCTTTCCTTCATACATGGTGGTCATGTCCCAAAATACGTTCCTTCTGGAACAAATTTCTCCATTTACTCCAGCTAGTCACAAGCCTCCAGATTCCGCAGACCCCTCAAGTGGCCTTCCTGCGCAATTTTCCTCACAAATACCCCAAACACCTGTCAGCCCTACTGTTCTTTATGCTCCTAGGAGCAAAGTTCACTCTGGCCAAAGCCTGGAAAAAGCCCTCAATTCTGCCAAACAGAAGATTTCTTGGATAATGTCCCAGGAAAAGGTTGTAGCTGTTTTACAGGACCGGGTGGACAAGTTCGAAACTACCTGGGACCCCTGGGTGCACTACCTACAAGTTGAGCTGTGATCCTCCCTGGCCTGCAGTTTGTGATGAATCCCTCGGTGACTCTCTCCTTTTCCCTCTCCCCTACTATCTTCTTTCTACTGATTCTTCTCTCCCCTTTCTCTGTCTTCTTCTTTTACCTCGACCTCCTTTTGCAAGTTAAAGCGCCGCTATTCCTCCATGTGGAGCCTACACCCCACTAGTATATATTTTGGTATGAGTACAGGGCCCCCTTGTCCTGCAGGGGCTCTGTCACAGTTAGACGGGAAACCTGGTCCCCAAATGTGTTGCAACCCATATGGGTGCTTGGGGTCAGGGTCTCGCTCGCCAGCTTAGCTCCATTTCTACTCCTGCATTTGGTTCCTTGGCTCCCGGGAGGACATAGGGGTGTATCACCCTTCATGAGGTAATCTTGGTATTGTGACATTTTGCTGAGCCACACAGCTGGCTCCTGCTCTTCAATGATATGTACGTTTTATTACTTGATTCTCACAGTTGTTTCACCTAGCTTGTGTTACGATAACGTTCTATTGCCATTTCTTATGTTGTCAATAATGACTGTTTGTATTTACGCCACTATCTCCAATAAAAATGTTTGAAAGAGAAAAAAAAAATAATATATATATATATATATATATATATATATATATATATATATATATATATATATTAATAATAATAATAATTTCAGACCTCATGGACAATATTGCAGGTGAAAAAAAAATACCTATAAAGTGTTTATACTATTCTACATAACCAACACAATTATGACTGGAACTACGGTAGCATGTGGTACCATGACTGTTGTAATACTTAAAATAAGAAATAAGTATGTTTTCCTAATATGCACGATTCAGAAGTGGATCATAAAAATATCCAAATATTTGACTGCAGCAATTTTCATCCACTAGCAGAAAAAATAAATGGATAAGGCCTTGGCTTAGGGTGAAGGATAAAATCGAATTCAAACATTAGTACCTATTCTTTAAACTTTACACATTACAGACTTAACAAGTTTTATCATAGTTTGCTGCTTTTTGCTAAAAATGGTGCTTAAAACATATTTCCAATTTTGTAGTCAAATTTGAGAGAATCCCATTATATGTTTGTTATATGTTCCCATTCACACATATTGCCTTTTTTAAAATACAGTTTATATTTCTCATCTTTTAGATGTTTCTCAGGAGGATGTGTCATGGCTGACTGCAAGCTTATTTTGAACAGTGTTATCGTGAGCCTGTTCCAGATCGTTTCTCAAAAACATACAATGCAAGAAGTCTAGTCTCTCAATAACATACAATGCAAGAAGTCCAATCTTTACACTGTTAACACTTTGCCTGCACAGTATAGCCATAGACATGGTTAATTATGATAAACACAGCGGCCCAGCTCCTCGTAAACTACCTAGCATTTTTCCTTGCTGGAGGGTCCATAATAGAGCATATAAAAAAGTAAGTTGTAATTTTTGTACATTTTTTAAACTTTATTAGGTTGGCTGCAAAAATGGAAGTACACTTTAGGTAAGGTTACCTAACATGTACTGAACAAAGAATGTGTATGCTGGACAAAAAAAAAAAGAATTTATGGAATCAGATCACTTCTACACATACTGTCCTGATGTCAATATGCTAGGATTTTAATGTAAAATTCCTACAGTTTTATGTAATGACATTGCAAAAGGCAAGGTTGCAACCAGTGACAACTACTCCGATTGCATCATTCATCAAAATGAATAGTTGAAATGATGAATAGGCAGTAAGAAGAATCATCGTTGCTGTGGCTACTGTGGGCTACTGTAAATGCTCATTGACTATTACATTATTAAAAGATAAGTATATTTTTAGCTCAAAGGGCTGCACAACTGAGACCTCAGAGGATCAGGACAGGTATCAATATAAAAGTGAATGGAAAGTGGTGTTTGCTGGGGGGAGGGGGGCATTTAAAATATATTTGCCTATCCTTTAAAAAAAATGCTTGAAGTGTTAAATATTTCTTTAGTTAAAGCTTTCATTCAAGCACCCTTTATCTTTCTGTATCCAGATATTGTACTTGCAGGAATAAAATATCTTTCTGTAGGAAGAAAACCTTTCATCTAATGCTCTGAATAACATATGTGAGAGTTAATTAATTTCTTCAATCATGATTGTAGAATCAATAAGCAGGAGTATATTTATTTGTATCTTGGATTCAGAATTAAAAATGCATTAAAGGTTTTGCTAGAGATCATTCTGATACATTTCATAAATTTATGCTCCAGTACATGAAGAAACTCTGATGGAACATTCAAAAAGTTCATTTTCTTTACTAATGTGAAACATTAATTACATTCTGAAAAATGGTGACATGGTCGGGTATTACTCATATATCATACGATTCAAATGACAGACTAAAAAGCATTTTCATTTGATTTTTTTCTTATTCAGTTGCTTCACAGATTTGAGAACAGCATTTAACAATAATAGTGTTCTCTTTACAGGTGCATTATAACCACACTGGTTTTGCTGCTGACTACATTTTGAAAAAGTGTTTTACTAAAATGCTAATATAGAAAGAAAACCACTGGTTTGTCCCTAAAATTATAAACACTGATATGCAAACACAGTATAACTTTTAAAAAAGGAAAGGATATATGGGGTCAGAAATTGTTTTGTAATCACACTGGCAACACTTCCAAGGGGATCAGGCACATGATCATACAGTATTAATTTTTACCAAAGTATTAGTTCTTTATACTGTAACTTTTATGGAAGTTTAACATGGCAGGCCGCTCATACATTCACCTTATTGTCATCACTTTTCTGCTCCTTCACAGTTACACTGTTTTAACAATCTATTCCATTGTCTGCATTTCAGTACAAACCTACAACTGCTAATACACAATATTACCAAAGTATTGGAACTAGGGTTGAGCGGACACCTAGATGTCCGTGTTCGACGGGTTCGGCCGAACTTTAAAAAAAAGTCCGGGTCCGTGTCCCGGACTTTTACCGAACTTTTCCCGGACACCGAACCCCATTGAAGTCAATGGGGACCCGAACTTTAAGGCACTAAAATGGCTCTAAAACACCAAAGGAAAGGGCTAGAGTGCTGCAAATGGCAGCAAAACGTAATTAAGAGCATGGCAAGTGCTCTGCAAACAAATGTGGATAGGGAAATAACTTAAAACAACAAAAAAAAACAGAAAAATAAAACAATGTTCTTCTTCATCTCTGAAGGACGAGGCCCATATGGAGTAGGAGGGAGGTTGAGGTGGTGGTGGATGTGGCGGTGACATAGGCGTGCGCACAGGGTGTGCTGGGTGTGCCTGGGCACACCCTAATCACCTAGGGCACATAGCATTGCCAGTGAGGAGATGGGAAAGATCTCCCTGGGACCTGCTCTGCTCTATTTCTCCTTGCCTACAGGTACATGGCCCCGATACATTACTCTCCCTGCTGGCAAACACATGCATGTGTATTTCAACTTTGGGGTGCACACCTTAATGCAATAGGCTGCGCACACCTATGGGCGGTGTAGGTGGAAGCGGCGGTGGAGGAGGACCAGGGCCGGATTAACAGCATCATGGGCTTGGTGCTGAGGATTTTGAAGGGCCTTAAGGGCCGTGCCTTGCCATGCACCCAGAGGAGGAAGGGTGCAGCCATGCATGCCTAATTCAACATGGGATGCTGTCTCTGAAGCCCATAAACACATCCATGCATCGCCAACTGTCCCTCCTTGTCCGGCCTTCACGCTGTGTGGGGAGGTTCTGAGGGTGCTGCCTGGGGAAGCGAGCATAGAAGCCAGACTTCTGTGTTTACAAGTGACAGAAGAGCGGTAACAGTGAATATGGCCAACCCGGGGCCTATATAAAAGGTAGGGGCCTGGAGCTGCAGCTCCAATAGACCCTACATTAATCTGGCCCTGAGGAGGAGGACGAGGTAGCCAACACTGCTTCTTTTCACAAATTTTAAATGAGGGTACACCCCAAAAGAGTGAGAAAGAGCAAAAATGGAACAATGGGTGGGTAAGGTCGGTATCCATTGCTATTCTGCATAAGGTACGGAAAAGTCCCGTGGGATCCATGCCTGGTTCATTTTAATGAACGTGAGCTTGTCCACATTGTCTCTGGACAGGCGGCTGCGCTTGTCTGTTATAACGCCCCCAGCCGTGCTAAATACCCGTTCAGATAATACACTGGCTGCAGGGCACGCCAGCACCTCCAAGGCGTAAAGGGCAAGCTCAGGCCATGTGCCCAATTTGGAGACCCAGAAGTTGAAGGGGGCAGACCCGTCATTCACTACATGTAGGCGTGTGCACACATACTGCTCCACCATGTTGGTAAAATGCTGCCTCCTGCTAAGACGTTCCATCTGAGCTGCTGGTGCTGCTGTTTGTTGTGGCGTGCTGACAAAGCTTTTCCACATTTCGGCCATGCTAACCCTGCCTTCTGAGGTGCTGGCGGTGCCCTGGTTGCGTTGGCGACCTCCTCCTCCTCCTCCTCTGCCTTGTGCTTCCACTGTGGCCCCGCTGTCAGATGGGAATACCAGCAGCATGGCGTCTACCAGCGTGCGCTTGTACTCGCGCATCTTGCGATCGCGCTCCAGTGAGTGAATTAAGGACGGTACGTTGTCCTTGTAACGGGGATCCAGCAGCGTGGCCACCCAGTAATCAGCACAAGTTAGAATGTGGGCAACTCGGCGGTCGTTGTGGAGACACTGCAGCATGTAATCGCTCATGTGTGCCAGGCTGCCCAGAGGCAACGAAAGGCTGTCCTCTGTGGGAGGTGTATCGTCCGTGTCCTCTGTATCCCCCCAGCCACGCACCAGTGATGGCCATGAGCTGGCCTGGGTGCCACCCTGCTGTGAACATGGTTCCATCTCCTCCTCCAGCTCCTCCTCCTCCTCATCCTCCTCATCCTCCAGAACTGTGCCCCTGCTGGACAATTGCGTCCCTGGCGTTTGCGTGTGCAGGAACCCACCCTCGGAGCCCCTTGCGAATGACTGCCCTGAAAGCCTTGGAAATGTTACCTCTTCATCCTCCTCCTCCTCCTCATCCTGTGCCACATCCTCTTCCATCATCGCCCGAATTGTTTTTTCAAGGAGGCATAGAAGTGGGATAGTTAAGCTGAGAACGGCGTCATTGCCACTGGCCATGTTGGTGGAGTACTCAAAACAGCGCAACAAGGCACACAGGTCTCGCATGGAGGCCCAGTTAAATTAAATAGCGGAATAGAAAATATGATCCAAAAAAAGTGTATGTATATCACACGTACACAACCACACTGGGCCCCAATTACTATTGTTTGTACCCCTAAAAGGCTAGATGAGGAGTAGGGGGAGTATGGAACAGGCAGCACCCTCAAACCTTCAGAAGTATGAGATGAACCCCAACAACTTGGAAAGGTGGATCTCTCTCACACGTACCAACACAGACTATCCCCCAATTTAACTGATCCCCAAAGGTTTTTGATTAAATAGCGGAATAGAAAATATGATCCAAAAAAAGTGTATGTATATCACACGTACACAACCACACTAGGCCCCAATTACTATTGTTTGTACCCCTAAAAGGCTAGATGAGGAGTAGGGGGGTATGGAACAGGCAGCACCCTCAAACCTTCAGAAGTATGAGATGAACCCCAACAACTTGGAAAGGTGGATCTCTCTCACACGTACCAACACAGACTATCCCCCAATTTAACTGATCCCCAAAGGTTTTTGATTAAATAGCGGAATAGAAAATATGATCCAAAAAAAGTGTATGTATATCACACGTACACAACCACACTAGGCCCCAATTACTATTGTTTGTACCCCTAAAAGGCTAGATGAGGAGTAGGGGGGGTATGGAACAGGCAGCACCCTCAAACCTTCAGAAGTATGAGATGAACCCCAACAACTTGGAAAGGTGGATCTCTCTCACACGTACCAACACAGACTATCCCCCAATTTAACTGATCCCCAAAGGTTTTTGATTAAATAGCGGAATAGAAAATATGATCCAAAAAAAGTGTATGTATATCACACGTACACAACCACACTAGGCCCCAATTACTATTGTTTGTACCCCTAAAAGGCTAGATGAGGAGTAGGGGGGGTATGGAACAGGCAGCACCCTCAAACCTTCAGAAGTATGAGATGAACCCCAACAACTTGGAAAGGTGGATCTCTCTCACACGTACCAACACAGACTATCCCCCAATTTAACTGATCCCCAAAGGTTTTTGATTAAATAGCGGAATAGAAAATATGATCCAAAAAAAGTGTATGTATATCACACGTACACAACCACACTAGGCCCCAATTACTATTGTTTGTACCCCTAAAAGGCTAGATGAGGAGTAGGGGGGGTATGGAACAGGCAGCACCCTCAAACCTTCAGAAGTATGAGATGAACCCCAACAACTTGGAAAGGTGGATCTCTCTCACACGTACCAACACAGACTATCCCCCAATTTAACTGATCCCCAAAGGTTTTTGATTAAATAGCGGAATAGAAAATATGATCCAAAAAAAGTGTATGTATATCACACGTACACAACCACACTAGGCCCCAATTACTATTGTTTGTACCCCTAAAAGGCTAGATGAGGAGTAGGGGGGGTATGGAACAGGCAGCACCCTCAAACCTTCAGAAGTATGAGATGAACCCCAACAACTTGGAAAGGTGGATCTCTCTCACACGTACCAACACAGACTATCCCCCAATTTAACTGATCCCCAAAGGTTTTTGATTAAATAGCGGAATAGAAAATATGATCCAAAAAAAGTGTATGTATATCACACGTACACAACCACACTAGGCCCCAATTACTATTGTTTGTACCCCTAAAAGGCTAGATGAGGAGTAGGGGGGGTATGGAACAGGCAGCACCCTCAAACCTTCAGAAGTATGAGATGAACCCCAACAACTTGGAAAGGTGGATCTCTCTCACACGTACCAACACAGACTATCCCCCAATTTAACTGATCCCCAAAGGTTTTTGATTAAATAGCGGAATAGAAAATATGATCCAAAAAAAGTGTATGTATATCACACGTACACAACCACACTAGGCCCCAATTACTATTGTTTGTACCCCTAAAAGGCTAGGAGTAGGGGGAGTATGGAACAGGCAGCACCCTCAAACCTTCAGAAGTATGAGATGAACCCCAACAACTTGGAAAGGTGGATCTCTCTCACACGTACCAACACAGACTATCCCCCAATTTAACTGATCCCCAAAGGTTTTTGATTAAATAGCGGAATAGAAAATATGATCCAAAAAAAGTGTATGTATATCACACGTACACAACCACACTAGGCCCCAATTACTATTGTTTGTACCCCTAAAAGGCTAGATGAGGAGTAGGGGGGGTATGGAACAGGCAGCACCCTCAAACCTTCAGAAGTATGAGATGAACCCCAACAACTTGGAAAGGTGGATCTCTCTCACACGTACCAACACAGACTATCCCCCAATTTAACTGATCCCCAAAGGTTTTTGATTAAATAGCGGAATAGAAAATATGATCCAAAAAAAAGTGTATGTATATCACACGTACACAACCACACTAGGCCCCAATTACTATTGTTTGTACCCCTAAAAGGCTAGATGAGGAGTAGGGGGGGTATGGAACAGGCAGCACCCTCAAACCTTCAGAAGTATGAGATGAACCCCAACAACTTGGAAAGGTGGATCTCTCTCACACGTACCAACACAGACTATCCCCCAATTTAACTGATCCCCAAAGGTTTTTGATTAAATAGCGGAATAGAAAATATGATCCAAAAAAAGTGTATGTATATCACACGTACACAACCACACTAGGCCCCAATTACTATTGTTTGTACCCCTAAAAGGCTAGATGAGGAGTAGGGGGGGTATGGAACAGGCAGCACCCTCAAACCTTCAGAAGTATGAGATGAACCCCAACAACTTGGAAAGGTGGATCTCTCTCACACGTACCAACACAGACTATCCCCCAATTTAACTGATCCCCAAAGGTTTTTGATTAAATAGCGGAATAGAAAATATGATCCAAAAAAAGTGTATGTATATCACACGTACACAACCACACTAGGCCCCAATTACTATTGTTTGTACCCCTAAAAGGCTAGATGAGGAGTAGGGGGGGTATGGAACAGGCAGCACCCTCAAACCTTCAGAAGTATGAGATGAACCCCAACAACTTGGAAAGGTGGATCTCTCTCACACGTACCAACACAGACTATCCCCCAATTTAACTGATCCCCAAAGGTTTTTGATTAAATAGCGGAATAGAAAATATGATCCAAAAAAAAGTGTATGTATATCACACGTACACAACCACACTAGGCCCCAATTACTATTGTTTGTACCCCTAAAAGGCTAGATGAGGAGTAGGGGGGGTATGGAACAGGCAGCACCCTCAAACCTTCAGAAGTATGAGATGAACCCCAACAACTTGGAAAGGTGGATCTCTCTCACACGTACCAACACAGACTATCCCCCAATTTAACTGATCCCCAAAGGTTTTTGATTAAATAGCGGAATAGAAAATATGATCCAAAAAAAGTGTATGTATATCACACGTACACAACCACACTAGGCCCCAATTACTATTGTTTGTACCCCTAAAAGGCTAGATGAGGAGTAGGGGGGGTATGGAACAGGCAGCACCCTCAAACCTTCAGAAGTATGAGATGAACCCCAACAACTTGGAAAGGTGGATCTCTCTCACACGTACCAACACAGACTATCCCCCAATTTAACTGATCCCCAAAGGTTTTTGATTAAATAGCGGAATAGAAAATATGATCCAAAAAAAGTGTATGTATATCACACGTACACAACCACACTAGGCCCCAATTACTATTGTTTGTACCCCTAAAAGGCTAGATGAGGAGTAGGGGGGGTATGGAACAGGCAGCACCCTCAAACCTTCAGAAGTATGAGATGAACCCCAACAACTTGGAAAGGTGGATCTCTCTCACACGTACCAACACAGACTATCCCCCAATTTAACTGATCCCCAAAGGTTTTTGATTAAATAGCGGAATAGAAAATATGATCCAAAAAAAGTGTATGTATATCACACGTACACAACCACACTAGGCCCCAATTACTATTGTTTGTACCCCTAAAAGGCTAGGAGTAGGGGGAGTATGGAACAGGCAGTACCCTCAAACCTTCAGAAGTATGAGATGAACCCCAACAACTTGGAAAGGTGGATCTCTCTCACACGTACCAACACAGACTATCCCCCAATTTAACTGATCCCCAAAGGTTTTTGATTAAATAGCGGAATAGAAAATATGATCCAAAAAAAGTGTATGTATATCACACGTACACAACCACACTAGGCCCCAATTACTATTGTTTGTACCCCTAAAAGGCTAGATGAGGAGTAGGGGGAGTATGGAACAGGCAGCACCCTCAAATCTTCAGAAGTATGAGATTGTGTTCACTGTACCCCACAAAGATTGAGTTCACTGCACCCCACAATGATTGTGTTCACTGCACCCCACAAAGATTGTGTTCACTGCACCTCACAAAGATTGTGTTCACTGTACCCCCCAAAGATTGTGTTCACTGCACCCCACAAAGATTCTGTTCACTGTACCCCACAAAGATTGTGTTCACTGCACCCTAAAAGGATGTTGTTCACTGCACCCCACAAAGATTGTGTTCACTGCACCCTAAAAGGATGTTGTTCACTGCACCCCAAAAAGATTGTGTTCACTGTACCCCCCCAAAGATTGTGTTCACTGCACCCCACAAAGATTGTGTTCACTGCACCCCAAAAAGATTGTGTTCACTGTACCCCCCAAAGATTGTGTTCACTGCACCCCAAAAAGATTGTGTTCACTGTACCCCCCAAAGATTGTGTTCACTGCACCCCACAAAGATTCTGTTCACTGTACCCCACAAAGATTGTGTTCACTGCACCCCAAAAAGATTGTGTTCACTGTACCCCCCCAAAGATTGTGTTCACTGCA
This sequence comes from Pelophylax lessonae, assembly GCF_965119305.1. Lineage (NCBI taxonomy): Eukaryota > Metazoa > Chordata > Amphibia > Anura > Ranidae > Pelophylax > Pelophylax lessonae. The sequence continues at coordinate 161,698,851 of NC_138774.1, read as the reverse complement.
CCCCACAAAGATTCTGTTCACTGCACCCCACAAAGGATTTTGTTCACTGCACCCCAAAAAGATTGTGTTCACTGCACCCCAAAAAAGGATTTTGATCACTGCACCCCAAAAAGGATGTTGTTCACTGCACCCCAAAAATGATTTTGTTCACTCCACCCCAAAAAGATTGTGTTCACTGCACCCCACAAAGATTGTGTTCACTGCACCCCAAAAAGATTGTGTTCACTGTACCCCCCAAAGATTGTGTTCACTGCACCCCACAAAGATTCTGTTCACTGTACCCCACAAAGATTGTGTTCACTGCACCCCAAAAAGATTGTGTTCACTGCACCCCAAAAAGGATGTTGTTCACTGCACCCCAAAAAGGATGTTGTTCACTCCACCCCAAAAAGATTGTGTTCACTGCACCCCACAAAGATTGTGTTCACTGCACCCCAAAAATATTGTGTTCACTGCACCCCAAAAATGATTTTGTTCACTGCACCCCAAAAAGGATTTTGTTCACTGCACCCCAAAAAGGATGTTGTTCACTCCACCCCAAAAAGATTGTGTTCACTGCACCCCAAAAAGATTGTGTTCACTGCACCCCACAAAGGATTTTGTTCACTGCACCCCAAAAAGATTGTGTTCACTGCACCCCAAAAAGGATGTTGTTCACTGCACCCCAAAAAGGATTTTGTTCACTGCACCCCAAAAAGATTGTGTTCACTGCACCCCACAAAGGATTTTGTTCACTGCACCCCACAAAGATTGTGTTCACTGCACACCAAAAAGGATTGTGTTCACTGCACCCCAAAAAGATTTTGTTCACTGCACCCCAAAAAGATTGTGTTCACTGCAGCCCAAAAAGATTGTGTTCACTGCAGCCCAAAAAGATTGTGTTCACTGCAGCTCACACACAGAAAAATGGATGTGGATCACTGACACCTGCCTATCTCCAATCCCACACCACACAGCAATATCGATTGTAGTTTGTAGAACACAGTTTCCCTAAAATTCAGCAGACTCTGTCCCTAACAGGATTGAGAAGAGATCGTAGATCAGGATTGAGTGCAGATTCACCCCACCCCCCACACAGCAATATCGATTGTAGTTTGTAGAAGACACTGACCCTATAATTCAGCAGACTCTATCCCTAAAATGCCTACAACTCGCCCTGCCTAAACACTCCGACCTGTCCCTCAATTCTATCCGGACACAAATGGTTTTTTCCTGCCTATCTTTCCCTAATCAGCAGCCAGCACATTGATGTGTGCTCTGTCCCTTAGCTAAGCAGCAGAATGACGCTGCTGCGGCGGCTGCCTCGAACTTATAAAGACTTGGTCACATGCTTCAGACGGCCAATCACAGCTACTAAGACATTTGCAGGCATGGCTGGGATGGCTTAAGGCACACCAGTTAAACGATTGTTGATTGGCTGTTGAAAGCCCGCCATGAAAAGAGCGCCAAAGCATGCAAAACCCGGAAATAAAACGACCGAACACGGATTTTTACCCGAACATACAGTAAAGTGTCCGTGTCCGTGTTCGGGTAAAAAAAATCCAATTATTCGGTACGAACACGAATAATACAGTCCGTGTTCGCTCAACACTAATTGGAACGCCTGCCTTTACAAGCACATGAACTTTAATGGCATCCCAGTCTTATGGGCCATACACACTATAAGATTTTCTGAAGACTTTTTCCTTTAGACTTACCAAAACCATATAATATGAGGTCAGACCTAAACACTTTCAATTTGTATGCAATCTGGCAGGCCCTTGCACTACATAGAAAAGGTAAATCTGAAGGAAATCTAACCACAAAAGTTGGATAGTGTGTATCCAGCTTTAGTCTGTAGGGTTCAATACTGAGTTAGCCCGCCTTTTGCCGCTACACTATAACAGCTTCAACTCTTCTTGGAAGGCTGTATACAAGGTTTAAGAGTGTGTCTATGGGAATTTTTGACCATTCTACCAAAAGCGTAGGTACTGATGTGGACAAGAAGACCTGGCTCACTGTCTCTGCTCTAATTCATTCCAAAGGTGTCCTGTCGGGTTGAGGTCAGGACTCTGTGAAGGCCAGTCAAGTTCCTCCACCCCAAACTCGCTCATCCATGTCTTTATGGACCTTGTTTGTGCATTGGTGTGCAGTCATTATTAAAACAGGAAGTGGTCATCCCCAAACCATTCCCATATAGTTGGAAGCATGAAATTGTCCTAAATGTCTTGGTATGCTGACACCTTAAGAGTTCCCATTACTGGAACTAAAGGGCCAAGCCCAACCCCTGAAAAACAACCCCACACCATAATCCCCCCTCCACCAAATGATTTGGACCAGTGCACAAGGCAAGGTCCATAAAGACATGGATGAGCAAGTTTGGGGACAGCCTTCCCAGAAGAGTTGAAGCTTTTATTGGTGCAAAGGGTGGGTCAACTCAGTATTGAACCCTATGGACTAAGAGATGCCATTAAATTTCATGTGCGTGTAAAGGCAGGTGTTCCAATACTTTTGGTAATACAGTGTATGTTTAGTATAAACTAGTGATAAGCCTTTGCGCTTATGTGTCCAGTGAATCAATGAAAAAGTGAAAATTGTGTAGATGCCCCTAAAGAAGGCACTTGCACTATACATTTTTATGTGTGTACCCAGCACTGTCTAACCATAAAGTGCCTAATATGTATCTCTCTACATTATTTGTGTAGAAAAATAATATTAAATCACAATACACAATAGTTTTAAAAAATTAAAGTGCAATCAGTGCAAAAAAATGTGCATGAACAATACGTCCTTTAACCCTTTTTGCTGCCAGGCCCTGTGCTACACTTTTACACTTAGCTGGCCAGGTCATTTTTGCAATTTATCCATTGCTTTTTATTTTTCCCCTACAGCTTTTAGAGTTTGTTAAAGACCCCCCTGTATTGAGTTAATAAACAACCACTATTTGTAAATTGTAGATTTTTTCCAAATGGTGAAAATCAAACATACGGAAAAATTAAAAAATCCAAATTTCTCTAAAAATCTAGAGGTTTTTATTGCTCCCTTACAGCTTTCAGAGTTTGTTAAAGACCCCCAAACCATATATTTTCTGAAAGCACATGACCTGTAGAAAAAAAAAGGTGCTACTGATTTTAACACCTGGTGATATTTGCGCAAATGTTTATCAAAACAATATATTTGCTACAAATTCTCTAAAATCATTTATAGCAGATATAAACAAAGCCAATTTTAGAAAATTCCTGCTACATTTCTAATAAATATAAAATCTTAACCTGTATTGAGTTAACAAATACCAAATATTTGTAATTTTTAAATTAAGTCTTTTTGCAAAATTGTGAAAATTGAACGTAGGCAAAAATGTAAATAACCACATTTCGCTAAAAATTGGAAGGTTTTCATTGTTTCCTTACAGCTTTCAGAGTTTGTTAAAGACCCCCCAAACCATATATTTTCTTAAATCGTAGGACAAGTAGAATAAAAGTAATTTTATTGATTTTTAAGGCCCTGCAATAATTATGCAAATGTTTACCAAAACAATTATTTTGCTAAAATTACATTAAAATAACAATTAGCAGATACAAACACAGCAAATTTGACAAAACTCCTGCTAAATTCCTTCTAAATATAAAAGCTTAACCTGTATTGAGATAATAAATAACAAATATTTGTAAATATTAAATTGCAACTTGTTGCGAAATGGTGAAAACTGAATGCACACAAAACTATAAATAACCAAATGTCTCTAAAAATCTGGAGGCTTTCATTTTTTACTTTCAGCTTTCGAAGTTTTTAAAAAGACCCCCCAAACTATACATTTTCTGAAAGCAAAGGGCCAGTAGAATAAATGGAAGGTGCTACTGATTTTTAATGCCCTGCGATAATTGTGCAAATGTTTACCAAAACAATATTTTCGCTAGAAATGCACTAAAATCATTATTAGCAGATACAAACACAGCAAATTTTACAAAAATGCTTGCTAAGTTCCTTCTAAATATAAAAGATAAACCTGTATTGAGTTAATAAATAACAATTATTTGTAAATTTTAAATTGCCCCTTTTTGAGAAATAGTGAAAATGGGACATATGCAAAAATTTCTCTAAATATCTGGAGGTTTTCCTTTTTAACTTACAGCTTTCAGTTTGTAAAAGACCCCCCAAACCATATTTTTTTCTGAAAGCACATGGCCAGTAGAATAAAAAGAAGGCACTACTGAGTCTTAAAGCACTGCGATATTTGCGCGAATGTTTATCAAACCAATATTTTCGCTAAAAATACACTAAAATCATTAATTTGATGGATTCATACTTGACAAAATGTACACAATTATTGCTAAATTCCTACTTAATATAAAAGTTAAACCTATATTGAGTTAAAAAAAATATAAAATATGTGTACAGTTTAAATTGCACCTTTTTGTGAAATAATAAAAACTGAAGGTACGCAAAACTGTAAATAAAAACAATTTACTTCGGGGGTTACCATTTTTCACTTACAGCTTTTAGAATTTGAAAAGGCCCCTCAGACCATACATTTTCTGAAAGCACATGACCTGTAGAATACAAAAAGTGCTCCTGATTTTTTAGGCCCCGCAATAATTGCGCAAATGTTCATCATATCGCTATTTTCCCTAAAAATACACTAAAATCATTAATAGTGCACATAAACACAAAATAACTTACAAAATTCCTGCTAAATTACTACTAAAGCATTGTTCACATGTGGCATACTAAAGTGTATGCCCATGGAGGGCCATGTTTACCCACACGGAGATGCACAGGTGTTCCATGCATCCCCATACAGGCAGTCCCATTAATGTCAATTGGGATGCAACGGCTGAACAGGCATAGCTGCTGTTCCCAATCTGACATCTATGTGGGTGTGGGTGCACGACCCCGAACGCAGACAGTGTGAGCTCAGGGACATGCACGTGGACCTACAAGGATGTCAATTTGGGAGCAACGGCTCTCTTTGTGCAGTTGCTACATCCCAAATGACATCAATGGGACAGACTGCAAAGAGATGCACGGAACACCTGTGCAACCCTGTAAAGGTACGCTGTGTATGCCTGGTGTGAACAGGGCCTTAGGCCCCTTTCACATAAGCAGACCAATCTGTCTGCCTGTCCATTTTTCAGACGGGCCCAATCAGACCACTCATTGTTTTCTATGGGAAGGTTGATGTAAATGGACATGTGTGTGGGTGTTACACCCGCCTGCATCTGATCCAATGTGGTCCACTAAAAACAGACAGATTGGATCGGATTCTTTCATTTGTGACTTCGGCAGGTAGGTCAAAGACTCTCAAATGAGCGTAGGGAGATAGATTCATATTGTAATTCATATGAGTGTAGGGAGATTCATAGTGAATTCATAGTGTAATTCAGTTTTTATTATTAAAAAAACCATATAAAAGCCAAGTGCGCACTTACAAAACCCTCCTCTTGCATGTGAGCATGTAATGACGCCGTTCTGGAATTCATAAGTCACAGTTTACGTTCCAAAGAGCGGATGTGACGTAACCAGAAGTATCCACCTGCTTAATGTATTTCGCTCCACCCAGGAAGCGTCCTCAGAAGCTGGGGGATTCTGGTATCTGATTCTATATTTATATGGTTTGCACTTCCTACTACACCCATCACTACTTCCTCCTTTACCTATTACACCTATACTTACTCCTTCCTGTTTGCTTGATTATTTCCCTCCCATCTGCAGTCACTTCCTCCCCCACACTGCTTGACTACATTGTATGGATTTTCTTTTGTATCACTATTAGTTATTTCTATGACTCTACCTTACTACCCTTTTCCCACTTACTTAAAAGCCAGCTAATCAGAATAAAAAGGAATTGTACAAGACAAAGAGATTTTGAATCCCGAGCAGATACGATTATAAATTGATTCACAGAGAAAGTGTATAAGGCACATAAATTGGAAAAAATAAAGCAACAAGTACAAAACATGGACAGAGAACAATTGTTACACCCCAAACAGATACAAACAAAGGATTACAGCATAGCATTTAATACGTAATGCAATAGACAGTACGAACCGATAGAAAAAGCATTTAAAAAACATTGGCCAATACTATGTAGAGATCCTATACTACAGAAAATCCCCCCTAAAGGCCCCAAATTCATATATAAAAAACCATCAGTATTAAAGAATAGGCTAATCAAAAGTATCCCGGACGTACCATTCAAAACCGTTACATTTTAGATCAGATTGGATTTTACAAATGCGGAAGATGCATGGCATGTAAGACATGCAAAAGAAAAAAAAAAACAACATAAAAATCACACAGTTTAAATCTAATAGTATGGGAGAGACATTTTAAAAAATTAAAACATGTACCACGCACGTTACCTATCTGTTAGAATGTACGTGCAGGTTACAGTACGTGGGTAGAACTACCCAAGGATTGAATGTCAGATTAAGAGAACACATAGGCAATGTTAAAAAAAGGTTTTAAATGCTATAGCGTGTCAGAACATTTTAGGAAACATCACAATAAAGATCCAAAAGACCTGAAAATGTGTGCAATAGATAGAATTGATGATCAATGGTGGGGGGTTCATAAAAAAACAGACCATTTTACAAAGTGAAACATTTTGGATCCACAGGCTCATTACAATGATGCCTGTGGGTCTAAATGTTGAAATAGATATAAATTGTTTCATACACAATTATTAGGGAATAGAAACCAAAATTCTTAATAAGAAATATGAAATAAAACATCTATGAACATCTAAAAGAGTAAGAACAATGGATAAACAAGGGGAGATTTTATATATTTTCATTGGGAAAAGTTCTAAGAATCACATGCATATTCATATGTACTATACATGAGCGCTTTCACTTGTATTTTTTTGTAAATTAATTTTTATTAGAGGGCATTTAAACACATGGTTGAAATGGAGAGCACTGTGTAGCTGCCTTTTTGTTACATGTGGAACTCTGAGAAGGAGTGATATAAAGCAGTGCCTAATCCCAGGAGGGAAGAAAGGTGACCAGTCCAGAAGGAATTGCAGGAGTTGTAAAGAGAAGCCTGTAATATTTGTCTGTGAGGTGAACAGGTTTTTCACCTGGTGTTGGCGTGCACTCTTATTTAGAAAGAGGACTATTGATTGAAGAGCACAGTAGTGGATTAACTGATATATATATATATGGGCATTGTTTATTATTGTATTCCTTGAATTTTGGATCTAAATACTGTTCAGCAGCGTTGCACTATCTTGGTTATTTTTTATTCTTTAACTATATTGCCTGATGTAATTGGCTGACTGTATGGTCAGGAAGGTATTCTGCCAAGGTGCCTAGGCACTCCTCCATGATAATTTGTATCCAAAGTGTTAATTTCTACATAAATGTTATGGCAGTTTAACACAATAGTTCAACTAAGGCACACACAAGAAAGTATCTAGGAACAACGATGCTCAATTCCATGGGTCCCGGCACAAGGGGGAGTGGCTTGGAGAGGACGAGATGTGAGGACGTGTGAGAAGGAGCTCCCGCTAACCCCTCTCCCGGACCTATCCGACACGGCACAGCTATAGCGGCATGCTAACGATTAACCCGGCCAAGAACCGCCCAGTGACTCGCTCAACCAGCGAACGACCAGCGGCGGACAGGCGCCAGCCACAGAGGAAGTCGGACGGCGGTATTCAGCGATACTTTCAAAATCATCCGCCCGGAGCACCTGAAACAAAGATGGCGGCGGCGCGTGGGGGTTCACAGTCCAAACAGAGCGTGCAGCAGCGAGCAGAGAAAGGGGAAAAGCTGCCGGAAGAGAGCCCAGCAAACCCTGTGGCGATGGGGAGAGAAGCCGAAGCAGACCTCGGTAACCAGCAGGAGAGTAGTAACCCAGAAATTAAGGACTTACTGAAAGCTCTGCCGACAAAAACAGAGATCGAAGCTCTGATTATGAGGATTGAGGAAACACACCGGCGAGACATACAGGAGCTCCGTAAGGATATGATCCAATTGACCAACAAAGTTACCTCAAACTAAGCGGAAACTATACGTGTAAAAGATCAAGTGGCTGATATAAAGAGAACTACAGAGACACTTCTAGAGCTCACTACTAATATGCAGCTTCGTATTGAGGACTCAGAAGACCGGAGCAGCAGAGGGAATTTAAAGCTGAGAGGTGTACCAGAAGTGGAAGGGGAAAACCTGCAGGAGAAGGTGAGAGACATTTTTTCAAAAGTACTTGCCCCTACCTCCCACCCTGCGGCCCCTTTGGAAATAGACAGGGTCCACAGAGTAACAGGGTACAGACATATAGACCCTAGCAGACCTTGTGACATTGTATGCAAGATCCATCACTATACACAAAAAGAGGAGATCCTTCGCAAAGCCTGGGATATAGGCATAATCGAAATCGCAGGGTCTAAAATAAAAATACTCCCGGACTTGTCTAAAAATACTTTATATCGCAGATCACTACTACGGCCAGTGTTGGACAGAGCCAAGCAGCAAGGTTTTAGATATAGATGGGGTTACCCGCTGGCGGTAACCTTTTTCAAAGAAAGAGACATGTTTGTTTTGCGCACCCCGACAGATCTACCCAGTTTATTTGATTTTCTTGGTACTGAACCTGTCCGGGTGGAGGACTGGTGTGCAATTGACCCTAGGAAAATGGGGTATTCAAACTGGAACCCCCTCAAAGGGGGGATGAATGGAAATAGAAATAGAAAAGCACAGATCCAAGAAGCTTGAGAGACTGGAGGATCAAATTGAAGGAAAAAGCGGAAATGAAGAAATGATGTAGGACTATTAGCACAGGGACCTTTTTTTTTTTTTTTTTTGCTCCTTCCCCCTTTTTTTTTTTTTTTTTTTTATTTGTTTCCCCCCTTCCCCCACCTGAGTCTCTTTTCTTTTTTTTTTTATATAAACCCCTTCCTATGGTAGGGAGCAAGAGACATTTTCCCCTTCACACCCTCGTATAAAATTTATTCTCAGTGAATTTGATACATATTTTATTTATAAGGAGACATTTGAAAAAGAGGGTTTTTTTTTTTTTTTTTTTTTGTTTTTTTTTCTTTTTTGCACTTATTTCAATAGAGCACAAGAGTCACGAATCACGAGTGTGGAGAGATGTAGGGGGTCCTTATGGGATATGAAGGGCCTGTGTTTTAGTTTGTTGTATAATCTTTTTTTTTTTTTGGGGGGTGTTTCTTTGGTCTGGGTTGTGTGAAGCTACATATAAATTTCTTCTTTTTTTTTTTTTTTGGTACACAATTATTAGATTATCTTTTAATTGAAGTAGGCGGGGTAAGACAGCAGGGAGCTGCCTTCACATTTATAATATTGTAAACTGTTGTAAAATTGATTCACGAATAGCACCATGTTTTTTTTTTTTTTTTTTAATACATATGGAATACATATGCTTAAAGGACCATTTTTCGGGTCCCTAAGAGGGTGAAAGATCACGGAGAGAGAGGGAGGGTCACCCTTTTTTTTTTTTATGCCCCTGGGATAGCGGTATATTATAGATATTTTTCAGAAGGTGTGAAGGGTGGTGAAAGAATCAATTAACTACCGGTAGGTCTGAAGAACCTGTATGGGGGGAGAAGGGGTGACAGCTGAAGCATTGTGAGAGTGGAAGTGGGGTGGGGAGGAGGGAATGGGGGAAGGGGAGGGGACAGAGGAGATCGCCCCCTCTCCTTCCCTTCCCCTTCCCCCTTTCTTTTTTTTGTTTTTTTTGTTTGTTTTTGTGACCAGCATGTTAATAAACCAATAGAGGGCGTGGTAGATATCGGAAACAGTACTTGGAGTAAGGGGACATTATATTAGGGAAGAGGGGACCGGAGCAGACTGGGGGTAATATACAGACCCCTATCATTTATATATCAAATTTATTGGCTCCTATCTCTCTCTCTTTTTACTATCAAGGGCTCTGTTTTCTTTTTCCTTTTTTATTCTTCTTGGATCGTAGGCCGAACGGCCATTAAATCGCCCAAGTCAAGATTTGATTGACTGAATGATTTTAAAAAGGGGACAGAAATGGGACCCCCTTCCCCTGGTTTTTTTTTTGAGACCAGTATGTTAATAAACCAATAGAGGGCGTGGTAGGTATCGGAAACAGCATTTGGAGTGAAGGGGACATTATATTAGGGAAGAGGGGAAAAGGGGAACGGAGCAGACTGGGGGTAATACACAGACGCAAGAAAGGAGAGAGCGGCGCCAGCTTAGTATAGTACAAGTTTATTTAACACTGTTAAAATTGGTGACTCACTGTCCGAGGTTGGGTGAGACCGGTACACAAAGACTGTTAGGGTCATCCATCTTCCTCTTCCAGGATAGTGGTCATAGGAGAAGGTGGTGAGGTTCCAGAGGTATAGCCGAGCCGCTGTGGGGCTGCTAGTTGTCACTGGCCGCTGCGGAGCATGCACAACAGGGCTCCGGCTGCCGACTTCTGATCGTCAGGTGATCGCCTGACGAAGGAGCACGGATGCTCTGAACGCGTGCAACCCCTATTTTTCTCCTGCCAGGAAGTGATGTCATCAGGGATCAGAAGTCGGCAGCCGGAGCCCTGTTGTGCATGCTCCGCAGCGGCCAGTGACAACTAGCAGCCCCACAGCGGCTCGGCTATACCTCTGGAACCTCACCACCTTCTCCTATGACCACTATCCTGGAAGAGGAAGATGGATGACCCTAACAGTCTTTGTGTACCGGTGTTCCGTGAGAATTACCTACCCGTGAGAAAAACCTACCCCTCGTCACTTCCGGTTCACGGCACTGTATGGAATGCAGCGCTTACATTAAAACAGCTGTGCTGAAATACGAGTCATCTCCGCTCCTGTCCCGGTCACTTCCCTGCTCTCGGATAGTAAATATAAAAGCGGCGGCGGCTGTATGAAAACATAAATCACTGAGCCGCCAGCCGCTTTTATATTTACTTGCCGTGAGCAGGGAAGTGACCGGGACAGGAGCGGGGATGACTCGTATGTCAGCACAGCTGTTTTAGGTAAGTGCCGCGTCGGTAGGTTTTTTTCACGGTACACCGTGATCGTTTTATACTAGTGCGCATGCGCACTAGTAAGCTCCTCTGTTCTGCCATTAGGTATCCGGCGCTCTGAGCATGCGCACTGCTGCGCTGCTCAGATGCTTCTGGCCGGAAGTGACGAGGGGTAGGTAATTCTCACAGGGTAGGTAATTCTCACGGAACACCGGTCTCACCCAACCTCGGACAGTGAGTCACCAATTTTAACAGTGTTAAATAAACTTGTACTATACTAAGCTGGCGCCGCTCTCTCCTTTCTTGCATCTCTCAGGCTTCTCCACGCTTCAGCCGGCTGCCGCGGACTATAGCTTCCCTACAGTACCAAACTTTGTTACCCCCCACGCAGCCCCATAACCCCCCCCCTCCCATCCACCCACATTCCTTGTATCACCTTGGGATATTAGAAGAGCGCCATGACACCCCCCACTTTCATGGTAATACACAGACCCCTTTCACTTACATATTAAATTTATTGGCTCCCATCTCTCTCTCTTTTTACTATCAAGGGCTCTGTTTTCCTTTTTTTTTTTTTTTTTTTTTTTAGATCGGAGGCCGAACGGCCATTAAACCGCCCAAGTCAAGATTTGATTGACTGAATGATTCTAAAAAGGGGACAGAAATGGGACCCCTTTCTCCCTTTTTTTTTTCCCCTGGGGCATAAGTGCAACGTAACGCTTGTTTTTTTTTTTTTTTTCCAATTTCCCTCCTCCTCCTTTTGTTTGTGATACAGAGGGAGGATGGGAGAAAAGCTGGCCGGGAGAAGTAGATAGAGAAAAGGAATGAATTTAGACATGCCGAGAGACTATGGAGATGATCAGTGTCGGTGTTTGGGAGAGGGAAGGGAGAGTGGTATTCTCTAATCCAATCCAACCATAACCCCATTTAGGAAATAGCTCAAAGAAAAAACATAGTTTGGATGAGCTACCCAGCGTAAAGCTATTTAGTGACCTCTCTATAGTTGAGAGGCCAAGAGGGTACTTCCCCTTCTCCCCCCCTACCCTCCTCAAATTTTAATTTTTTTTTTTGGTTTTGTTTTTCTCTCTCACTTCCACTCTTCTCCTCTCGAGCAATGGAAAACATAAGAATTTTATCTATTAATGCAAAAGGCCTGAACACTCCAGAGAAAAGGAGAATCTTGCTGGACGATCTGAATAGATCTAGGGTAGATATTGCAATGGTGCAGGAGACACACTTCAGAGAGGATAAATGTCCGAAGTTGGGTAATAATTCCTTCCCCATAGTATACCACTCTACCAACTGGGAGGCAAAGTCAAGGGGTGTATCCATCCTCCTATCAAGGAACATACCTTGGAAATGTACCCAAATTTTGAGCGACCCAAATGGACGTTATCTATTTGTGAAAGGGACTATAAGAGAGACCATAGTTACATTAGCTAACATGTATGTCCCAAATGTAAAACAGGAGTGCTTCTTGAGGAGGAGCATGGATGCACTTAATGACTTCAGAGAGGGCCATTTAATAATAGGGGGGGATATGAACATACCCTTGATCCCTTCAGAAGACACATCAAGGGGCCTATCATCAATCCCGCCTAGAGTAAGAAAGCAGTTCGCTAAGATACTACAGGAGGGACAACTAATAGACGCATGGCGTATAATGCACCCAAGAGATTACTCATTCTATTCCTCTTTACATCAACAATATTCCCGCATAGATTACTTTTTAATCCCACATAATCAATTACATGCAATAAAAGACATAGTGATAGGCTCAGCAACTTGGTCAGATCATGCCCCAATCACAATAACCTACGAATTACCAGACAAAAGAGAAAGGAGAGAAACAACGTGGAGACTGAATGAAAACCTTTTACAAGACCAGGCGACTATGACAGAAGTTGAATCAGAAATGGAATTTTTTTTTTAACCAATACTACTGCAGATTCAGACCCAGGGATAATATGGGAAGCGCATAAAGCAGTTATAAGAGGTATTTTCATTAAGCATGGGGCTAGGATCAAAAAACAACGAACTAAACAACTAGAACAGTTACTCCAACTGCTAAATAAAATAGAAGCGAAACATAAACATGCACCGTCAGAGGAGGGAAAGGCAGAACTTCTGAAGATAAGAAAGGATATCAACGAACTTCTAGCCTTTAGAGTTAAAGCAGCAATTCAAAAAACTAAAAGGATTACATATGAATCAGGGGATAAATGTGGGAAGTTATTAGCAAAATCACTTAGAGACCAAAACTTGACAACTTATATTCCACATTTAGTAACTGACGCAGGACAGAAACTCACATACCCTAAACAGATAACTCAGGAATTCAAAACATACTATGAAACATTATATCATTTAAAAACCCCCATAACCCCACAATCTCAAATGGAGGAGTACGTACAAACTTCACAAATGCCCCAGCTGTCTGAAGAGGAGAGTAAGATACCTGAATCACCAATTACATCAACAGAGATAATGGAGACTATAAAAAATACGAAAGTTGGGAAGGCGCCGGGACCTGATGGGTTTACGATTCATTATTATAAGAAATTAATTCCATACCTGAAAGAATTCATGAAAGACATGTTTAACGCGTGGGGGGCAGGGAAAACAATCCCCAAAGAGACTATACATGCACATATTTCGGTAATCCCAAGGAGGGGAAAGACCCCACCTCGTGTAAAAGCTACAGACCAATCTCCCTGCTGAACATGGACTTTAAAATTTTTACAAAGATCCTAGCAGTTAGATTACAGAAATATTTGACGAAATTGATCCATCTGGATCAGGTGGGATTTGTCCCAACCCGTGAGGCGCGGGACAATACGACCAAGTTGCTGAGTCTATTACATATAATCCACCAAAATAAGATACCAACCGTACTACTTAATACTGACGCAGAGAAAGCGTTCGATAGGGTACGGTGGGAGTATATGTTTGTAGTCCTTCGTTACATAGGAATAGGAGAAAAAATGTTAAGATGGATAAAACAGAGTTACTCAACCCCCTCAGCAAAAGTAAAAGTAAACGGAATTCTTTCCACAGAGTTTTTAATTACAAACGGAACAAGACAGGGATGTCCCCTGTCTCCGCTCCTGTTTGTATTATCATTGGAACCTTTCCTGTGTAGAATCCGAATGAACCCAGACATTTCGGGTATCAAAGTGGGGAGGGACCAATATAAATTATCAGCGTACGCCGATGACGTTCTATTTTCGATTACGAATCCAGTTATATCACTTCCTAATTTACTAACCGAACTAGGGAAGTACGGAACCCAATCTAATATGAAGATAAACTTTATTAAATCCGAAACAATGGGAATAGAATTAGCAGGGACACTTCAACAACAATTAAGGGCAAATTTTAAGTTGAACTGGACAAAGACGGCCTTAAAATATCTAGGGACGTTAATTACTCCAAAAATATCACAATTGTTTAAGATGAATTTCATTCCCCTATCAAAATCCATAAATGCATTATTACAAAAGTGGAAAGGAGGAATGTATTCATGGATGGGAAGGTGCAATAAAATTAAAATGAGTGTCTTACCAAAATTCTTGTATATCTTCCAGGCACATCCCATCCACATTCCACCCCGATACTTGTCACAGATTGAAACCATGATAATGGATTTTATTTGGAAATCAAAACGCCCCAGGGTAGGGAAGAAATACTTATTTAAATTCAAAACAGATGGGGGGCTGGCAATCCCGAATATGAAGAGATATTATCATGCCGTTCAATTAGGCAGAATGATTGATTGGTGTCGCCATAGAGAATATAAGTCATGGCCGAACATAGAGCAGGCACAATGTGAGGTATCACTGAAAAGAGCCCCCTGGTGTCATAAGAACCTGCCAACAGCTATTAAGAATCACCCTATTATAGGAAACACGATCAAAATATGCGCAAAAATATTTAAACAAGACAATCTTATACGGGAGAACTCCTTACTATACCCGGTTTTGGGGAACCCCCTCTTTGAGCCAGGATGTCAAGACAGGAAATTTAAGGCTTTAGCAGAAAGAGGAATCTTTCAGATTCTTGATTTCCGCTCAGAGACAGGATGGGTGACCACAGATGAGTTAACAGATGGGTCAGGCCATTTTGGCCTAGACTCATGGAGGGCTTTTCAGTTACGCCATTTTTTGGGAACATTGAAAGCCCCCCCTCAGGGAGATAAAGATGTAACACCTTATGAAAAAATATGCAACCAAAATGGAATACTGGAACATACTATATCCAAAATGTACTCCTTGTTAATGACATCATCAGAACAGCATACATTTCCTTTCTTGAGGGAGTGGGAAAGGGAAATGGGTATTACTTTTTCACCAGAACAAGAAAATCAAATAATTAAGTCAGTATTTGCTACTTCAATGTGTGCTAGAATTCAAGAAATGAATTATAAAAATTTTTCCACGTGGTATTATACTCCGGTTAAAATGAATAAAATTTCTATAGCAAACACAGATCGATGCTGGAGATGTGGGACAGAGAGAGGCACAATGCTTCATATATTCTGGGCATGTCCTAAATTAGAAATGTATTGGGAACAGATTTTGAAGATAATACAGAAAATTACGAAAAGCTATATTCCCAAAGAACCGGCTCTATTTCTGCTCCACGTCCCTAGCATACCGATACAAAATTATAATAAATCTATTATACCACATTTAATAAATGCAGCTAGGACATGTATTCCTCTCGGGTGGAAAGAGACTGAGCCACCTAACATAATTATGTGGTTTAGGAAGGTGGAGGAAATAAATAACTTGGAAAGCTTGGTCTTTTCCGCCCGCCAACAAACTGACAAATATGAGAAGAAATGGAAACAATGGATAGATTACGTAAATTCAGGAGAAGGACAACTTTAAAATACAGAGCAAGAATTAGATATAACGGATAAATAAGTATAAGGAAAAAGTGCGGGAGATGAGGAGAGAGGGGAGAGGAAATTTAATTTTTTTTTTTTCTTCTTTGGGGAGGTGGGGAGGAGGGGAGAAAGGGAAAAGGATTGAAATGGGAGATTTGGGTTCGGTTATAGAATGCCTAAGGAAGACTATGGTCATTTTTGAGTTGAACTGAATATTTTGAAATTTGTAATTGTGAAAGTTGAAATGTTCGGTTATAGAATGTCTAAGGAAGGCTATGGTCCTTTTGAGTTGAACTGAATATTGTATAATTTGTAACTGTGAAAGTTGGAATTTATTGAATACAGTGTATATGTAACTGAACTTAAAGAAATAAAGAAATAATTTGAAAAAAAAAATTATTAGGGAATAGAAACCAAAATTCTTAATAAGAAATATGAAATAAAACATCTATGAAAATCTAAAAGAATAAGAACAATGGATAAACAAGGGGAGATTTTATATATTTTCATAGGGAAAAGTTCTAAGAATCACATGCATATTCATATGTACTATACATGAGCGCTTTCACTTGTATTTTTTTGTAAATTAATTTTATTAGAGGGCATTTAAACACATGGTTGAAATGGAGAGCACTGTGTAGCTGCCTTTTTGTTACATGTGGAACTCTGAGAAGGAGTGATATAAAGCAGTGCCTAATCCCAGGAGGGAAGAAAGGTGACCAGTCCAGCAGGAGTTGTAAAGAGAAGCCTGTAATATTTGTCTGTGAGGTGAACAGGTTTTTCACCTGGTGTTGGCGTGCACTCTTATTTAGAAAGAGGACTATTGATTGAAGAGCACAGTAGTGGATTAACTGATATATATATATGGGCATTGTTTATTATTGTATTCCTTGAATTTTGGATCTAAATACTGTTCAGCAGCGTTGCACTATCTTGGTTATTTTTTATTCTTTAACTATATTGCCTGATGTAATTGGCTGACTGTATGGTCAGGAAGGTATTCTGCCAAGGTGCCTAGGCACTCCTCCATGATAATTTGTATCCAAAGTGTTAATTTCTACATAAATGTTATGGCAGTTTAACACAATAGTTCAACTAAGGCACACACAAGAAAGTATCTAGGAACAATGATGCTCAATTCCAGACAGACTGCAACTGTACCCATACTTGTCCATCCAGGTCCTTCTTTCCCTGTCCGATTCCTACTTTCTCAACCCTTTAATATGCTTCTACCTTTCTTTATCAGAATTGGATCCTACCTAGTGGTTGGGGCAAAAACCCCCCTGTTCAGTTCGCAACAGAACATCTCGAAAAGGGAAAAAGTTCTAGTGAACATGCAAACTCTATTAAAGTCTATGGGACACGAACATGAAAAATGAAAAGTCCTAATTTTTAAGGCTTTTTATGCAAGTTATTGCCATAAAAAGTGTATGGGGACCCCGGGTACTGCCCTGGGGTACATGTATCAATGCAAAAAATGTCTTTAATACAATCCTTTTTACAGGAGCAGTGATTTTAATAATGCTTAAAATGTAACAATAAAAATGAAACATTCCTTTAAATATCGTGCCTGCAAAGTGGCGCATCTGTACGATGTATGGATCTTGCTGCAGCAATACTGAAAATTCTAAAGGAAAAAATGTCATTTAAACTTGCTCGCAGCTGTAATGTACTGTCAGCTTCTGGCAATACAGATACAAAAACATGAAAAAGCCGGCGTAGCGTCCAACGCCAAAAATTACCAGGCCACTTGCCCTCAACATGGGGAGGGTGCTTTGGACGGGCACCCCAATGTTGATGGGGACAAGGGCCTCTTCCCGACAAACCTGGGCTGTGGTTGTGGGGGTCTGTGGGTGGGGGGCTTATTGGAATCTGGAAGCCCCCTTTAACCACTTGCCAACCGCTCACTGAGCTGGTACTGCGGCAAAGTGGCTCGATATCGTCCAGCGACGTAGACCTACGTTGCTGGACTCCTCCCCTTGTGGGCGGCGCACATGTGCCGCCCGAGGCTCGCTCCCGCTGTATTCATTCACAGGGGAGGAGCGGCGGTGATCACCGCCGATCTTCCCTGATCGTCGGGGATCAAGTGTGGAGATCCGCCCGCTTGTGTAAACAAAGCGGGCGGATCTCCTAAGTGACAAACAGTGACAGATTGCAGGATTCAGCATAGCTGAACCTGCGATATGTGCCTATGTCACACAGTACCCTCCCCCCACACACGTTAGTAAGCACCAGGCATACATTAACCCCTTGATCACCAATAAAAGTTAGCCCCTTCCCTGCCAGTGTCATTTTTACAGTAACAGTGCATATTTAAAGCACTGATTACTGTAGAAATGCCACTGGTACCCCCAAAAGTGTCAAAAATGTCAGTCAAGGGTCCGATCTGTCCACCGCAATGTCGCAGTCCCGCAAAAAAAATCGCAGATCGCCGCCAGATCGCTGCCATTACTAGTTAAAGAAAAACAATAAAAATGACATAAATTTCCCGTAGTTAGTAGCTGCAATAACTTTTGCGTTAACCAATCAAAATACACTTATTGTGATTTTTTTTACCGAAAATATGTAGCAGAAAACAAATTGGCCTAAAATGTTAAAAAAATTTGATTTTTACATTTTTTTGGGGGGGAATTTCATATAAAAAAATGTGAAAAATATTGTTATTTGTTCAAAATTGTCGATCTTTTTTTATATATAGCGCAAAAATTAAAAATCACACAGGTGATAAAATACCACCAAAAGAAAGCTCTGTTTGTGGGGAAAAAAGGACATAAATTTAAGTTGGGTACAGCATCGCACGACTGCGCAATTGTCCGTTAAAGTAACGCAGTGCCGAATCGCAAAATATGGCCTGTTCAGGAATGGGGTAAAATCTTCTGGTCTTAAAGCGGTTAAAAATGCTCTCATTGAGAATTCTTTTGTCAAAGACATGTAGCTAAATTCATTTTTGCCTAAATATATGACAAAAATTGGATATTTTTTAACTGTCAAAGTAGAAAAATATTGTTATTTTTTCAAAATTGTCGCATTTTTTTATTAATATCGCAAAAAATGAAAAGTACAGAGGTGATCAAATACCACCAAAATAAAGCTCTGTTTGTGGGGAACAAAGGACGTATATTTCATTTTGGTACGGCGTTGCATGACCGCGCAATTGTCGGTTAAAGTCACACAGTGCCGAATCGCAATAAGTGGCCTGGACGTACAGCAGGAAAATCCTCCGTTGGTAAAGTGATTAACAAGGGGGACCCCAGTTCCCAGCCCCCCCTCCCTATGTGAATTGTGGTTTATATATACTGTATATAGGCACAAGGTATTTAAAGAGATACACGCACATATACTGTAGATTAAGTTTTGTGAGTAATACGATTTTGCAGTTGGTGAAATATGTATTGTTAAAGTGTTACACTATGTCAGGTTTTTTTTCTTTTTTTTGGAGTTTCCAACACACCGTATTGTGGTGACAAGGAAAGAATCCATCTGGAGGAGAGGTTGAGACAAACAACGACAGACACGTGCGAATATTAGAAAAGGCTTTACTTGGGATATATGAGGGTAAGGGTACATATATATGCACACATTTGGATCTAATGGATATTTGATTTGATGTAAGCACAATAGAAACACATGGTATTTGTTTATTTATTTTCTAAAATAATTTTTATTTTTCAAAGATAAACAAACAGGAAAAGAGGTAAAGCACACAGTTATGACTACATGCATATCATAAAAACATATATTGATGCACACATAAACATATATTGAGCAAACATATGCACAATTGGAAATTAGTAGTGTGAGTGTCAGTATCAGACTGCTATGGATTTACACATTTTTCCCTCCAAGTTTTCCAAGATTTATCAAAGGATAAACAGGATAAAGAGTTAATAGCCAATAAACGTTCAAAGGTGTAGTTTTGTTGTACCAATATCTTTACCTCTGAAATATTTGCAGATTTAATATATGGTATTTATTGATGGCATCAGACATACACCATGTCTAGGAGGGAAACATCACAAAGAAGAGGCATCAGCATGGACATCACTGGTGTTTCTTGACCAGTTTTGGTCTTGGGAATGTTATAAATCCTTTGGAAGGACACTTTTTGGAAGAGTACATTTTGTTTATTTTTTGTTTTTACTTATATCTTTTAAAACGCAGTATGTTTGCCTTCCTTTCTCCAGTTTCTCAGAAGATTTCTCTGATTTATCAGTCTCTGGGACAAGCATCATGCTTCCTTGACAATTTCTGTGCCTGACTACCTACTTTCTCTACTCTAAAATACGCAATATCATTCTTGGTGACTTTAACATCTCTATTACTGTAATGCTAACACCCCAGCTAACTTTCAACTTCTCAAGCTAATCTCATCTTTTGACCTAACACAATGGACATTCCTACTTGCACACAGGGGCAACACCCCTTTTCTTCTCACTGAAAAGCTTATCAGTTTCATACTCACCAGCAAACTGTTATCCATAGAAACCTTTACAACTTTAACCCTTTTCTTCTCTATTCTGCTACAGACTCCCTTTTGACAAAATATTACCCTGTCCTTGTTTTCATCTTGCCTGGACACATTTGCTCTGCTCACTGCACACAGAAGTAGGCCCCAACTGCTTCAACTCTAGCAAACAGATGACACCCGAAGCCTCAAAAGACATATCCGTGCTTTAGAGTGAGTGTGGTGTACAAATAAATCCCTGCATTACTCTGCCCTGTAAAAATCTGCCCTCCTAAAATATAATTCCTCCCTCCAAGCTGCCAAACAGACCTATTTCATTATTCTCATTAACAACCTCAATTCCAGTCCTCATCAACTCTTTTTGACCTTTAACTGTCTACTTTGTCTCCCCCCCCCCCACCATCTCTATTGACTAACTTATTCACTGCAAAGGGCAATGCCAATCGTTTAAAAAACAAAATAGATTCAATCGGACCTGCTCCTAAGCCTTGTTCCCTCAAAATTACTCATTTGCTCTTTTTTATGCTGGCCAATTCATGTCTTCAATATTTTCCTTTTACTTGCATCTTCCCATCCCCTCTGCACTGGTGCCCCTTAAACTGAAAAATTCCTTTTTTTGATCCCACCAATATCAACAAATATAAGTTCAATATGCTTGTCTTGTTAATCTCCAAGAGTAGGTAAGAGTAAATGGAAGAAAAAACAATATGGTTCACTAAAGAGATACTGTATGTAGAATAATAAAGGAGAACAAAGGGGGGGGGGGATTGGCTGGCTGTGGAGCAAGATGGTCACTTAATCTGCTAGCTCCATTCAGCCTCGGGACATCCCGAAACCATCCACCCTTCACAGTAGCTCCTACCCCCTCTCTCTTACACCAGGGGAGAGCGGACACACGCGGCACCTGGACAGTATGTCCAGAAAGCAAAGCAACTACCCACACAGATCTCATTGCCTCAATTACTTTTTTACACAGCCGGTCATGCAGAGCAACCAAAAAGGTGCCAGAGCAGTGCCTCCTCCTTCTCTGCCAGAGCATGAGGACACACGGGACTCCACACACTCTCTGGAGGATATGGAAAGCACAGAGCCCACTCCAGCTCCTCTCCATTGCTCTCCTGCAGACAGAGGTAAGCGGACAGCACAGTCATCAGTGCTCTCTCCCACTAAAGCTCACTTATACAAAAAGCAGCACTGGGATGCCCCTGGAGAACTATCACACCAGAAAGGCGATCATGATTCCCTGGCTTAACACCCAGCCAGTGATCAGCCTGTCTCAGAACAAACATTGAAACATATGCTCCTTTCATTACAAAGAGACCTCCGTAATGAGCTTGGCTCCTCTATTTCATCTTTACATTCCAGAATAGATATATCTCTAGCTACCATGAGATCACTGAGGCCTATCGGCAAGCCTCTGAGGAAATTTACTTCCTGCAAGCCAAAGTGGCTGATCTTGAGGATCGTTCCAGAAGGAACAATATTAAATTTAGGGGTATCCCAGAAACCATTAGGCCTCCAGATCTGATTCACTATCTACAACAATTATTCCTCAACTCTTTCAAGCTCATATCGTCATAGATTGCACCCCCAGATATGTCATACCTAATTATCTTCCAGCTTCTGTACCGCGAGATGTCCTGGTGCGCATTCATTTCTTCCAGGTGAAAGAAAAAAATTATGGCTGTAGCTCTCTCTGCCATTAGGCTACCTGACCCTTATTCCTCTTTCGCTTTCTATACAGATATATCAGCTGCCATCGTTTAGAAGCGCAGAGAGTTTGCCCAGGTTACCGCTGTCCTCCGAGAAAAAAATATCACATACAAATGGGGTTTCCCCACCAAGTTGGTGGTGACCTTCCAAAACCAAGCAACAAATATTTTCATACCAAAGGAGGGCATCAAAAACTCTTAAAGTGGGGCCTTCTCTCTTCATCTCCGCCTAACCATGACCCACATTTTCCACAGACTCCAAGCCATGGCCGCAACACCTCCAACTCCTCTAAATAACCATGGCTGTTGCCATTGTTCTGGCTTACGCCTTTAGTTGCCCGTGTTCCTGACTGAGCAACTTAAAGTGGAGTTCCACCCGTTTTTCCAACATTATAAAAATTGCTTTTATTCCCCAAATGATCACAGCATTGGCTAAATGTAATTGTTTTCCTATCTACTTAAAGTAAATAATGTTTTATAAATGACATTCTTCATAAACTAACCTTGATTTTTCCTCAGCAGGGGGCTCCCATCTTAATTGTGGGCGTGTGAAGCCCAAATGTTACTACTTCCTACAATAGGTGCTGCTGGTTACCCAGCATGCACCTCCAAAGGAAGGTCCCACCCTGTTGTTATGGCAACACAGCTACTGCTGTGCTGGTCTCTGGTGAGAATTGAAATCACATGAATGTCTAATACATTGTTACTGTGGCTAACTTTGTTTATGTTAAACATACCTGTATCATATATATTATTACTATTATACAGGATTTATATCGTGCCAACAGTTTGCGCAGCGCTTTACAATGTGAGGGAAGACAATACAGTTACAGTACAATTCAATACAGGAGGAATCAGAGGGCCCTGCTCGTTAAAGCTTACAATCTAGAAGATAGATATATATATATATATATATATATATATATATATATATATATATATATATCTATCTATCTAAGAGATCTATCTATATATATATATATATATATATATATATATATATATATATATATATATATATATTTTAATATTTTTATATATCCATTTATTTTTTACAGTATTGCTAATTTTCACTTGCAGCTGATGAAACAGATTTTCACTTAGCCCCGGTTCACACTTCTGCGAGTGCCGGGTTTGCATGTAATGTCGGAGCGCACTGCTCCGACATTACATGCGATCAGCTGTGCGGTGCGAGTTTAGCCATACAGTTTGTATGGCTAAATTCGCATCGCACCCGGAGCAAAGACGCACAGGAGGCATTTTTGCAGCCGCATCAGGATCGGATCGCACAGCGGTTCACACTTGTGCGATCCGCTCCTGTGCGAACTGCACGATCGCACTGCGATATGCGATCAAACTGGGGGTGTCGTTAAGATTACATTGACACCCCCAGCGTATCGCATATGGCAGTGTGAACTGCCGGGGGTGCGTGTGCGATGCGGGAACAGGCTGCGAATTCGCAGCCTTCCCGCACTCGCATAAATGTGAACCGAGCCTTCACCTTTAATTCCACCGTGAATTTTAAATGTACCTTGGCGCCGCGTGAGGGGGGGCGCACATAATCCTCTATCTCCCGCAAGCATTGCCGGGACAAGGCCATCCAGCGCCCAGGGCGAAGACACCAAACTGCACCCCCCCATAAAATTTCCCCTCCAAGCGCAAATTCTCCCCTCTTAAAATCCCCCCCCTCCCAGCACAAATCTTCCCCTCCCCCAAATGTCCCCTCCTAGCATAAGTCCGCCTCCCCTCCTAGCAGAAATACCCATCAATTATCCCTACTAGCACAAATCCTCTCCCCCAAACCCCCCCTCCCCCCAAAAAAATTCCCCTTCTTGCACAAATCCCCCCTCCTAGGACAAATCCTCTTCCCCCCATCCCAAACCCCCCGAATATCCCGTCTAGCACATCCCACCATATTCCCCCGCCTAGCACTATTCCTCCCCCCAATTTTCCCCTCTAGCACAAATACCCCCAATCATCCCTACAAGCATAAATTCCCCCATCCCCATTTCTAACAGCGCCATAATTCCCCATCCTAGCACAAATCCCCCCCATCACCTCTTCTAGCACAACCCCCCCCCCCAAATCCCCTTCCTAGCACAAATCCTCCCCCCCCCCCGTCCGTCCCCCCAGCACAAATCCTCTTCCCCTTATTCCTACAGCACAAATCCCCCCTCCTAGACAGAACCTCCACCCCCCCACAATCTCCACAGCACAAATCCCCCCTCCTGGCACAAATTCT